>NC_056630.2:127039264-127364264 GCF_002870075.4 Lactuca sativa | reverse complement strand
ATCTTTTTCAGAATTATTAACTATGTATTGAAAACCAAAATAAGTGAATATAATTATTAAGATGTATTGAAAACCAATATGTATAGAAAACTAGCATAAGTGAATATAATTATTAAAATGTATTGAAAACCAATATGGGTGCATGTTTTTAGGGATATCTTTAAAAAAGTCCCAATATTTTGGGCAAATTTTTAATAAAGTCCTAAATTTTATTTTTTGGATAAAAAAGTGTTGACTTTTTCATCTTTTAAATAGAAAAGCCCAAGAAACTGGCTAATTTATTAGCTTTAGCCTTTTTTTTTACCTGTTCAGCAGGTCATGAGACCAAATTGTTAATTTTTCGAAAATAATGAGACTTTTTTTGCAGATTACGTCAAAATTTTTATATAATGTATAAACATATTTTTTTACATATCTATATCTATTTTTACGTTTTTTATATTTTTTTATGCTTTTATATGTATATATGCACGTACTTTTATGTTTTTTAAATGTATAAACATATATTTTTACTTATTTATATGTATTTTTAACCACTTTACATATTTTTTTAATTTATTTTTATGTGTTATTTTTATGTATTATGTATTTTTATATATTTTTACGTATTTATGTATATTTTTAAGCTTTTTATATAGATGTTTATGTATTTTAAGTGTATAAATGTATTTTTTACGTATTTATATCTATTTTTAGTATTTTATATATTTTTTATGTATTACGTATTTATGTATTTTTTTTAAAATTTTTTATATAGATGTTTTTGTATATTTATGTATTTTAAATGTATAAACGTATTTTTGTACGTATTTATATGTATTTTAAGTATTTTACATATTTTTTGTGTGTTTTATAAGTTTTTTTATGTATTATGTATTTATATATATATATATATATATATATATATATATATATATATATATATATATATATATATTTGCATATTTATGTATTTTTTTAGTTTTCTTATATAGATGCTTTTATATTTTTATGTATATTAAATGTTGAATTGTGTTATTTTTATGTAAAAAATATATAAATAAGTAACAATAATACAATTAAAAATTTAATATACATAAAAATACATAAAACATCTATATAGAAGAAAACTAAAAAATACATAAATACAGAAAAATACATATAAATAAATAATCATAAAAAAACATATAAAAACACACAAAAAATATGTAAAATACTTAAAAAAAATACATATAAATACGTAAAGCACTACATCTATACATTTAAAATACATAAATATACAAAAACATCTAAATAAAACAGTTAAAAAAATACATAAATAGGTAATACATAAAAAATATGTAAAATACTTAAAAATAGATATAAATAAGTAAACAATATGTTTATACATTTAAAATACATAAACATCTATATAAAAAGCTTTAAAAAATACACGAATACGTAAAAATAAATAGAAATACATATAAATACATAATACAAAAAAATAACATATAAAAATACTTAAAAAATATGTAAAATGGTTAAAAATACATATAAATAAGTAAAAAAAAAATATATGTTTATACCTTTAAAATACATAAAAATACGTAGATATATACATATACAAACATAAAAAAATACACAAATACATAAAAATAGATATAGATATGTAAAAAATATGTTTATACATTACATAAAATTTTTGACGAAATCTGCAAAAAAATCTCATTATTTTCGAAAATTAACAATTTAGTCTTATGACCTGCTGAATAGGTCAAAAATGACTAAAGTGAATAAATTAGCTAGTTTCTTTGGGATTTTCTATTCAAAATGTGAAAAAATTAGGACATTTTTATTCAAAAATTAAAATTTAAGATTTTATTAAAAATTTGCCCAAAATATTGGAACTTTTCTGGAGATATCTAATGTTTTTATCAATAGTTGTCACTCTTTTTACTTTATAAAATGATATTTTCTATGGATGAATTTTTTTTATTTAAATATCACTTTGACCAATCTATTTTAAAGTTTATAAAATGTTGTTTTCATATTTTTATTTTCTAAACATCTGTATTTATCTTCATATATAATATGACATTTTCTATCCTTTTACTTTGTAAAATATCATTTTCAACCCCTCAATTTGAACATTTTAAAATATCACTTTCACCCCCTCCATTTTCAAAACTTTCTTGTTTACTACATGTAGTATATATAATCTAATTTTTTTATGATTAGCACCCCTCAAATTTATAAAATATCACTTTCACCCTTTGATTTTGAACTTTGTAAATGTCATTTCCACCCTCTCAAATTCGAGGTGGTCAATGCTTCGCCGTTCTTTTTTAGTAAGTTTTGTGATTATTCTTATTTAAGCCTCTTACGTATGAGTCGAGTCATATATAATATATTTTTTATTATCTGAACTATCGTTCGTTAACTTAAAAAAAATCTTACTTATTTTTATGTACGTATTGGTATAAATTATAGTTTATTTTTATTTTTATGTACGTTTCTCACATATGAATTTGATCACATATAATACGTTTTCATTCGATGGTATATATATACGGAGTTAGTCTACTAACCTTATATTTTTATCTATTAACAAGTAACAACTGCAATGATATCTACATTTTATCAATAAAATCGTCAAAATTCAACTCATAAAATAGATTTACGCCACATAAAGAACGGCAGACAAAATCCTAGTTTTAGGAAATTACACAAATTGTCCATGTAGTTTGGTGTAATCTTTGTGTTTGAATTTCAACTTTTTTTTAAGTCAGCACAACATTTGGTTTTGTTTTGGATTTAACACTTATTAATATTAAAATGACTATTATATCTTTTTAGGCTTTATTTTTTACTTTTCATTTTATCTGTATCTACTTTTATAATTAAATTAATTTAAAGGGGCACACCCACCCTACCCCAAAATTGAAGAACCCTAGCCTTTCTTTAGGTGTTGTTTGTTTTTTTTTTTTGAAAAAAACATCTTCAAACTTTTTATTGTTGTGCGACTCAGAACATGTGCAACAGTTTTCATCTCGCATTTGTTTGTTTTTTAGAAGTCTTTGGAGTAAAAAACTTAAGCACGTGTTTTGTTTGGCGCAACACTTGTATTGCCTCTTCCAACCATTATTTTTCAAAAAGATGAAATCTTATTTCACCTTTTTTTTTCGTTCTTTTTTTTTTGTTTATTTTTGTTGAATTTTTCATTTTTTTTTATATTGAATAAGGATAATTTCTTGATGAAATATCATTATTTTTTACTAAAATATCATTATTTTTTATTGAATTATCATTATTTTTTGCTGAAATATCATAAATTTTTGTCAAAATTTCATATATTATTAAATTTTTGGTATTAAGAAACTATTTTCAGTTTATAAAATCAATTTATTTTAATTTTTTAATATCTGCAGCAACATACAAATATTAAAAAAGCAAACATGCTTCTTATTATAGTCTACAGCCGTTTGGTTCATCTCTTCTACTGTAGAGGGCTGCAGAGGTGGTCCGCAGACTTTATGAATTTTTGTTTCAGAAAAACAAACAGACACCTGCTATCCACCACCATCCTACTCAAAACCACAGGACCTTTCGTCGATCTACACCTTAAAGGCATCATCAACCACTGGAAACCATTAAACCGTCGCCACTCTGCATTGTGTATGTAATGTGCAACATTCACTCCCACTATAACAATTATCATCGTAGATATGAACGATCAGATCGTTTTCTACGTTCAAAACCTAGTGGTTTTCATTTTCTAAAATCAGGGACAAAGACAACTTACAAATTGATTTTCCTGTCCTAGGTTTGAAATCAATTGGACGACTTTGTTGTAAAATAACTAGAACAATTTTTTAGTACAGGGAAGAAACGTAACAAAAAAATAGGGAAAGGAAAAATACTTACACATAAAGTATAAACAAAAAAAGAATGAATGAACAATCTAAACAACTCACCCTAAACACTATTTTATACTAAAAGAATGAGAAACTTAACGTGATACTAAAACAATACAGATAAGATTCAAATAATTAATAAAATATGCAATTTCCTAATTTGCCCTTCATTCAAAACGTGCTTATGAAGTTCGGATCAAATCCAATTAACCCAACATACTTGTCCTTTTTCCTTTTTTTTTTTTTTTTTTTTTTTTTTTTTTTTTTTAAATCAATGGTTATTTAGTCTTTTACTATATTTTAGGTTTGATTTTGATTTCAAGAATTCCAAATAGGAAAGTGGATTCTTTTTGGTGATTTCAGGTCTGGCTTCGATTTCAAAATTTTTTTTACTTTTATTTTTTATTTTTTTGATTTTCGATTTGATTTTGGTGACTGGTGATGGTTGCCGAAGGTGACTGATGTTTGTGTTGTAGGTGATCGGGGTGGTCGTAGGAGGTGTTTGGTGTTGGTGTCAAATAGTAATGTTGGTAGGATTACACCCAATCTTCATTTAACATTTAAAAGATTAAAAAAAAATCCAAATCAATAAAAAAACTAATAATAACAAAAAAAAAAACAAAATTGCAAAAATGGTCATTGTGGTTCGCAATTTTATGTGCTTTTGGTCCAATACAAAATGTTGGTACACCATTGGTCCAAATTTGGAAAATTTTATTGTTTTTGGTCCCTTTCCACTTAAAAGACCATTATGCCCTTATAATTTGTTTTTCCATTTTTTTATTATCTATTTTTATTCAAAAAAAACCCACCACCATCTCGTCTCTCTCTCTCTCTCTCTCTAACTAAATCTTCATATGGGTTCTTTAACTTTGTATTTGTAAGCACATACACAAACCCAAAATACAGAAAATTATGAAGATCCTCGTCCGATGGAGAAAAAGAAATACGAATGAGAACAACCCTAAGGTCGATCGATGGTCTAGTGGCCGAATTCGTGAGTATGGGCAAGCAACACAAGAGGTCATCGCCTCTTATCGTTCATCGGGAAGAGAAATCGCCGCCTCTCGGTGTTTTACTCATCCGGAGTGGAGGATGAAGCGAGGGCAACAATGGTTGATTGAGCAGCTCTTGTGCTCTTTTGTCTCGGAAGAAGGATACGAAGGAAGGGAGCTCGGTGTTGCTAGGGGTTTCGAAGGGAAGGAGGCCAGAAAAGAGTTCATATGAGAAGCATGACGATGCAGGTCGTTCGGTGGCGTTTGCTTTGAGGGGAGAAGAAGAGATGTGCGAGAGGTGAGGTTGTTGTCTCGATGGCTCATCGAAGCACCACTACAGCCGATGGTTCATGACAGAGGACGAAGAAACAGGCCGAAAATCAAGGAAGAAAGGTAAGAAATTTTTTTCCAGCTTTGTTTTAATTATCAGCAATGGAAATGGGGAAAAGGGTGCCATTTTCTTGATTTCACAAGTAATCAGCCACTCTAATGGTGTGTGTTCTTGACAGGTGATCAAAGATGAATGAAGAACAACCTCAAAATCTTTAGGGTGTTTGGGTGTTTCATTTGACAGCTTTATTTGAGGAAGGAAACACGAGGAACGTATTCCTTTATGTGCAGTTTTGTATAAAAAAAATTATTTTGTGGTGGGTTTATTTTGTTTAGAGAGAGAGAGAGAGGTGGGCTTATTTTGTTTTTGTTTTTCATTTTATTATAAGAATAAGAAAATGAATAAAAGAAATTAAAATAAAATTATTTAAGGGGTATATTAGTCATTTTAGGTGGGATAAACACCAAAAACACAAGAAAATACAACCATAGGGACCAAAGCCACACAAGGTATCTAAAATTGGACCACTGGTGCACTAAGATTTCGTTTTGGACAAAAACTATAGAATTTTGCCAACCACAGGGACCATTTTTGCAATTTTGTCTAAAAAACTATATATATATATATATATATATATATATATATATATATATATATATAATAATAATAATAATAATAATAAGTTCAGGTCTAGTGGACACTAAATGAGTAGCAAAACTAAATCATATAAATTAAAAACAATAGTTAAGAAGCAAACATATGAATTATCTCAAATCACAAGTATTCATATAATTTACTCTAACTAACTTTTAGCCTATAGTTTTTTTTTGAACGGCAACTTGACTGGTTAAATGTTAGTGTTAATACTCCAATTCATGTTAGTACCAATGATCGAACCCTAGTATCCCCATTCTCCCATACTAAGAGGCTATGCCTCTACAAATTGAGGTATTCCCAATTGGCAACTTTTAGCCTCTAGTAAATGAAGTATTACCTTTATATATTATTCTAAGTAATTTTTAGCTAACATTAAATGATATATTACCTTTATCTATTGATACGATCAACAACGTTGTTTTTTTAAAACGACAAATATATTAAATAAAAGGTCACACGATTAGCAAATAACTAAATCGAGGGCAAGTAACAAGAGCGAAATACAAAACAGATAATAGAGTTTTAACAAAATGGTGAAATGCTCCAATCTATCCATCTATGGTTTACATTCGAAGTTCTGAACTTGAATCACAAGAAAATTTCAGAGACCACCTCCTCAACAATCAGGATTTGTGTGTAACCCTTTGAACACCCTGTTGTTCCTGGCTAACCGGATGAACCACAAGAGAGCATAAGACACCACATTGATCCTCTTCCTCTTCGTTGGGCAGTTCCCCCACGTAGTTGCAAAGTTGACAAATTCAACAATATTGTCAAATAGAGTGGTAGGAATCCCATACCATTTTAAAATCGAATCTTGAGCCTCCATTGCCATGCGGCATCTGATTAATAAATGATTTCCTGATTCTTTTTCACTGTTGCACAAGTAACATATAGTTGATTATACCTTGATTCCTTTACACGCAAGATTTGCTGCCGCCAGAAGTCTATCCAAAGCTGCGCTCCAAATGAAGAATCGAATTTTCAAAGGAATTTCTTTTGACCGACTTATTCTTGTTCTGTAAAAAGGGGTAGGAAGGGAGTCAAACTTATGATGTAAAATTTTTACCGTGTACTTGCCATATGGGTTCAGATTGAAACGAAACCCATTTTGTGTCGGTTGTGTATTAACCTTGTGCTTCACAGAGCATAAATTATCCGGTTTGTCGAAAACCTCCCTACTCATAACCCATGATTTCCCATCTCCATTGAAAGTTGTTCAATCCTATCAGAGACTAGATAGGGTTCGCTATTTCCAAGTCATATAAGTGTGAGAAATGTGTGTTAAAGAACCACACAAACAATCTTTCCAAAATAGAATGCTAACATTTTAACCATGAGTTAATGTAAAGAGTTCATGCTAATTAATATTAATTTTAGTGAGAGATTTGATGGCCATGGCAATATTACTCCAAAGTCCACAAATTGAGGATTTTGCGAACCGGTTTTCGGTTCAGATTGTGAATACTAGTTATGCATTCTCTCCATATGTAACACTCTAAAAATTCCAATCAATTTAAACTTTTCAAAAACAACGCAATTTCATTAAGTTATTACAAAAAGGTTTTCAATACATTTATTATCAGAGTATTCCCAGAACCATATCATAAAACATAATCATGAGGAGCGGTACGATCACGCCTTTGCCTTGCCACGGTCTCCTGAAGTACCTGAAACGTTAAACCACAACTGTAAGCCCGAAAGCTTAGTGAGATACCCCCAAAATACCAACCACATATACCATACACATAACATAACAGAACAACCATGCACTTCGGGTCAACTATGTGACTGGTCCGCCGCATCGGGCCTACACTCCACCTGGTCCACCCTCTGAGTCTAGCCATATACATCGAGTCTACAGTGTGATTGGTCCACCCGCACCGGGCCTTCAATCCACTTGGTCCACTCTCTGAGTCTATAGTATGACTGGTCCGCCTGCACCGGGCCTTCAGTCGGCCTGGTCCACTCTCCGAGCCTCAGCACGTCTTGTCCGCCCTCTTGGGGCCTACAGTCTATCCAGACTGCTCGCTGGGCCTTCGGGATAACTGGTCCGCCCTAGGTATGTTGGCCTACAGCACAAAGCAAAACCCGCCTCAACCTGTAACGTCCGTAGATCCGGGCTAGTCAATTTAGAGATAATAGGGGTCGAAAACGTCTTTTTGACAAAAGATTATTAGAATAAATAATCTTAACCAAGTTGTAGAATATGTCTCAAGGGTTCCGTACATATAAAGAGCGCCAAAATCCGAGTTATAACGAAGAAGTTATGACCCGTCGAAGTTTAGCGACGGAACCGACACGGCACCGTGAAGACGTAAATAGTGAATTTATGATAGAAAGGCTTTTAGCCTTAGTAATCTAAATGAAACTCGTATAATATGTTAACCTAAGAACGTTCATAAAAAGAACGCCCAAATCTGACTTCGTATGATGAAATTATGATTTTTCGGCTTATCGGTGTACAGCCCGAAGTTCGAGTATTAGATCGAGCGATTTTAGCCGACACAACCTAAACGAGAATCGAAGATCTCGTTATTAGTAGCGTAACGATAAAAAGACAGACAAAAATGGACATCGGATGAAGAAGTTATGAGATTTTAACGGACCAATCCTGTCCCGGCCTGTTAAAAATATAACTTTAAAAATAAATTCAAAATTAACCGAAGGAGTCTAAACGAAAGTTGTAGGGTACGTTCCCGCTTACACGTGGATATAAAGAACGTCAAAAACGGAGTTCGTATGAACGAGTTATAAAATATAATAGCATATTTACGTATTAAAATAAAGTATAAATCATATATACGTATACATATATATACAAATTTATATATCATTAGAAAGGTATCGACGATGCGGTCATTATAAGACTATGGTTAAGTATTTTCGATATTAGTTTAGTACAAAAATCGTTAAATCTATTTAAAATAGTACTATAAAGGGGTATTTAGTCGTTTATATAACTATAAGGTCATTAAGTAATTATGGAGGGTTGTTTTTGTAAATTCAATTACTATAAATAAGAGGTTTGGGCTCTCATATTTCTTGCACCATTCTATTGATTCAAGAGTCTTTCTCTCCTTATCCCACGAGCATTTCGGTCCCTCGTGATTCGACTTCTCTTTCTGTAGTTTTAGTATAGTAAGGTGAGCGCTGAAGCGCTGCACGAATCTTTCTTAGAAAGATTCAGCGACGAAGTTCTGCCCCTGCAGAGCCCGACTCCTAGCTAAAATCCCCTTGTAAGTAAGTTATGTTTACCCTATTTTAATATACTTTATATTTAAAATTAGTATTCTTATTATGAACATATAATAAATATTTGAGCTATTATTATGACTTATATAAGTGTTGTTATAATATCTTTTTAACTACTCCCGGTACGGGGAATCTGGTTTTATGGGCCGCATAGGGTCGTTGGATTTCAGAAGTGCTATACGCCAAAATGGTCCTTCCCTTCGATGTTTTATGTCTGGCCCTTGTCCGTACATAGGGGTTGGAAAGTATTGTTTAAACGCTTATATAATAATAATAATAATAATAATAATAATAATAATAATAATAATAATAATAATAATAATAATTAGTCACGGTAAATATTAGACTAAAGTCTAGTGGTAATAATACTAGGTTTCGTCGAAGGAAATAATTTTGAAGTAAACGAAGCGTTGTCCGAGGACCGAGTCACCACCTTCTCAAGTGAGTGCATAGTTACTTTCATCTTACACATAGATATGAAGTATTTAATTATATATATTACGTGTGGTGAGTGTATAGTTACTTTCATCTTACACATAGATATGAAGTATTTAATATATATTACGTGTTGTGAGTGCATAGTCCCTTTCATCTTACACATAGATATGAAGTATTTTAATATAAATTACGTGCTATGTGTGCATATTGTCTGAATACTTGTTGTCTATGCTGGGTGAAAGATTTTTATACATGTTTTAAATGATTTAAACTGTATACGTATTTTATATCTACAAAATGTGTGGGTAAAACATGGGTAGATGAAATAGTTGTTGTGTGATAACACGATGAAAGACATCAATGTTGACAGTGATCCAGTCATCTAGTGGAGTATAGATGACGACCATGGACGATACTAGACAGTCCAGTGGAACGCTAGCAGGCTCGTAACCAGTAGGTGTTTTTGAACTAGGTGCTCATTAGGTATTTTTCAACTGAGTGTGTTCACTAGGTATTTTGAACTGAGTGTGTTCACTAGGTATTTTTGAACTGAGTGTGTTCACTAGGTATGTTGAACTAAGTGTGTTCACTAGTTACTTTTGAACTAAGTGTTTACCAGATGTTTTGGACTACGTGTTCACCGGTTGTAATCTATAAGCTTTGGTAACGATGGACTTCGTGCCGATTCCTTAGGATAATCCTTAGGAATTAATGAACGAGAAATAGTTGATTCTTAGGGTAGAACCGTAAGAGTAAAGAGGATAATGGGGATGTGTAATTGGGTTTAATTGCTTGATTGTTTAAACATAATTATTATATTATTGTGGGTTGAAAACCCTATGTACTCACCAGGTTTCGCAACCTGACCCACTCAGTTTATTTATATCACAGGTGTTGATATGAAGTCACATTACACTGAGAGATTAAAGAGATGTAGATCATTAGTGTAAATAAATGTAAGTTATGTTTATGCTTATGTTTCTATATTGACAATGACATCCCAAATGTTTTAAAATGAATAAAATACGTTTCTTCGAAAATGTTTTAATAACGTATTTATCGTGTTTTTCTGGGAACAAATTCCGCAACATTTTTATGAAAAGAAGTACTCTGACTTTTATAAAGCATAAACAAAATCGGTCTTTTCTGGCTGTGAAAATGGGGATGTCACAGTTGGTATCAGAGCATTAGTTTAAGCGAACTAGGAATTTGTAGGAAATTTCTAGACTTAAACTTAGAATGCTAAGCGATGATTGTGAGATGAGTGTCTGCTATAATTTAGACACGAGCAATAGTTTATTTTTGGAAAGATGCCTAAAATGTTTTATATGCTTAATGATTTATGTTATAGCTTTAAATATGCCTTATATGCTATTATTTGTTCGGATCTATGGTCTGTTGCCGACCGGATCTGGAAACCTTATGTGTTCACGATTTTAAGCGTATGATTACGATATGAGAACTAGCATGTAACATTTCAGAGTAATAAGGAGATTTGTACGTCTATCGTAAATAAGATCTTTCTTGTCTTAAATTCTCGTCCCGGTACACCGAACGTCTGCTTGGGTGTACAAAACAAGAGGAATATGACAACCTGAGCCTAAGAAGGTGATGGGTCATGCATCGGTCGTTGCGCCTGCACCCGAACCTATCACAATGGAAGAAGTTCAGGAAGTGATGTGAACTATGATAGACTGAGAAAATAGAGGAAATGAGATGGCTTAGGATACTGAATGATACCTATTGGAAGATATCATAAGAAAGGTATCTTGCCTTTAGAATACGTCTGATAAAATAGCAGTACATCTATAGAAGTAGGGTACATCTGAATGTACACATTTGATTGGTGGGATGATAGAACGATTGATGTAATTCATAAAGTTTTCCTATCATCTAGAATGTCCATCACCAACCGAGTTGAAGCAGAATTGATGATTGAAGATATGCATGGAAGAAGTCCTAGTAAAGTCTAGGGAAATTTTTATGATTATTTGGACACACTCGTATGTGTTAAATTGTTTTGTGATTTTAGGACTTAGGGACTGCGAGACAATACTTGGGACGAGTATGAGTAGGTGTGAAAAGTAGTAGATGCATATACTATCAGAAGCACAGGGCTCACGCTTGGATCAGGGAAAGTCACAAGGTTACCAAGAAGCGAATAATTGAGTCCGTTTTATTCAAGCATGTCATTACCATCGTTTCGGTAATGACTAAGAAGATGATTGTTATTCTGACCCTAGTGGTCATATCAATTTGAGTCCGACTACGATGAGTATGTTACGTGGTTCAGAGAATCAAGTTCGAGGTAGCATCTGACTTAAGACGGAAGATTGAAATAAAAAGCGATCAGTAGAGGTATCGCGAAAAGTTGCTTGTAGCTAGAAATGCTACCTTTTAAGATGTGGTTAGAACATGAAGAAAGGTATAGTCTGTTGTGGAATTTGACTCTGAAAGACCTGAGTCTAAGTGATGCATCATACGATGAGAGGTCATTAGAATATGACCTATCAGTCTATTATGATAATCGAAGGAAGAAACTTATCTCAAGTTTGTTAAAAAAAGGATTCTCCAATAAAGATCGAGATCGTGACATAAATATCATAATTGGAAGTCTAACATGAGATAGAGAGCGGGTCCAAGATCGGACACCGCCTGCAGTCAGGAAGTCTTAGAGTTAGATACTTATTCGAAGAAACATCAAAGTTACGGTTATTACTTAGGATGAAAAGATAATGTATGGAGTCATCATGTGAGTCCTGTTTCGTTGATGATTCCGGGACGTAATCATCCTAAGGGGGAGATAATTGTAACGCCCGTAGATCCGAGCTAGTCAATTTAGAGATAATAAGGGTCGAAAACGTCTTTTTGACAAAAGATTATTAGAATAAATAATCTTAACCAAGTTGTAGAATATGTCTCAAGGGTTCCGTACATATAAAGAGCGCCAAAATCCGAGTTATAACGAAAAAAGTTATAACCCGTCGAAGTTTAGCGACGGAACCAACACGGCACCGTGAAGACGTAAATAGTGAATTTATGATAGATCGACAAATGAAAGTCGTATAATATGTTAACCTGAGAACGTTCATAAAAAGAACGCCCAAATCTGACTTCGTATGATGAAATTATGATTTTTCGGCTTAGCGGTGTACAGCCCGAAGTTTGAGTATTAGATCGAGCGATTTTAGCCGACACAACCTAAACGAGAATCGGAGATCTCGTTATTAGTAGCGTAACGATAAAAAGACAGACAAAAATGGACATCGGATGAAGAAGTTATGAGATTTTAACGGACCAATCCTGTCCCGACGTGTTAAAAATATAACTTTAAAAATAAATTCAAAATTAGCCGACGGAGTCTAAACGAAAGTTGTAGGGTACGTTCCCGCTTACGCGTGGATATAAAGAACGTCCAAAACGAAGTTCGTATGAACGAGTTATAAAATATAATAACATATTTACATATTAAAATAAAGTATAAATCATATATACGTATACATATATATACAAATATATATATCATTAGAAAGGTATCGACGATGCGGTCATTATAAGACTATGGTTAAGTATTTTCGATATTAGTTTAGTACAAAAATCGTTAAATCTATTTAAAATAGTACTATAAAGGGGTGTTTAGTCGTTTATATAACTATAAGGTCATTAAGTAATTATGGAGGGTTGTTTTTGTAAATTCAATTACAATAAATAAGAGGTTTGGGCTCTCATATTTCTTGCATCATTCTATTGATTCAAGAGTCTTTCTCTCCTTATCCCACGAGCATTTCGGTCTCTCGTGATTCGACTTCTCTTTCTGTAGTTTTAGTATAGTAAGGTGAGCGCTGAAGCGCTGCACGAATCTTTCTTAGAAAGATTCAGTGACGAAGTTCTGCCCCTGCAGAGCCCGACTCCTAGCTAAAATCCCCTTGTAAGTAAGTTATGTTTACCCTATTTTAATATACTTTATATTTAAAATTAGTATTGTTATTATGAACATATAATAAATATTTGAGCTATTATTATGACTTATATAAGTGTTGTTATAATATCTTTTTAACTACTCCCGGTACGGGGAATCTGGTTTAAAGGGCCGCATGGGGTTGTTGGATTTCAGAAGTGCTATACGCCAAAATGATCATTCCCTTCGGTGTTTTATGTCTGGCCCTTGTCCGTGCATAGGGGTTGGAAAGTATTGTTTAAACGCTTATATAATAATAATAATAATAATAATAATAATAATAATAATAATAATAATAATAATAATAATAATAATAATAATAATAATAATTAGTCACGGTAAATATTAGACTAAAATCTAGTGGTAATAATACTAGGTTTCGTCGAAGGAAATAATTTTGAAGTAAACGAAGCGTTGTCCGAGGACCGAGTCACCACCTTCTCAAGTGAGTGCATAGTTACTTTCATCTTACACATAGATATGAAGTATTTAATATATATTACGTGTGGTGAGTGTATAGTTACTTTCATCTTACACATAGATATGAAGTATTTAATATATATTACGTGTTGTGAGTGCATAGTCCCTTTCATCTTACACATAGATATGAAGTATTTTAATATAAATTACGTGCTATGTGTGCATATTGTCTGAATACTTGCTGTCTATGCTGGGTGAAAGATTTTTATACATGTTTTAAATGATTTAAACTGTATACGTATTTTATATCTACAAAATGTGTTGGGTAAAACATGGGTAGATGAAATAGTTGTTGTGTGATAACACGATGAAAGACATCAATGTTGACAGTGATCCAGTCATCTAGTGGAGTATAGATGACGACCATGGACGATACTAGACAGTCCAGTGGAACGCTAGCAGGCTCGTAACCAGTAGGTGTTTTTGAACTAGGTGCTCATTAGGTATTTTTGAACTGAGTATGTTCACTAGGAATTTTTGAACTAAGTGTGTTCACTAGGTATTTTGAACTGAGTGTGTTCACTAGGTATTTTTGAACTGAGTGTGTTCACTAGGTATGTTGAACTAAGTGTGTTCACTAGTTACTTTTGAACTAAGTGTTTACTAGATGTTTTGGACTACGTGTTCACCAGTTGTAATCTATAAGCTTTGGTAACGATGGACTTCTTGCCGATTCCTTAGGATAGTCCTTAGGAATGAATGAACGAGAAATAGCTGATTCTTAGGGTAGAACCATAAGAGTAAAGAGGATAATGGGGATGGGTAATTGGGTTTAATTGCTTGATTGTTTAAACATAATAATTATATTATTGTGGGTTGAAAACCCTATGTACTCACCAGGTTTCTCAACCTGACCCACTCAGTTTATTTATATCACAGGTGTTGATATGAAGTCACATTACACTGAGAGATTAAAGAGATGTAGATCACTAGTGTAAATAAATGTAAGTTCTGTTTATGCTTATGTTTCTATATTGAAAATGACATCCCAAATGTTTTAAAATGAATAAAATACGTTTCTTCGAAAATGTTTTAATAACGTATTTATCGTATTTTTCTGGGAACAAATTCTACAACATTTTTATGAAAAGAAGTACTCTGACTTTTATAAAGCATAAACAAAATCGGTCTTTTTTGGCCGTGAAAATGGGGATGTCACACAACCCAACCCCAGTCCAACAACCATGTGCACATAAACATATAATCATATGGCAATTCATCACTAACCAACCGATCTAGAAGATCACACACATAGCATACTCTAACCAGGATACCAACCTAACCGGTCGCTAACATAATGTCATCCTGTATTTACCAGGATTCCGACCTTAACCAGGTCTCTCACCTACACCATCCTATCTATCAGGATGCAAACATACAGCAAAGCAATAACGTAACAACTACCCGAATTTCCATCCGATAAAAGGGCCGACCTTGGTGCCTGAGACCCTGTTGATATAGTGAGGATAACTCACCTAAAAACTGTTGACTGAAAAGATAAGATCACGCTGCTCCAACCTCCGACACGAACTCCACCACTGACCAATACCAAATGATTGAACTCAATAAATACCATTAATTACCAAAATACCCCTGGAAGTCAACTGGTCAACTCTTGGTCAAAGTCAAAGTCCTCAGTCAAAGTCAAACTTCCTAACTGACTCTACTCGTTGAGTCAACCCGCTCACTCATTGAGTCCCTATGCTCTGAAAACTCTTAGAACACGACCCAACTCGCCAAGTCACCCCAAGACTCGTCGAGTCCAACGATCATCGATTCCCATCCTGCTCAACTCACCGAGTCGTCCCTCGACTCACCGATTCACGACTTAACCAGAAAAGGTTAGGACTCCTCGACCAGACTCGCTGAGTCTAAGAACAGACTCGCCGAGTCCAAGGCAATCTTCAACAGTCTCGCCGAGTTGTTCTTCCAACTCGTCGAGTCCATGCACATATTCATATAACTCGTCGAGTGCACCCATGTGACTCGCCGACTCTCTTTAGTTCTCAATCCAAACAGAGGCTTTTCAAGCCATGCAGGGACTCCAATCCATAGATCTACCCTTCTACAAACTATCCCTCTCGTAAAGTGGCAAACTTTACGTGAACTCAAAGAGCTATGAGCCCAAAATGCTCTAGGGCTAGGCTTTTAGGACAAAAGAGCTTCACCAACAACTCTTATACAGGAACTTTAAGACAAATAGGACCATCACAAGCGTAGACCTAAAGTAGCATCCTCAAATCCAAGCTTCTATCTCGAATTAGATCTCATATCAATCACCATACATGAATCCATGAAGAAAATAGCTTAAGGAAATGGTTTCTTACCCTTGAAATGAGCCCAACCAACTGTAGATTTCTGATCTCCCCAAGCTTCCTGATACAAGCCTCCAACCTTCAAGCTTCAAGCACCAAACATCCTCCTCCAAGCTCTAATTCACTCAACAATGGGGTCTCCTCACGAATTAGGGTTTTCTGGATCTCAAAAGAGTAGCAAAGAGGCTGACGGGAAAACGTAAGGTTCCTTATATAGGGTGCAAACCCTGAAAAATAGGGTTTCTCATTCCAGCACCGACTCGCCGAGTTGGTCACTAAACTCGTGACCAAAATCGCGACTCGACTCGTCGAGTCTATCCTCCTTAATTACACCAAGCACCCTAAACTTGCACTTCTTAACTCGGGGTGTTACACCATAAGCCACTAGAGCTTTCTTAGAGTCTCCACCACCATTTTGTAAGTAAAGTTAGATTATGGGCTTTTAAAGTCCCAACACCTAGCCCTCCATCTTTTTTGGAAGCTATAACTTTTCACTAATACACCCAATGTATCTTAGTATTATAATCTTTTCCACTCCATAGAAATCACATCCTCATCTTTTCAAGTTCATCAATGATCATGTTCGGAGCCTTGAAGAAAGAGTAGTAATTAGTAGGTAGACTATTGAGCACTGCTTTTAGTAAAGTAAGTCTTCCTCTAAATGACAGTGTTTTCTCCTTACAAATTGATAATCGAGATTGATATTTATCAATTATCGGTCTCCACTTTTTCTTCAATGACATGTTTGCCTCTAGCGGGACTCCAAGATACACGAAAGGTAATGTGCTTTTAAGACAACCAAGCACACATGTCTGATTTTGGAGATCCAAATCCATAATTCCACTGCCAAATAAACGCGACGTTGCTTTTTGATCCTTTGATGTCCACGATATTGTTTAGTATAAAAGTTGAATAATATGGAATATTTAGTTGATATTTAATAGAATAAAATCGACCATAATAAATTGTCACAAACTAAATATTACAAATATTTTCATATACAAGAAACGTTTGTTTATTGTATATTGACATACATTAATTTAATAATCCAATGTAAGGTATACATTTTGATGTTCTAATTAATTTTATTTTAGTATATTCAACTTATCTTAATACCGGTATATTTTAGTAACTTAAAACTCAACTAGGTGAGAAACCCCGCTCCGCGGGGTTCAGTTTTGAGCATAGTTTTCGTTTTTTTCAATCATGCGGATATTTGGAGATTGACTCTTCGAATGCTTTCTGTTTTGGGATACTCTAGTTTATAGTGCAACTCAGAAGCTGAAAGGCCTTGTGGTTTTCCCTAGAAAATAGTCATTTAATACCCATTAATGTTATATTTTTTCCAAAATGAAATAAACAAAATTTGTGGTATTATTCCAAAAACGTATAAGATAAAGTGATAAGGAAAAAAAGGTAAAATGCAATTAAGTAATAAGAAAAAAAACAAAAAGGTAATAAGAAAAAAAAGGTAAAATGTTGCATTTGGGTAGAGATTTGTTAACGTAAAATGCCTTAATAAGGAAAATAAATGAAAGTAGGATGCTATAATACACCAATAAATAAAAGTACAATGGTATGTATTGCATTTAGCCAAAAATTGATTTATCAAGTTCTTTTCTATGGTTAATAACTTAGAAGACCAAGTGTACTTTTGTGTGGCTTATCTGATAGGATTTCAAAGGACATAAGTGGGGTTTAATACACCTCCTGCAACAGTCAAAAAGATTGTAAAATTAAAAAAAAAAATTACTATTCTTATAACACTAAATAACTTCATATTTTCGTGACTCTAACCTATAGTGCAGCCTTTGTGGGGAAACAGAATGTAATAAGAGCAGGTGTGCTGTAAAAGGCAAATTTTGTTTTGGATATATTCTTATTCGAAATTTACATGGAACAAACAAAAGTTGACAATAATAAGTGTGTATGTTTCTAAAAACCAATTCAACGATGTTAGGTTCAGGTGAAAAGTAAAAAATCTTAACATGTCAAAAGTCAGAATGGACGGATATCACTTTGCCCATATAGAACTTAACAATAAGAAAAAAAATGGCATAATAGATGAGTATAACTGTTTAATCTTTATTCATTAAAGTTTACCTGAACAAAACAAAATGATAAGGTGTTAAATAGCATGGTCATACTAAAATGATAAGGTGTTAAATAGCATGGTCATACTACACTTAATCCAGAAAACTATAGATGAGAATGAAATCATATCAACAGTGTAAATTTTATTTTTATGCAGTTTTAAAAGTAGTTGTTATTGACTGAAGCTAGTGCAATGGATGATAGAATATAACTAATCTTACCAGTTCTTTGAAGCATTTCAAACAGTTGATGTGCATCCTCAAATTTGCAAAGTTTGAACAACAAAAACAATCCAATCCTTCTTTAAGTAAGTACCTTTTTAAGTCACCAACATCTGAAAACAGCTGAACGAAATATATAGGAATATAGGATGCTAAACACTTGACAAATCTATTGAAGAACATACAGAAAAGGAAATCAAATGTATTTTTTTACACACTATTCAGATTTCTGAACAGAAGAATTAACCATAGCCACAATTCCACTTCAGAACTCTCTCCTATGATTTTCGTAAAAAAATGGAAGACAAATTAGAAAACCCAACAATTTCCTATGAGCGCTGAGAAAGAAAAGACTTAGTTTGATCCAAATCTTGAAATCATCGAGAAATTAGGCGAGGATACCTGTTGATTATTTCAATGCCGAAAGTAGTCAGGAAATTGAGGAACAATGATGTTTTGTTTCATCCTCTCAATTTCTTACGACTCATCTTGAAGGGTCGCCACAACAGCCTTTCAACCGGTAAGGAAAGTTCAACCGAACATCACCTCCAGCCACTGCGATCGGCAGCCAACGTCGTCGCACCACCACCAGCATAGTGTTGATATGTGTTGCAGGTTGTTGTTGGTTCCTTGTCAAAATCGGCTTTGTAGGTCGTTCTTTTCCGGTAAGAAGCAGTGAAATAGGATAATGGCGGTGGGAGAGAGAGTAACGGTGAGAGAGAGCCGATATGGGCGTCCGTCTTCTTTCTTTGCCATCGTGTTCACCCATATTTGAGTACATCTAAAAACTGAAGACGGATAATGGATTTCAATTCCAGGCGGTGAGTTGGGGGATCGGAATCGAAACTGAAGAAGAATCTATAATAGAAACTTATCTGATTAGAGGGGTAGGGCACCAATGGATAACTTCATCAGTAATTACAAATAATCGTTCATTGGTTGTCTTCTGCTTAATCAAAGACCACTGGATACACAATAAATAAGGGAGGGTTGTTACAGGTCGTCGATGAGAGTCGAGAAGCCACAACTGCACAACAAAGGCGTTGGCGATTTCTTCGTTTTCCTCTCTGATCTGTTTTTGCTCTACCGATTACGAATGGAATGGTCAGAAGCGTCGTGGGGAAGGATCTGGAGGAAGTGACCAAAGTAGAGTTACGGTAACCCGATGAAGAATAGGTAGTAAAGGGCATCGTTGGAAGCGGGATCCTTTGGAAGAATGGTAGAAGAAGTCGAAAGAGAGAGATGATAAAGGATTCAATCGAGAGGCAAACAGGTGGAGATAGAAGCAGAGGCGGTGGTGGTGTTCTCGAAGAGGCGGAGAAGAACACGTACCACAAGAGCCATGAGTCACGTCCAAAATTGATGATATTTGGAAGAAAAAGATTGGTTGAGGGTGCGGTGATGGACCAACATACAACACGTCTTCAAAAATTCAATAAATAGAAACGTTTGTACACACATATATAATAAGAGGACCAAATTTGCCAATCTCTTAGGAAGTATACTGTAGCTAACGGGAGATAATTTTAATATATAGTATAATGACATACATTATTAAAACACAACAACACATATCTTAATATAAAATTCATAATAAAAAAATGTTATAGTTTTATAAAATGGTCTAGTGACTAGTATATTGCAAATCATTTAGAAGTTAGAACATATTATCTTATGGTAGTGGTGCACAAAAAAACCGGTTCACGATCCGAACCGGTGTCCGAACCGAAAACCGGTTCACCTCTGAACCTGTCCAAGCTAGAACCGATCTGATGCCGAACCGAACCGACAGTTTGAATCAATTCGTATTTCCGAACGACGAGACCGGTTTCGAACCGGTTTACAATGAACCGGACTTCTGAACCGGTTTTCGACCGATTATGAACCGGTTTTTGGACCGGTTATGAACCGGTTTTTGGACCGGTTATGAACTGGTTTTTCGAGATGTTTGAAGATGTTTTTTTTATGTAACCTATAATATCCCAAAAAATAAAACAAACAATCAAAAAAATATACAATTTCTGCCGTTTTTTTTTTAACATGTTCGAAGAACCGGTTTAAGATGATCCAATTTGCACTAAACCGAACCGGTTTGCACTAAACCAAACCGGTTTGTATAGGATCGGATAAATTTGATGGTGAACCGGTTTAAGGGTGAACCGGTGTTGACTTTGTTGACTTGAACCGAACCGGTCCACTGAACCAAACCGGTTCGGAAAAAAAACCGGTTTGTACACCTCTATCTTATGGTACATGATATGCCTTTCCAATATATTGGTCGTATCCAATCCAATTTTAATCACATTCCGACCTCCAATTCCAGTTTCAACCCAAATTCAACCCCTTTGCGGTTCAATAAACCCAATTCCAATTCCAATCTCAAACCAAACCACAACACCAAGCCAAAAAGGGAATGCCACGCAACAGCTTGGACCCCGAAAAAAGAGAAAGTGTTGCCACCACTCCCTTGGTTCTTAGTTGCCAGCCACCGATCACCTTACCCATCTACAAACCCCTCTTCACATCATCTCTCTCACAAGTCAAACCACCACCGCTAAATTTGATACTTACCCTCAGTCTAGCTTGACTGGGGGGGGGGGGGGGGGGGGGGGGTGTTCGTGACCCATTCCGTTTCCCCTCTCAACGTAACTGCGGATGGGTTAAAACATTTTTTCATGTTGGGTTAATATCTCTCTCTCTCTCTCTCTCTCTCTCTCTCTCTCCCGATGGTTGTGATGGGTTGGCCGGTTGGGAGGTTGCGATGGATACCGACTATTAAGAGATGGAGGAAGGTGAAAGGAGAGGGTGCAGGTGTGGGGATGGGGATAAAAAAAAGTAGACCAAAGCACAATTTATCTCAAACCACCCAACTGTTGTCATTTAATTGATTTGATATATTAGGAGTCCTTTCACATGAAAGAAGCAACAAGCCAACAACCAGGGGCACCATATAGTCGAAGATATATTTCACAAACTACATATAAAAACAAAAAGGAAACTTTGCATATAAAAACATACCAAATGCTCATATGCCACAAACTACATATATTTCACAAAACAACATCAATATTACGATAAGAACCGATTATTGCAACATCCATGAATGTTATAGGAACTTTAACTTGGAAAACCACAAAAAGCTTTTTCTTGCAACATGGATGGATGTTATACACTGAAAATTCAAATTCATAAAAATGCATACCGTAAAAAGCGACTAGATTTACTAATTATAAATGCCTGCAGTTACCATTATGCCTTACCAAACCGTTTCTTGAAAAATGCAAGCAGGTGTTCTCTTGGAGGTAAGACTTGATTAACAAGTTCAAGGTTGACAAAGTCATCAGCCCAAACTGTTATTTTTGGAAACTTGTCGTTGGTTACCAACGTTTTTTCTGCTGCTTCTTGGATTATTCCAAGCCAATAGGCTATGAAATCAGCAGCAATGTCGACCAGGTTAATGTTGTCACCTCCAAAGAACTTGGTACCTTTGGCTTTCAGTTCATTTTCTAGTATTTGTAGTTGTTCGATGGCTTCTGCATCACTCTGTTCATTTCCATCGGGGCCAAAAGCCTTGAATATTGCAGGAATGCACTGAACAAAACATATAATGTAATCGTCAATGTAGGAACAAAAGTGTTAAAGACTGTGATGCATCAGTCTGTTCATTTCCTTCTTTTTTTCAAAATACTCAACTGAAATCAAATCATGTGAATACATCCACTAACAATTACATAAGTATACAAAAACCAGTAGCGATTAGGGGAGAAGGAAATTATTAGTTATTACCTTATCATCAATGAATTTGGCCCAAAATCGAGCAACAGCCTTCTCATAAGGATCCTGAGGCAAAATCGGAACTCCTTTCCACACTTCATCAATGTACTCAACGATCAGCAGAGACTCTGAGATCGGATTTCCGTTATGAACCAGCACCGGTACTTTCTTATAAACAGGATTAAACTTGAGAAGTTCGGCACTCCTGTTACTCATATCCTCTTCGAAGTTTTCGTACTTGATTCCCTTCATATTCAAAGCGATTTTTGCTCTGCAAACGAATGGACTTCCTGCAACGGCATACAACTTCACTTCATCCGCCATTTTCCGTCGATCTGAATCTATCAGCAACGCCTGATTTCAGGTTAGGTTTCTAAATGTTAGTCGGCGAACGGCCACATAAATACTACTGCGATGAAATCACCTACCCCTGCCAGCATTGTAGTCAGCATTTGTACGATATGCACAAGAAGTTGTACTTTGTTTTAAATTTGGCTACTATTTTTCAGTTGAAACGATGGATGGAGTCATGGTAGACGTAACTAGTTCGTAGTTCAAACGAGTGGAAGATATTATTTGATTTTTTATTATTTAATATAAGTAACTAGAAAATTCTAGTGGATATGGATTTTTACATAATTATATTTTTTTTTACTAGTAATTTATTTGATAAGGTACTATTATTCGTAATTAGCAATGGTATTAACTTATTACCAATATATCAAACATATTTACTAATCCAACATGCCAAACAAGTTTATTTGTGAAACCTATTGAACAACAAGTTTACCGGTTACAAATATACAAAATATATGGTTACTTAAATATGGACAAAAACTAATGTTCGTTACCCATTTTGGTAATATTGAGTACTTTATGTTTGGTGCAAGTAATGAAATAGGGTCATCGGATCTTGGCTATGTTGTTAGGCGATCCAATTGGGCGGTGCTCACATGCCTTTTAAGTAATTAACCTTTTTTTTTAAATACTCTTCCAAGTGACCCATACCGAAATTGACATGTCTCGTATCCTCGTATATAAACTGTAATCCAAAAAAGAAAAAGCCTAAATAAAACTGATGACATGAAGAATGGCTTCGCCCTTTGCTAAGGATACCGTGAACCATGTTATTTTTATGAATTTTGTTGTTTGATTTGCAATCAAATAGTCAAAATCATAGCTCTGAGATGTAAAGAACTATTATGGAATGTGTGCGTTTTAGAGGCCAACGTACTTTTTTTTTTTTTTTTTTTTGTATTTGTGTTGTTAGCATCGTGCTGCTAGGCGAAGTAGTAGAATGTTGCACCATAGATGACGAAAGTGCAGTAGCTGAAAGCATCACTAGCTTATGCTCTGACTTGAGTAGCATGGGGCATGTGGAATCCCATGTGAATCAGCAAGGATCACCTTGCAAGGCTAAATACTCATGGGTGACCGATAGCGAAGTAGTACCGTGAGGGAAGGGTGAAAAGAACCCCCATCGGGGAGTATAATAGAAAATGAAACCTTAAGCTACTAAGTCGTAGGAGGAGCTCGAGGCTCTGACTGCATGCCTGTTGAAGAATGAATCGGCGACTTATAATGTATTTTTATGGGTGATGATGTTAGGTCCATTGACATGACCTAAACAACATGGCACCATGTCACTTCCTGATTTGAAGAATAAAATCTTCAAATTTTAATTTATAATAAACACCAATTTTCATAAAGTTATAATCAAGACAAAACCATTTGTTCATAAACCATAATCGAAAATCATTGTTACAAAGAAAACATCGCGGAATCTCAAATAATGAAACTATAATCATGTCTTCACCTTCCCATCGAACAAAATTTGAACCAGGGGAAAGGGCTTCAGTATTTCTTGGTTATCTACAGTGTATGAAAACATATAAACTTCTTGATTTAGAAACAAGACAAATATTCACTTCTCGTGACGTTGTTTTTCACGAGGAAACATTTCCTTTTCATCATTATTCCATTGAAAAGCCTATCAATCCATTTATTCTACATGTCACTCCTAAAACCATTGATGCTGGAATCATAGATAATCACATCAGTTCATCACCCCAGATGACGCCACACATGGATGTATTTGTTGATAATTCTAGTACTCCACTAGATCATCGACACTTTCAAATAAACCTTGAAGACATTCTCCTAATTATCTTAGAGATTATCATTGTGCTCTTGCTCAGTGTGTTCAACAACAACAATCTTCAGTGAAATACCCCATATCCGATCTCATTTCTTATTCAAAACTTTCTTCTTCACATAAAGCAAATGTTTATGATTTATCCATTCAAACAAAGAGTTACAAAGAAACTGTACAACATTTAGAGTGGCAAGAAGCAATGGACAAAGAATTGAAAGCCTTATAGTTTAACAGCACGTGAACCATTGTTTCATTACCACCGAATCGAAAAGCTCTAGGAAACAAATGGTTTTTCAAAATAAAAACAAAAATTTGATGGATCAATAGAGTGTTATAATGCGAGTTTGGTATCTAAAGGCTTCACCAAACAAGAAGTTGTTGACTTCTTAGATACATACTCTCATGTTGCAAAGATGGTCATTGTTAAAGTGTTACTTACAATTGTTTCTCAATAGGGTTGGCCTTTATTTTTGTAACAATTGAGAATTTTCCGTCATTAATGGTTACGAGGAGTTAGGTTTGACTTATAAAGAAAAAAACTTCCCATATTGAAGGATAATATGGAAAGTTGAGTCGAAAATAAAGTAATCAAAAAGTTAAATTGGTTAACGTATTTGCAAAATATGTGACCTAATGATCCCAAAATTAAAAGTGTCGAGAAAATCTAACTCTAATTGGAAGAGTTATGATTTATCACGAATAGAAACCAACCACATTAAAAACGCCATTGACATAAAAAATAACAAAAAGAGAACAGTTGAGTTTGGGCTAACACTACAATAAGGAAATTTGTAGTAAAGAATGAGATAAGAACTTAGGAAGAAAGAAGGGAAAAAATGAAAGTCGTATGAAGAAGATATGATTTTTATAAAATATAAAAATGTGGGTAGAAATTGAAAGTTAAAATTTAAGATGCAACCTAAAGGAAAGTTGTAGTTCTAGGAAAGAGCTACACAAATATATAAAGATGGTTAGAAACAAAGTTCATATGAAGAAAGTATGAATTTTTAAAAAGAATTAAAGGGTGTGTGTCAATGTAAGTGTCATGTCAGTCGCACACATCTAACACCAAATTCATCGGAGATTTGGAAACGTAGACCACCATAAGGGTGACACGTGTAAAGATTTGGATGGGCCACGAAGCACGTGCACGCTGCACAGGAGAATGTCCAACGCGCACCATCACTATAAATAGCGGTACTTTCTTCCAAGTTTTTCATCTCAAATTAACCTCCAAACTCTCTCACTATACTTCAGTACCCTCTCAATGGTAAGAAACTCTGGTAGGAACAGTTCGGGCGCGCCTGGATACGCAATTAGAGTGAGTTCATGAACCTTATTTTACTGTTTTAAAATGTTTTCGGGGGGGAATACTTGCTTAACAAATGATTTTATAAAAACATTTATCTTATAAATATTAAGACATTTTATTATAAGCAAAATACCTTAAGATAGTATAACTGTAGATACTATGCCTAGATTTAAGATATGACATGTGTCTAAAAGATATGATGTTTGATATTCTAGGAGTAGGTAATACCTAGATGTTATAATGGCCAAATCCTTAGGAAACTGTAATTACCTAGGAGTTATGCCAGACAAGATTTAGGATATGCAATGTACTTAGTTGTTACGTTGCCCAAATATCCTGTTAAATAACCATAATTAGAGTATATATATGACAATATATATATATATATATATATATATATATATATATATATATATATATATATATATATAAGATAATTATGGGATCATAAATATAATTATCAAATACACATATATATGATAATAACTATATATATATATATATATATATATATATATATATATATATATATATATATATCACACTATCTTTGTATATACCTCTTCGGGGTATATATCATCAAATGATCTTTGTGTGTGTATATATATATATATATATATATATATATATATATATATATATATATATACACACACATACACAAAGATCATTTCATGATATATACCCCAAAAAGGTATATAGAAAGATAGTATGATGTGTGTGTGTGTATATATATATATATATATATATATATATATATATATATATATATATATATATATATGTGTGTGTGTGTGTGTGTGTGTGTGCGTGTGTGTATAGGCGTAATTATGATAAAGATAAAAGATTAAAACATAAAAGATAAAAGCATAAGGTTAATACGTTAGTGAGTTGGTTATTCGTCCAAAAGCCTTGATTAAATTCGGCATATCCCCCAATACCTATAATCATTAATCTTGTGAGAGCTATGAAGTTATGTATAGATCTATACGGGGCCATGACAACCCCACATGCGATTACTAGATACAATCCTGATAGGATACCTTCCATATAATTTATTATTTAACGTCTGATGAAGCGTTAGGGATGTCAAAAAGTCCCGTGGGACCCCGAACCCATGGGGCCCCGATCCCGAATGGGGAATATTTGTTTAAAAAGCCGGGGACGGGGACGGGGGCGGGGGCAAGGTTAACCCCCGTTTTAGTTTCGGGGGCGGGGGCGGGGGTGGGTAGTCCCGTCCCGAACCCCCAATGGGGACCCCGTTAATATATGATTTATACTAATATATATTAATTATAAAAATATAATAAATAATAGCAATGATTTTGAACTTCCAAAATTCAATAAAATATCATGTTTTTAAGTTTATACTATAACGTTTTTAAGATGTTATAATATTTTTATTTTAAATATATAAAATTGTGCTATAAATAACTATTTTTATCCAAAATGGTTTCTTTTAGCTCAAAAAATAACTTCTTTTAGCCTAAACAACACCTTCGTTCGCCCAAAAAAAAGTCAACCTAAACGGGGACGGGGAAACGGGGGAGGGAGCGGGGGTAATCTTGGGATTCGGGGGCGGGGGCGGGGATGGGGATGCTAGAGATTTTGGGGGCGGGGGCAGGGGCGGGGGAACAGGAAAACTTCGGGGGTGGGGGCGGGCGATGCAATCCCTGCCCCGTTTTCCCCCGTTGACATCCCTATGAAGCGTCATGAGTAGGGCTACATTTATGGTCGTAGCGTCGATTATAGGGGCTCAAAGTTAATATATTAAAAATAACCTTAGAACTGAATTTACCATTAGGGACGCATGATATGGTAATTAAAATATGTTAGGATTGTTAGAAATCCTAGAAAGATAGTAAATTAGGATTAACAAAAGACAATCCTAATTAAAATAAGTTAGGATCATTAGAAATCCTTGAAAGATAGTAAATTAGGATTAACAAAAGACAATCCTAATTAAAATACGTTAGGATCGTTAAATATCTTGAAAATATAGTCATTTAAGATCAATAAAAAAAATATCTTAAGAGATTAAAGACTAAATAAATAATTAAGAAATGTTTTCACTAAAGAAAAGTTTTCTTAAAAGAAATTCAAAATTCTAAAATACTAAAACTTGTGCACTCACTATCGAAACAATAATTATGATCGATAGATTCTATATTAAATAATGAGAATTGAATGACAAGAACAAAGATCAAAATAGTGCCAAATGCTTTGATTGAATAACTTTAGAAATGTCAAGAAAGAGCTTCTCTATGAGAGTTAGGTAGGGTGAAAAATGTTAACCCTAAATTATACATGCATGCACATTAAATAGTCTAACCCTAGAATGAAAAACCGTGAATGGACTGGCCAAAACCGGTAACCAAGACTATGCTAGGTTATACATTTGACACAATACATTTAAACCTAAAGTTAATCCAAGAATAGAATTCAAAGCAACAGTTGAGTATATATGTTTGTCTCGAAATAAGAACATGTTCTTCTAAACTTTTTTACCATACTTTCGTTGGTCCACAACACACCAATTTTCCTTTCAAAATTTACCCAAATTTAGCTTATGGAGATCCTTCGATTCTTCTTCAGGCTTCAGAACCGGCCTTTTCTTCAGAACAACTACTATTTCTACATCCATTTTCGCAATTTCATGAATGTAGCAAATAAGCATCCTTCTCAGGTGTGCAAAGATAGGCTCATAAGTCTTTTCATCTTTTGATACAATCAAGAACAGTGAAATCTAATTATGTTGATAAAGTTTTCAGTCAGGAAAGGTGCATAAACCTTCAAAGCAACAATATTCTGCGAACTCCAAGTCGTGAATTGAGGCTTAACATCATAGTCAGAAAGTGGTGCCTTCTTAATCTTCTCAAAACATCGAAACAGAAAAGTCCTTGGAGTGATTGGAAAATCAAGTTGAGAATCCACTACATTAGTCAGATCAAAAGAAACAAAAGGCTCCGACCAGTGGATGTTCGGATCATCAATTGCTTCCCTCTGAATTCGTTCCATCGTCCAAGGAGGAAAGAGAAACTTCTGAGTTCCAAGAGTGACTCTGGCAAGATTGGCTTCCTTTTCTTTATCTTCTAACTCTTTTCGAAGAATCAAAAGATCATCGGGTTCCTTATCATGCTTATTTCTCACAAGCTTTTCGCCTTCAGAAAGCTCTTCTTCTTCTTCTTCTTCTTCTTCTTCTTCTTCTTCTTTATCAACCACTTTTTCTTTTCCTTTATTTGATGCAGAAGCTTCATTACCCTTTTGAGCATCAGTCTTTGGGTTTTTTTCATGGTGTTCACTAGTCATTTGCTTTGCATGGGGTTCTTCCTTGTGTTCTTTGTTGGCTTTGTCTCCCCCTTGTTTCGGAAGAGCATCGCTATTCGAAACAACCTCAATCTGATTTAGCATGGAAAATTCTTTTTTAAGCTTGTTCTAAAGATGTTGTCGAATTGAGACTGTGAGTGAGGAGTCACGAGTCTCCACCAGCCTATGAAGATATTGATTAATCTTAGAAACACAGCTTTTCACAATTGTTCGCTCAGATTCTAAATCATCCAGAAGCTTGTTGGTATACTACAACTTTACTGAAAGGACATTGACTTTCTTAGTCTATGCCACCAATGTATCCAAGAGATTATTCTCAGCAGCAAGGTCTTGATGAAGCTTTTCAATTTTGGAGACTACAAATGCGTTCAATTCACTTCTGTCGAGTTTGATGTCAGAACGGACATGAGAAAGTGCCTCCTTCTCAGCTTGGAGAGTGGAACCCAGACCTACAATGAATTTATTGACGGTTGCGGTATTTTCTTCAAAAGAGCTTTTTGAATTCAGTCATGAATTTTGTCATTGCATCATGTAGTTTTTCGACTTTTTTGATCGTTTCTGATATAGTTTTCTCTGGAGCTTGAATTGCCTTGGTCGAGTCTTTAAGGACATTTGTATTTGCCTTCGTTAGTATCTCAATAGTAGTTTGATGGGATTTTAGCATGTAATCATAGTCATATGAGGATTTCGAAGACTCTTGCAAAGAATTCAATTTCTCATTAACTGTTTAAATTGACATCGTGTCATTGTGGGGTCATCATCATCACTGGTTTGGTTGATGGTGAAAGTGTTGAAAACGAAATCTACAAAATTTTCTTGATCATTCCCAAAGAGAATATCAGGATCGGACTCCAAGGTAGGAGTAGTTGTAGAAGTGGTTGGTTCCTTTATCACACTAATGTTCGCATTCTGCCCCCGTATCAAATATATTGACATGAATGTCGGAAGTATGTACCTCCTCCGAAACGGATTTGGTGACAGTGGCTTCTAGTGTACTTGTGATTTTTGAAGCAGGAAGAACAGTAAAATCGGTAAAGATAGGTGTAGAAAGTGGAATGGAGATCTGTGGAAGAGAAACTCCCACAAAAAATCTTTGGTGGTAGTGGAGGAATGGAAGTAATCAGAATGGTAGTGATGATTATAGATGATAAGTAGATACCTTCGGAATTGGTTCAGTTCGAGTTAGTTCCGAAGTTGTTAATGTGTCTTCTACTTCATTCTTAACAATAGCATCATCCTGAATGTCGTTATGAGTTCTAGATTCTGAAGCCTCCTAAACCATCAGAGATGGTGATCTTGGTTTCCTTGCTTGCTTTTTAACCTTATTCAGAGTTTTTACCACTTCGGAAGGAGCAGCTTTCTCTTTTCTCTTTCTTTCGCTCTTCGGTTTGTTTGCTTCCTATATTGTTTTCTGAAGTTCATCTGACATGGGGCGAACACCAGATGTCAGCTGCTTGCAATACTCATTCAGAATCACATTATCAAAAGGCACTTTTCCCAACATTACTTTTGGAATAGAACCCACAAAAGCAAACTCGGTTGGGATAGACATCATAAAATTCGAAGTCTGAAGAATCAGAATAACATCTTTGATTGAATCAGACATCAGTGCAACCTTGTAATGAATTAGGGCACGTTTGACTATGATACACCAAAATCGAGCACACGAGATCTCCACATTGTGAGTGGTAGAAGCAGTACTCTAAATAAGCAGTTTCCACAAAATCAAACCATAATCAAGATTGATGTCGTGGTATAGACCGTAGATAATGGTGCAGAATAGCTTGCTTGCGCTGTCAAATCCAGCAACACGTTTAGAAAAAAAAAAGTCTTGAACAAAAGAGTGAAGAGCTCGTTCCACACAGGAGGAAGAAAGGGCTTCCTAAACTTTGACAAAATAGATACGTCGCCAATATATCCCATCTGGTGAAACATCTCAATGAGTTCAGTAGTAGAGATTGATTTTGGATCAACGAGTCCTTAGATGAAGCAAGCCCTAGAATTTTGCAAAAAGGGCTTTGTTGATCAAGGTCCTATTAGTGGTAACCTTGAAGGTAATGATTCCATTAGCTTGAATGTAGGTGGCAGCAGAATATGCCTTAGAAAGAAGGATCAGAGGAACCGATTCTGCCATGGTTAGAGCTTGAGCCAGTGGCGAGAAACTTAAACATTCAATCATCAGCCTTATGACTTCATTGTAGCGAGAAGATTCAAGATCAAGAATAAGATTTGGACTTGGCTTAATGTTCAGTATAACGACAAAGGTGGATTGATCAGTGAATGAAGTGGTTTCTGAGGATCCTATCATTGATGGTTTGGGAAGATAATGAACAGTAGAGAGAAAACGGACCGCCGAAGAACCTTATATACGTCATGTGATGAGTGGTGAGAGAAAACCACCAATTGTCGTTCCATTATCTTGTAAAAATAGCCTAGGATGGCATGATAGCTCATCATGTGTCAGACCCATGTAACTAGCATGCATGATGTCAGGGATTTGAAAACGACACACCTAATTTGAATCATTATGCCCAATAAATCCGCCATTTCAGTTTCAGTTCATTCGGAATTAACACCCAATCCATGACGACCTGTTCTCTGAATTAAAAATAATCATTCGAAATTAGAACCAGACTTTGAAAAATCATAAAGATTTTTCTGAAAGAGTGTGCCAAAGAAAAAGAATTAAATCAAATTATATTTATGGGGTTCTATGATGTCAAATAAAATTAACATGAAATCAGATGAATCCCGGGTAACGATCTCTTCCTCCTGAGTCAAGAGAGACTCTGAAGTGCTTGTGTGGTAATCCGTTGAATTACGATCATCTACTTGATAAGAAATAGTGAAAGGCTTCTTTTAATTAGGTTGCAATGGTGGATTAAGCTTCAACCAAATTCCGAGACTTGACATAAGTCCAAAAATCTGAGAGAAGTACTTGTTTGACCAGTGTAGGCATAAGAACAAGTATGCTTTGGAAATTATTTAAGTGGAAGGATAATAAGGAAATCACAAAAAAAATCTAGACCTTATGGGAAGAAATGTATTGGGTTGAGAATATTTCATTAAGATCACTCAAAAGGAAAAAAATGAGATTTCACACAATAAGGGTACAAACCAAAAAGGTTTTATTCATTAATTCCTTGGTGAAAAAATCTAGAACATGTAATTATTCACTGTAAATTCAGAAATGAGTTCCGGATTTTGGGTTTCACTAAAAATCATGGTGATAACAATTTCAAGATCATCAACACAGAAGTTGTGTAGCCACAAACCTCAGTGGTAATTGCTGAGAGTCTCAAGGGTTACATTTATGAATGCGAAGTTGATGGAGAAATTTGAGATTGGTTCCGAATAAGAAAGTGTACGTCTACTAAAGATTGATGACAAAGCAGTCAACTCTTAACTCGGTGTGAGAAGAGTAAGGTAGCTTGATAACTTATGTGAGTTATCAGCCTGATTAGGAAGACACAATCAGAATGAAAGTTGCATTAGGGCTTCAAACATAGAGTCTTACAGGCTTGGGACAACATGCAGTAACATGCTTCTAGGGACACTTAGCTAGTACATAGATTCAAAATTATACCCGCCCCATCGTTCTGAATTGAGATAATGAATAATATGTACTTGAGAAGTGACCGATTATATCTTAAAAGCAAAATATTTTTGGTATTTTAGATTTTCTGAAAAAGATAAAACAAAATATGTATATATATATATATATATATATATATATATATATATATATATATATATATATATATATATATATATATATATATATATATATATTTGCTATTTTTGGTTTTTCTTAAAAAAATAAATATTTTTGTGATTTTGGATTTTCTGAAAACAAATAAAAAACTAAAAATATTAAAGAAAATAAATTCATAAGCACAAATGAATAGTAACTTCTAAACCATTTCGAAGCTCAAAATCAATCGGAAGATACTTAATATACAAAGGATACAAAAGAATTCTAAAACCCTAATGAACAGTGGATTCTGAACCATTCTGAAGCTCGGAACCACTTGGAATTTTGAAAATGAATTCCGAAGCTTGAAACCATTCGGAATATGAACAATAATTTCTTATTATGAAAGGGTTTTCAGAACTGAGTCCACTTTGATCATGCCTAGCCCTTGTAAAATTCAGTTGAACGTCGTTTCAGGTAAGGCCATAGTGAAGATATCAACCAGTTGATCAGAGGATCTATCAAAGTGTATTTCAACATTTCCATCCTCTACATGATCATTTATGAAATGATTTCTCAGTGCAATATGTTTTGTTTTTGAGTGTTGCACTGGATTATGGCAGATTCTGATTGCACTTTCTGAATCACAGTATAATGGAATTCTTTTCATGTTGATCCCATAGTCCCTAAGCTGATCTGAATCCACACAACTTTGGAAGTGCAAAATACAACTGCAATGTATTCAACTTCTGTAGTGGACAAAGAAACACAAGTCTTCTTCTTGGATTGCCAATTTACAAGTTTGTCGTCTAGAAACTAACATCCCCCAAACATGCTTTTACGATCAAGTCCACATCCACTAAGATTAACATTGGAAAATGCTTGCACAAAGAATCTGGAATTAGATGGATACCAAATTCTAAGAGAGGTGGTTCCTTTAAGATATCAGAAAATGTTCTTTACAACAATCATATGTGGTTCATGGGGATTCGCCTGAAACCTGGCACAATAACATACCACAAAAATAATACCAGGACGACTTGATGTTAGATACATTAAAGATCCAATCATCTGGAGATATGGAGTGAAAACCCTAATTTCAAGGCGAGACTCGACGAGTCCGAGCGGGATCCGGGTCGAGGAGTAAGTGACCGACTCGGCGAGTCGGCCAAGGTGACTCGGCGAGTCTGGTCTGTGTGTGGAAAACTCTAAATTCGGGACTTGGAGCCTATATAAACGTCTTAATCTTCTTCCTAGGGTTCCTTTACTGTCTCTTTAGCCCTAGATACCAACCCTAGCCGTCATATCCATTGATTGAGTCATTTATTGCCTTGAAGAGTGCATTAAGCTTGGAGAAAGAAGAAGAATCTTGAGAGTGCAAGAAGGGGGCTGTAGATCCGGGATTGGGAAGACATTTCTGAGCTTTTAGAGGTAATAAGCTAATCCTTGGACTCCCTTGCACCTAGATCTATGTGTGTGTTGGGCATTCTTGGCATAATAGTAACCATTTCGAGGTAGAAGTCCAGATCTGAGGTTGCTACCTCAGATCCATGCTTGTTTTGGTCTAGTGTCCCATAAAGTATCTGCCCTTGAGCTGATTATGGATCCTTCTTGCCTTAAACCCTAGTTTATGGGGTATTGTGCCTAGATCTCCTTCTCTACACGTAAAGTTTGCAACTTTACGTGAGGAATAGGCTTGGGAAGGATATATCTACAGTTTGGAGTCCATCCATGACTCCAAAGTCCTCTGCATGTATGTAGATTTGAATGGACTCGGCGAGTCCTTCGAGTGGACTCGGCGAGTATCATGAAGATGAGGAGGAACTCGACGAGTAGGATGAATAGCTCGTCGAGTCGGATGAAGTTGGGCATGAACTCGGCGAGTTGGAAGAACAACTCGACGAGTTGGATGAAGGTTGTCCTGGACTCGGTGAGTTTGTTCTTGGACTCGGCGAGTCAGGTTGCGGAACCCCCAAACCCTTCGAGTTGAGAATCGAATCAGTGAGTCGGGTGGAGACTCAGCGAGTTGGACAGGTCAGGACTCAGAAATCGTTGGACTCGGCGAGTCGTGTCGCGAATGGAAGGACCCGGAGCATATGAACTCGGTGAGTCAGTAGGTGGACTCGGCGAGTAGGGTTGACCTGGAAGGTTGACTTTGACCTGGACTTTGACTTACACCAGAGTTGACTTGGTTGTCTGTCGGGGGTCAGTTAGACTCAGTGTTGCATTGATATTGGTAGCTCGGGGAGCGAGTGGAGCGGGAGTTCAAAGAGTTGCCGGGCAGCAGCTAGTGGGTTCATCAGCCAGTTCATCCAGTGCAGGTGAGTTTCCCTTTGTATGAATGGGTCTACGGCCGCAATGTCGGCCCATGTAGTTATCAGTAGAAGACCCGGGGGTTAGCCCTAGGCACAGTATGCTAGAATGATATTTGGGACGAGGTCCAATGATAGAGGACGGGTGCCCAAGGAATGGTTTATGTGATAGTATATACTTGTTGTCTATGTGATACTTGTATGTGCCTGGTAGGGAGGTGAGTGTGGGCGAGGTCCCGTATCTCACCAATAGCAGAGTGTGGATGGTGTTCCACATCTCAGTAGCAGTAGAGAAGGGGCGAGGCCCAAGTTAGAGAAGGAGTGAGGGTGGGCTGGGCCCATACCTCACTATCAGCAGGAGTATGGACGGGGTTCCATGACTCATCAGTAGCAGGACAAGGGCGGGGCCCAGAGATAGGCAAGGCCTTAGGACAAGATCCGTTAGTATGTGTTTAGATTATGTGATGTGATGTGATATGCTTACGTGCTATTATATGTTAGTGGGCGAGGCCCTATGACAGGCGAGGCCTAAGTGAAACAGATTTGTATCCGAGCGGGGCTCGAAGGTAGGCGGGGCCTGGAGCGGCAGTGCCGTTGTAGCGGGCGAGGCCCAGGATGGCGGGTGTGGCCCAGTATGTGTAGTATGTGGTTATGCATGGTATGTGGTAAGGTGGGGAACTCGCTAAGCTTCGTGCTTACGGTTTTCAGTTTTGGTTTCAGGTACTTCCGGTAGCGGAGGGAAGAGCTCGGGGTGATCGCATGGCACACACCATAGTTTAGACAGCCTGGGAATGTTTACTCTGATAACGAACATGTATTTTGGAAACTAATACTCTGTTTACGTTTTGAAATGATGAATTTGCTTAAAGTAATGCTTTATTAAAAGAAATTTTTAGTCTTGAATTTTGGGACCTTACAAGTTGTTGGCTTGTCCAAGGATGGTGTAAGCATTGTTTCGAACGCCATTGAAACTTTGACCTTTGAATCACCCACCTTTCCAAATTTCGCTAGCAAAGCCTTTGTGTAGGCTTCTTGGTTGATAAATATGCCCTCGGAACTCTATCTAATGTTTAAACCAAGGAAAAAGTTAATTGGACCCATTGAGATCATTTCAATTTAGTTTCCATCAGTTTTTAGAATTCAGCAGTTAATATAGGATTTGTGGATTTGAAATTGATATTGTCAACAAAAATTTGAACGTTCATTAAATGGTCACCATCTTTCTTACAAAAGAAGGTTGGGTCAACCGAACCTTGTTTAAATTTTGATTGTTTCAGAAAATGAGTAAGGGTTTCATACCATGCATGAGGTGCATGTTTCAGACCATACACAACCTTATTCAATATATAACATTGATTTGGATATTTCTCATTAACGAAACCTGGTGGTTGTTCCATGTAGACCGTTTTCCCGAGTTCACTGTTTAGAAATGCACACTTCACATCCATTTGAAAAACTTCAAAATTTTTGTGAGCTGCATATGCAAGCAAGATCCGAATGGATTAAAGTCTTGCAACTGGTGCAAATGTCTCTTCGTAGTTTATACCTTCCTTTTGGCAGTATCCTTTCACAACCATTCGTGCCTTATTTCGAATCACATTCCCTTATCTAATTTGTTCCGAAACACCCATTTCATTAAGACGATAGAGGCATCCTTCAGAGTAGGGACTAGTCTCCATGCTTTGTTTCTCTCAAATTCATTGAGCTCTTCGTGCATATCTTGAACCCAATCTGAATGATCAAGAGCAATCTTTACAGTTTTAGGCTCAGTTTTAGAGATGAACGAATTAAACATGCAAAACTCCATTTTTAAAAATAATGCAGTTTGCTTCGCTTTTTGTTGTGACCTTGTAAGAAATCCTGAAGCTGATTCTCCGATCACTAGAGATCTTAGATAATTTTTATTCCATTTTGTCATAGGAGGATAACATGGATCATAGGCTGGATCGACTTCGGCAAAAACTTCCTTATATTCTGATTGCACATCAGAATCGTTATTTTCATTCTCCCCTTGGATGTTTGCATTTGACCCGTTGTTTGTAATCAGATCTTCCCCTTGGAAATGAGCATCGGTATTGGGACTCGAAGATGAGCTCCCCCTGGAATGAAGCATCAGAAGGTTATGGTTTAGATGGAAATTCATAAGCATTCGGGATTGGTGACTCGTGAGAAGTCTCGATATTTTTTGTAGCTTCATCAACTATCTTCTTTAGTTTATCCTCTTGATTGTCTTTTGGCTTAGATTAAGAAGAGATGGCTTTTTTAGGTTCGTTAAATAGATTAGAAATTCTTCATATAGATTTAGGAGAGGAATAGTCATCGGATTCGTTGATGGAAAGATGTCCTCAGATTGACAATCCATTTTCTGATACTTCAAATAATTATCATCAAAGGAGACATAATAGGTTTCTTCAATCTTTCTTGACTTCTTTTTCAGAACCCTATATGTTTTTGAAGTTAACGAATAACCTAGAAAAATGCCCTCATCAACTTTCACATTGAATTTGTTCCTTTGTTCTTTAGAATTAAATATAAAACACCCAGAACCAAACAAATGAAAGAATTTTATGTTAGGTTTTCTATTGTTCAGAATATCATAAGGTGTAATTAAAATTCTTTTGTTCATGAATGATAATTTCTGCGTGAAACAAGCAGTTGCAATAGCATCAGCCGAGAAGTAGAGAGGAAGATTCGCAAATGATAACATTGTCCTTGCAGCTTCATAAAGAGACTAGTTTCATCTTTCAACGACACCGTTTTGTTGTTGATTGTAAGGAGCAGAGAAGTTTTGAGCAATCCCTTTGTTAGTTAAGAATTCTTTAAAGGCTTGGTTTTTGAATTCCGAACCATTGTCACTGCAAACTTTCCAAATAGGCTTTCGTAATCGAAGCTCGATCTGCTTGATGAAATCTTTCAGCTTCGGAATGGCATCTGATTTCTGTTTATGAAAGAACACCCAGGTAAATCAAGAAGAATCATCAAAAACAACCAAGATATATTTATTACCACCAATACTTTCGATGGAAAATGGACCACACAGATCAATATGCATTAACTCTAGTGGCTCAATAATCTTAGTGCTGATGATGGTTGAGTAAATCTTCCTCCTTTTTTTTTCCAAGCTCACAAGCAGCACACATATGTTCCTTGTCGAACTTTAGAACAGGTAGATCACGTACAAGATTACCTAGTACGATTTTGTTTATATCCTTGAAATTTAGATGGGAGAGTCTTCGGTGTCATAGCGAACTATCATCCGAAGATGATTTCGTAAGAAGGCAAATGCATGGCTTCCCTTTGATAGGTTCCAGATTCAGAGGATACATTTCTCCCTTTCTTTAAGACTTCAAAAGTACTACCTTATATTTCTTCTCTATAATTTCTAAACCCTCATCATTAAATCACACCTTTAGCCCTGTACCTACAAACAATTGCGAAACACTTATTAGATTATGTTGTAGGCCTTCTACATAAGCTACAATATGAATGGAAAATTCGCCATTTGTTATCATTCTATAGCCTTTTATTTCTCTGATAGAGTTGTTTCCAAACTTTACTCAACCGCCATCCTTTAATGATCTAAATTCTCATAGTTCTTCCCTCCTTCCTGCCATGTGACGAGAACAACCACTGTCGATATACCATTCAGAATCATACTGTTCGTCACGCATTACCTGCAAGAATTAGAGAGATTTAGGTACCCAAACCATCTTGGGTCCTTGTGAGGATTTCTTAACAACTGGAACAATCTTAGTTTTATCAACCCAAAAAGATTTTCTTTTTAAAACATGGTTCTTCCCTTTTTCGATTTTGAAGACTTCCACTTTATGATGGCAAATATTCATTTCAACAGGAATTGTTTGACGTTGAATAAATTCTTTGTGTTTCTGAGCCATCTTTTTCACAAAAGCCTTTTCCTTCTTTTTCAAATTTGCTTTGTATTCCTGAAGAGAAATCTCTCGTTCTGAAACAACTTTACTTTTTCCCTTAACATGTTTTGATGTGTGGACAGGTTTTGAAAATTATGTTCTTGGAGAACAATTAAATTTTGAAACCTGTGGTGTTGATTTTTGAGGTTTTGAAAAGGATTTTGGTTGTGATTTCAGAATGGGAGAAGAACTCTTATTTTGATTTGAAACTCTTTTTGAATTAACAGAATTTTGATTTGAATTCTGATTTCTCCAAAAGTGTTTTCTTTCTTTCAGATTCTTCCTATAACTAGCATTCAACTACCTTTTCTTTTCAATTAATTCAGCAGCAAATTTATGAATGTTAGACTTTGGTTTTTCCTTTTGGATTGGCATATCATTTTGTTCTGAAGAGGTTTTAATCGGGATATCTTTAGTACCACTTGTATCAACCTTATCGTAACAATGGTTAACACGATTCAATGATTCTGAAACGTATTTTCCCTTTGTTTTCAATAAGTTCATTTCGGAAAGACCTTTTGTTTCATCTGCGTTGTCGATTGGTCCTAACCAGAAGAATTCGTTGCAACCTTTCGCATTATATTATCAACCAGAGACGTTAGTTCTGAAGTATGATTTTTGTTCAATCCGGTTTTAATAAAAACTTGGTTCGGAACAGTTTGTACTTTTGGAAAACTGTTGCTTTCTCATTTAAAACACTTGAATCTTTATTTTCTATAATACAAACGAATTCAATTGAATTTTCAAAATAAAAATTTTCTTCGGTTCAACATCATTTTGTACAAACTCCGAGCAATCAACTTTTTCCTCTACATAAATCTCACTCATTTCACTTTCATCGAATTCAAAAGTATTCTCAGAATCAAGAGTATTTTCTGAATTCAACTTCTTGCATTACAAGTCATATTTCTGCATCAAAGTCAATTTGATTTCTTCTTTATCTTTTTCAATTAAAATTTCATTCAACATATTTTATGTTCTTTGGACTTAATGTATTCTTCTATTTTCTCAAGTCCAACACAATAAGAATCAAAAACATCATCACAAGAAACAATGGATTCACACTTGTAACAATTTGCATCGATTTCATCCTCTTTCAATTCAAGAAAGGACAAAATCATTTTGTGCAAACATTTACCTATATCACAATCAAGATGCAATTGAGTAATATTGAAATATAAACTTTGAGCTATTAAACAGAAAATATTCCTTTGTTTCATAAGTGGACGACTATTTCTCTTAAGATAAATAACATCATCATGTGACCTGGTAAGCTCTAATTCCAAGGCCTCTATTCTTAATCTCATCTCTTCACTTTTAAATGTTTCCCTGTTTAGTTGAATAGTCAAATTAGAATTACTTAGACGAGTTCGTTTTAAACTATCACTGAACTTAGAGACAATATATTTTAAATCGTCTCGTTCAAAGTCATAGCGAGAAACATGAATGTTAAGAGATGTGAGTATAGAATGTACCTTATCAACCACCTTCTCGCATTCTTTTACTTGCACCAAAACTATCTTCGTAGCAAAGCAGCTTTCAGAAGCTTGATTACCATCCGTAGCTTACCCTATTCATTCTGAACCTCCATTCTAAACCATCAAGCATTTTCCTTCATACTCCTGTAGTTCTGACTTTGCCACAAAGCATCTGCCATGTGTGTTTTTTCTGGCCTTATCATCTTCGGAGTCAGTTGACCACACTTCAGCTCTTCCATCTTCATCACTTCCTTCCTGAATGATCAATGCCGACTTTGCATTTGATGTACTCCATTTTATTAGTTCCTCTATCTTCTAAAGACAGTAGGCTTCATCCTTCTCAGTTTCTTTCTTTTCATTCATCCTACTAAGCATGCATTCCTTGGCAAAGTGATTCTTGTCGTGGCAGTAGTTGCAATCATACCCCGAATCACCCAACAACTTCTTATCTTTCTTCTCCTCATCGTTTCCTGAGTTCTTGAATAACTCATCCCTTGTCTTCTCTGAACTTGAGTTACCTTGTTTGAACTTGTTTTTGTTACGAGAGAAATTCTTGGGATTGGACGCCAGAAGAGCTTTGTCTTCTTTTGAGATTTCACTTTCTGAAAGATCTGATTCAAAATCTTCCTCTGCAGCTTTCTTGCCTTTCGCAACAAAAGTTAGTGAACCAAGACTAGAAACAAGCTTCACATCCTTCGTAACTTCGTCTTCATGGGATCTCAAAATTCCCACAAGCTTGGCCAAGGAGTAGCTTTTGAATTGTTTGTGTGCCTTCACAGTAGACACAACAGCTTTCCATTCTGCTCAACATATGATTCAATCGATTAAACATTTGATCTAGTTTTTCATCAAAATTTTGTACAAAAGCTCCAGACTCTGACAAAAGTAATGTTTGCACCGAATGTATCAAATCAACTTCACTTGAATAAATTTCCTTCAGCCTATCCCATATTTCTTTTGCAGTACTACATGTGCTCACAAGACGAAACATATCTAGAAGAAGAGCAAATCGGATAATTCTCATAGCTTTTATGTTAGCCATAAGCTTATTCTTTTCATTGGTAGAAAAATCTTTATTTTCAAGAAGGAGTTTATTATACTCATCCAAAGTTTTGATCGACTCTCTTGTATCGGTATACATGAACGTTTCTTGCGTCATTGAATGCCATATAGTAGTATTGTGTTCTTCTATTCCAAGAATGTAATCTTCAAAGTGCAAAGCACACATTTCATAATCTTGAGGAAAGAGTATAGGGATCCTTGTCGTGGATCCAATACTACTACAAATATTGAACGAGAGAGTATGAGGATCTTCGTTATTCATAATGTCAAGTATTCACTTAAGCAGATATAGAATCAGACGTGTAAAAAGTTGAATCGAGTTCAAGGGAAAGACTTGAGATCTAGATCTATAGTCCACAACCGATAAGAGCGATTGAGACTACATGAACAAATCTAAGTATTACGTAAAACCCTAGCAAAATCTCGATAGAAGAGTAGCAAATTAATTACACTATATAGAGTCCACAACCGATAAGAGCGATTGAGACTACAAGAACAAATCTAAGTATTACGTAAAACCCTATAAAAAACTCAATAGAAGAGTAGCAAATCGATTACACTATCTGCTGCACTGATACCAATTGTGGGAACAATAATTATGATCGATAGATTCTATATTAAATAATGAGAAATGAATGACATGAACAAATATCAAAATAGTGCCGAATGCTTTGATTGAATAGCTCTAGAAGAGTTCAAGAAAGAACTTCTTTGTGAGAGCTAGGTAGGGCGACAAAACATTAACCCTAATTGATACATGTATGCACATTAAATAGTCTAACCCTAGAACGAAAAACCATGAATGGACAGGCCGAAACTGGTAAACAAGACTATCCTAGCATACACATTTGACACAATACATTTAAACGCAACGCTCACCAACATTATATTGACTTTTAAAATGCATGTATTCTCAGGTTAATAGGATTGTCGCTCTTTATACCGTCACACTTCTCGGTGTTTCAGCCAAAGACTGGGCAGGGGGTGTGACAATTTCAAATGCATTTTTAAATAGTGAACTCCACGAAGAAGTCTACATGCAATTGCCTTAAGGTTACAAACCATCAAATGTTTCTATATCCAACAATAAACTGTTTTTGTAGGTTTCAAAAGTATTTATATGGTCTTTGTCAATCTTCACAACAATGGTACGCAAAGTTTTTGACTTTTCTCAGTTCAGAAGGCTTTGAACAATCCAAATAGGACTATTCTTTGTTAAAAAATGGTCAAGGAATTGATTTTGTTTCTTTACTTGTATGTGTGGATGACATTGTGATAACGGGCTCATCTATGTTCAATATTAATGGTATGAAAACATGTATGAGTAATACTTTTCATTTAAACGACTTAGGAAAATCGAAACATTATCTTGGTCTTGAAATCGCATGATCATCAGATGGAATTCTTGTTTCATAAAGACAGGATGTATTAGATTTTCTTAAAGATTCAGGAATATTAGCAGCTAAGCCAACTTCGATCATATCCTATGGACCAAGGACATAAATCGTTAATTTTTAATGGTCAACTCTTGGAATTTCTATCTCAATTTCGTAGATTGATTGGTAGATTGATGTATCTCACCATAACACGACCTGCCATAGCTTATTCTATACGTCACTTGAGCCAATATGTTTATATGCTAAGAATTCTTCACTTTCAAGCATCACAACACTTGGTTAGATTCTTAAAAAGTAACCCAGGACAAGGTCCTTTATTTCTTCTAAACAATCATTGCATCTTAAAGATTTCAGTGATCCTGATTGGGTTGGTTGCCTAGATACGAGAAGATCAATAGCAGGTTTTTGTGTATTCCTGGTAGACTCTTTAGTTTCATGGAAGTCTAAGAAGCAAACCATTGTATCATGTTCATCCACTGAAGCAGAATATCAAACCCTTGCATCTGTCACTAGTGAAGTCATATGGTTAAGACATTTGCTTCGTGATCTTGACATTCATTTACAACAACCTACGCTGATATTATGTGAGAATAATTCCAAAATCCAACTTGCTTACAATCCCATTTTTCATGAACGCACGGAACATACAGAAATTGATTGTTATTTTATAAGGGACAAAATCTTGGATCAAAGAGTCAAACTTATGCCCATTCGAACTCAACATCAACTAGCCGATATTTTTACTAAACCATTGCCTCAATCGAAATTGGTTCCACTTCTATCCAAGACGGCTCTCAAATATATCCTTAAAAATCCATCTTGAGGGGGCATATCAGGAGATTCTTCATATTATGTTTGTATCGAAATAAGTTATCAAAACTATGCCGTTTTACTTTCTTGTATATATGTTGGGCATTTTGTTTTCAAAGAGAAGTAATGAGAAGATCATCTTCAAGTTCCTTTTCTTCTTTTTCTCTATTTATTTATTCTCATGTAATAGAAGACAAAAGTATTTTCAAATGTGATTCATATAATAAAAGAAAACTTCTCTTTCAAAGGTATGATTATGAATATAAGTTGTTTTTCCAACATACCTATGTATCGCATTTTCAATATCTTCAACCGCATATTTCATTCAAGAATAAAAAAACATCGAGTTAAAAGACATGTCCCCTTAAGGCAACATACAAATCACATTAAAATTTGTAAAATTCAAGAAATAATGTCAAACATAATTAAGAGCAAGTCCAGATATGTAAAACAGTTAGATATCTCAATGGCATGTATCTATCAAGTATGAAAGAATATATTGATCAAATGATGAGGTAATAAATGGTTTATAAATCCAGTTAATGTTATTCTTGACAAATTAAGCAAATGAATTTCAATATTACGAACATGATAGCACTTCCTAAATCAATCTTGTAAGTAAAAGGTAACCTTTAATGTTAGAAAATATATTCAAATTCTAGTTAAATTTTTCATCATTGTTACACATGTAAGATACTATAAGTACCTTAAGTAAATAAAAAATTATGAAATATTATCCTAATGGTTAAATAATGGGTACAAAAGAATGATACAATGATGAATGATATGTTAATTTTGGATTTTATGTCAAGTAAAGAACAAATACAATTAATGTAAAAGGACTTAAAGAGACAAATTACTATGAATCTTAATTCAAGTAAGAACAAGTACAATTAATGTAAAAGAATTTAAGAGAAAAGTTATTCTGAATCGGTACAATGCTAAAGGACTTAAAAAATGTCACTAAGTAGTGGTAAATCTAATATTCAATTTCACAAGTCTCATACTCAAAATGGAATACATAATAAAAGAGTCAAAAAAAAATTATCTAGTCGGACTGTCAATTTATACCATTTTTGCCAAATATAATATTAAATTTAATAATAGAAGATCAAAAATAATTTTAAAACATCATAGTAAATTTAAAACCAATGAATTAACAATTTAACATTACAAACTCTAACTAACCATTAAAACCAGTAGTAATATACGTACAAGTTAAAAAAAACTATTTGAGTGTGAATTTAAAATTACTTAAAGCCAATTTATCAAATGAACAGTAAACTGATAGATATATCTACTTGTACAATTTATGACTATCTACTCATTTTTAAAATTTTTCTTTCATTTTATAATTTACATACCTAAGACCATCCACAATACTCTCCATAACAACAGTCGTGGAGAGCTTCCAGATCAGTCACCACTACCCACCACAAAGCCATGTAGTACTCTCCATGACCACGAGAGAGAGAGAGGGAGGCCCAGTCTCTCATTTTCCGTGCTTGTTCGTGGAATGCATCATGATGGACCACGAAAACGCCTGACCACGACTGGCCGGGGTAGCGTGCACATATAACGCTTGTGGCCACGTAGACCACAAGCCGATTCGTCTTGGGTATTCCGTACACCCAAAGAAGAACTCGCATACCTTTCCTTTTCTATCTTAAAACTTTAAAGACACCATCATATTTTTAAGAGGAAGACAACCTTACCTGATTTTCAAGAACAAAACTACTTTTGGGACTCTGGTGGATGACACAACGGAGACATGAAAAAGTAAGATGGACAGAAAACGAGATGGATCCCAATGAAGAGGCAAGCAACAACATAATGTAGTGGTGGCGGCCGTTCAGAGAGGCGTAGAGTTGTGGATGCAACTAACACTGGGTTATTCGAGAAACCAGTGATGTTGATTTCTTGATTATCGATGCTTTTTGTCAAAATTATTAGGAATTTTTTGATTTTTCCTATCTTTTCTCACTTTCCATGTTTATAATTTGTTGCAACTTAGAAATTAAAATTTAGTATTGTTATTAGCTTTTTATTTAGAAATCTAAGGGTATCCATCCTTAAATTTTAAGGGTGTCCTGATAACTTTCTTTTACATAATCTAGAAAAAATTCCAAAGGAGAAGTATGTTCAGCCTTAATGTGACCATATTTCCTACAAGGAACAACAATGCTTCTAGTATATAATTAACATTAAAAAAAACCCAATAATATATAAAATATCTGATAAAACAAAGATATGTCAATACATATCGTATATCGAACCAAATATGCACTGTAAAGTTGAAGGGAAAACTATTTGATGATGTAGGTGATAGAAAAAGAACCGAAATCACCTTGCAGTCGGGAGAAGTATGTTCAGGTCCAACATTCTTGCATAAAAAAATTACCTTTACTAATATCCTTCAAATTGGTGTAACCACAAATAAATAGGTTTCCTATTTGATTCAAATAAGAAATGGTTTAAATTTAAGCAAAAGACACCAACTTATAAGTTTTGCAATTTCTAACTGAAATGCATAAGTTTTCTCCTACATATGGTGCTTCTGTTACCTTCTTAGCTTCTTGCTTATTTCAATATTATGAGCCTTTATACATCTCATAGAAATCAAGAATAAAAACAATATGAAATCGTTTTCTCACTACTTAATGGTGGACTACCCAACCCGTGTATTCCAAGTGATTTAATCTAGCTTTCAATCCATTTTGGAAATAAAACCTATGAATTATTTCAACAAATAAGGTCAAAATAAAACCTGAATATAAGTATTTAATTCATAAGGTTAAACGAAATAAAATTATTTAATTCGGTTCATGAACATGATAATTTAAAAGAAAACCACCTGGTTCAATAGTTTTTACCCTACAACTCGTTTCTACAACTTCAATTCACCATACGTGTATTGGATTTCTAACAAGTTTTTTTTATGAGAACCATTTTTATCAAGAACTAATTGTAAATAAATGTGGAGCCCAAGATTGTCTCTCCAAAACAGTCCTTGTAGAGAGAAGGAGAACTCCAACATATATAGTCACTTATTAGACTGTGTCACACCGATTTGGGATACACTAACACTCTCTCTCAAAGTCGGAAGCTCGATGAGGATAAACATGGATATGCTAAGCCATAAGGGTGTAAGATGTCAACACTGATACCATGTAAATATATGTGGAGCCTCATATTAACTCTCCAAAAGAGCCCTTGTGAAGAGTAGGGAAACACTACATATATAGTCACTTATAAGACCGTGTCGTACCGATGTGAGATACACAAACACTAATCTCTTAAAAAATCTTTTGCAGCTTCGCTCATACAATATAGTGAATGATCAACCAAAAAGATCTTTAAAATCTTACAAGTCAGGCTTTGAGTTCCTAGCACCTTGTTTCATGGGTTGGACTTTTTCATCTCCGACTCTCTTATAATTCTCTTGTTTTCTCCGTTAAGTTTGCCTCAACTTAATGTAACCTCTAGTGCACGATCAATTAAAAGATTTACGAAACTCAGTGAACAAACAAGGCAAGGATATTGATGATGTTGTTAAATTTCTTCCATGCAATCCAAATGTATTTTATGTTCACATGGTAAAATGGTAAGATCCTTCAATTATCAAACAAAAACTACAAATAAAAAATACAAACTCGACGAGTTGGAGGCCCCAGGTATAATATTTAATTAAGTTGCATTCATATTGTCAGAGCAACTCAACGAGTTGGAGGCCCCAACTCGCCGAGTAGAGGGATAAATGGTTGAGTAATTTTTAGAGTCTACTCGACGAGTTGGTGAACCCCAACTCGACGAGTAGGAGTTGATTGTGAAAACCCTAATTTTCAAGGTTTGTGTCATACTGAAAGGACCTTAAGCCTTCATTTTCACCTCCCTGATCATTTTGACACCTTGAGAGAAACCCTAAACAAGCTGGTATCATCTGAGAGAGAGAGAGAGAGTAAAAGTGTGTGACTTGGTGCATTCTTGGAAGGATATAAAAGAGCATAAGGCTTGGGACGAGAATAAGCCTCTGGATCCAGTGTTCTTTCAGTGCTAGCTACTTTTTGGAAATAAAAAGTTATCACCTTGATCATTGTTTAATTAGATCTCTTCTTAGGGAGTTTGTGAGCATTTCCATCTTCCTTTTTGAACCTTTGAGTTGTTGAGCATGCCATGAAGTTGAATCTTCAGATCTGCGCAGTATGAGGTCCTTTGGGCCTAAAGATTCAATATTTATCAAGATATTGGACAAGATTTATGCATTAAGCCTCCATACAGCTTTGTTTTAACAGTTTGAGCCCTAGGTGCCATGCATGGACGTAAATCTTTCAACTTTACTTGGTATTTTAGCCTTGGGAGGCTAGATCTAGAGTTTGGGGCTTTAGTTTTGCTTAAAATCGTCTGAATGAGAGATGCACTTAAGGGACTCGACGAGTGGATGAGTCAACTCGACGAGTCGATTAGGGTTTTCCCCAATAGTTTTGACGCACTACAACTCGGCGAGTTGATGAGACAACTCGATGAGTTGAGTTGGAGTTTTCCCGATTTTATGAAAACAGGAGGAACTCGACGAGTGGGGTCAACATGGACTGTTGACTCGAGCGTCGACTTCTGTTGACTTTTAAGGTTTGGTCAAGACATTAGTAAAGAAGACCATGGAGGGGTAAAATAGTCTTTCACCCTTTCCAAGAGTGAGAATAGGGGGGTTAGCCTAATCTTTTAGAGTTGTGGTTATAAAGTGTTAATTAGAGATGATTATATTATGTAGGCGAAGTCTAGACTATTCATGGGGTACTAGATCTACTTGCTTAATTACAAGGTGAGTCTTCTCACTATACTTACCTGAGCGATAATATTATGTGATCGGAGGGTCTTATTTGAGTTATCGATCGGAGGGTCCTATGTGCTTATATTGAGTTATGTGATATTATGCATTTTGCTTTGTGATATATGTTGTATTATTCTGTGCTTTACCGAGTTAGGAACGGAGGGTCCAAAACAAATTATGACACCGGAGGGTCTTCACTGAGATACAGGACCGGAGGGTCTAACCCGAGTTGTAAGACCGAAGGGTCTTCACTGAGACACATGACAGAGGGTCCACACCAAGCCGTGAGACCAAAGGGTCCTCATTGAGATGCATGACCAGAGGGTCCATGCCGAGCTATAGCCATGAGAGGCTTATTATTTGTGTATGTGGTATTTTGGGGAACTCGCTAAGCTTCGTGCATACCATGTTGTGTGATATATGTTTCAGGTACTTCATAGGATCGCGGGAAGGCACCGGCTTGATTGTACACACCTGTTCGAGATTATGTTTGAGGATTCTGGGATGTTATCAGTCATATTATTGAAATGTGTTTTGAAAGCCAATACATTTATGATTTTTGTGAAATGTAATATTGACTTTTATGTGTTTTAAAAATGAAAAATTTTGTTTGAAAATTTAGAGTGTTACAATTTCTCTCAAATTCAAGAAATAGTTTCTAACTTGAATACAATAGGTTGAAACATTTTACCTCAGGGCAAAATGGACAATTGTCGTACATTTCCATTTCCACACATACTGGTCATAAAATGAGTTACTACATAAATCCTTATGTTACAAGAAAAATAATCATACTAACGCATTTCGTCAAACACTTTTTGTGCACAACGTCCCACAAATAATAACTTCACACTCTATGGTTGTTTTTCACTTTTCACTAGAGGTGTGATCTCCGGGAAAGGGACATAACAGCTAAAAAGACAGATGTGTCTCCACTTTTGTCTCATAAAAAAATCCATATTCCTAGCAAATCATCTTAAGACAGGAAACCAAAGAATGATTGACAGTTAGAGAAAATACCGAAATTAGAGCATGGTGATGAATCTGGAACAGCATTTGATAAGGGTTTCATGGAGAGAAGATAGAGAGAGAGAGAGAGATAGAGAGAGAGAGAGAGAGAGAGAGAGAAAATGAATTAGAGAAAAACAATTTTAGAATCACCCAACACTAAAAGAAAAGTTTCTATGGAACTTCTTTCTGTTGGTATTCTGCAACGGATTGCTCGTATAGAATGTTGTTCCACAACTAATTTGTTATCACATTTTCTACGAAATGAATTTTCGAAAGCAAACATGGGAATTTCTACGGAAACTATTAACGAATCTAAATCTGGTGCTATATTGCCACCAATAGTTCTATGGAATAAACATTCGGAGCAAATTTTGTAACAACCCGAAGTTGTTCATCGCCGAAAACCCATTCTACCCGTATAACTCGCCATATGTCGACACGTTCCGATGTCGTTTTTGGGTTTAGTTAGTTAAATTTATATGTTTATTTTAATCCAATGAGTGTCCAAACCTTTTAGGAACTCATGAATCTAGCCCAAAAATATTTATTTCATAATTTTTAGAAACGTCCCCGCCGGGTGACGGAAACTTAATCGGGTGCGACCTAAAACCTCGTTTAAGGCCGGTATCGGGTAGAAATCCTCCATGTCCAAGTTTTGGGAACTATATAAACATGTTTAAACATTCATTTGAAGCTTTTTCTTCCTCTCTCTACTCTCTTTCTAACCTCTCTCCTAATTCCAAGTTTAAGGGTCCAAAACTCAATTTTAAGGCCTCAAATCTTTAAGGTACTTTCCTAAACTCATTGTATAGCATCTTTGACCTTCAAATTAGAGATTTAATCATGATTTAAGACCTTGTATATGATTTTACGGCCCTGGAAGGAGCTTAGGCCGTAAACTCATAATAAGTGGGTTTTTATGCCTTTAAACCCCTCCTAAACAATTTTGGGACTTAGATATGGCTTAATGACTTTATGAAATGGACCTAGAATGCCTTAATCTATAATTTGGGGACTTATATATGAGTTTACGGCCAAGGATGGTGTTTAGGCTGTAAACTCATTATTAAAGGGTTTTTAAGCCCTTAAATCCTTCCAAAACCTCAACAAGACATGGATATGACTTCTAGAATAATTGCTTTAGCCTCGGAACACTTTAAACATAATTTTTGGAGGACTTATATGAGTTTACGGCCAAGGCATGTGCTTGGGCCGTAAACTCCTTGAAACACGGTGTAAACTCATTTTAAGGTGTTAGAAAGCCACTTTAACACCCCTAAAGCATTGGAATAATTTCTAGAAGTGCATACAAACAGGTTTTTGGCCTTAAAACACAAGGAATCCCTCTATAGGAGAGTTTACGGCCATGAGGGGGGTCTCATGGGTCGTAAACTCCAAAAACTCCTCAAAAGTCCCATAAAAACTCATGTAAGGCCTTGGAATAATTTTAGCAATCACATGTGATTTGTTTGGAACCAATAACACACTTATTCATGGAGATTTGAGAGTTTACGGCCATGAGTCCTATGCTAGGCCGTAGACTCCCTTATGTATGTCATTTTGGTGTTTAAAAATAATTCCAAGCCCTTAAACCAAGCCTAGAAATTATCCCCTAAATGTTTCAAGCCATTTTGTGCCATAAATCACCCCACCATGAGTTTACGGCCGTAAACTCATGGGGAGAGGGTCATTAGGGCCGTAAACTCCCTAAGGAGTGTTCTTTTGGAGTCCCAATTCAATATCCTAACTATATGTGTCCCCAAATGTTACCCGGGTCCCTCCAAACACTTGTATCGGGGTGTTTTCGCGACTAGAAGCAATTGTCCCTATCAAATAATCAATCTAAGTCCTAATTAGATACAAATGTGTATCTTTACATTATACTTAGGAACCTCGTGTGTTTGCAAGCCCCGGACCAACACTTAGCAACCAAATCGTCACATTTCTCGTCTGGTGAGTTCATACCCCTACGCCTTTTCTGTGTTTTTCAATGTTTTCAGGGGGGGGGGGGGGGGGAATACAAGCAAACTATAACTGTTTTCAAATCATAATATTGAAATGTATCAAATAATATCTGGCAAACTTATAAACACTTTTACTCCTTATGTATTATGCTGAGCATAAGGAATGATTTATCAATTACAACTAAATGGATTTTAGTTAAGAAAATATCCAAACTAATCAAATTATTATGGGAATAATTTGGGGTTCTGTAGTTCTCTTTCTATCATGTACTGATATCTGTATAATATTATTAGATAAACTATGTCTGATTCAGTTTATCTCCGTATCATTTGAATGTATTGCCAGATAATTTCATAGTATGTATCTATTCTCACTGTATTATGTTTGATAATCTTTGTATGTTTGTTATCGTATGAGAATCCTGTGAATAGTTTAGTACTAGTTTGTGAGTAGTCACTACCCATCCTCCCCGGAAGTGTAACCAGAGTCTTCTGGAGGGAGAGCGAGGAATTTGTGAATAGATCTATTCGGGACTGACAACCCCACACCTTAACTGCTAGCTACAGTTAGGCGGGCACGCCTGGGGTGACAAATTCTGGATATCGTCCGACGTCTGACTAACGTCAAGGAGGTCTCGTTGTCGTATCAGCATGGTTACCCGACTCACAATATGTATTAATATAAGTTTATTCACAGCTTTGGTTTTAGAATATATATCTAGTTCGGGATAGTGATCCCATGGTTTTATCAAACTATCATGTATCTAGTCCGGGATGGTAGTCCCATGGTATTCAGTCTATCGAACTTGTATCTAGTACAGGATAATATTCCCATGATTTCAACCTATATCATGTACGGGATAATAATCCCATGGCTTTATCCATCTATCTTATATCTAGTTCGGGATAGTGATCCCATGGTTTTATCAAACAATCTTATATGTAGTTCGGGATAGTATTCCCATGGTTTTCAATCTATAATTTCAAATATATCAAACTATCTTATAACTAGTTCGGGATGATAGTCCCAAGGTTTTCAAACTACATTTTATCTACAATTCATGTATATTAAAGTACTTCATATCTAATTCGAGATAGTAATCCCATGATTTTCAATATATAGTTTGTGTATTAAACTATACTTTGTGTTATTCAATCAATCTTACATTTAGGAAAATATGGGCTTTTCCTGGGGTTAACATATAACGCGTAACTGAACTGTAACGAATGGTAACTAAACTGATAAACATAAGAAAATATGGGATTTTCTTGGATACCAAACCTTTTCGGAAAACTAAAGGAAACCAATACATTTTCATAAAACAAAACCGCTTATGAACTCACTAGCTTTATGCTGATTTTCAAACTTCTTGTATTCTCAGGTCCACATTAGATAGGTACCCGGTGATCTCTTTTGGTGAAGACGGAGTGCGTGGAAGACTCGTCTCGTTTTTTTCATATGATATATGTATAACTGTTGTACAATTTACTTTTGAACCAAATGTAAACTTTCATATATATGTAATGTAATGGTTGTTTATTGTGATTACTATGTACATTGGATTTGATACACAACTTGGAGTCAACCCCGGAAATGTTTCCGCCTTTGATTTTTGGGGTGTGACAGATTGGTATCGGAGCCCTTGTTTATAGTGAATAGAGTATACCAAACCTTACATGGTATAAAACTATAAACACTAAAGGGCCTCAGTGCTCTGAATTAAAAGTATCTTCAAACTATAAGTATTTTCAAAAGTATACAAGTATACCGAACCGTCGAGATCCGTAACTACAAGTAGAACAAAACATAAGTAAATAGGTGTTGTACACTGCGGTTAAACTTGAGCAGTTATGTAGTCGTGTCTAGGATCAATATAGCCTGGCCAACTATATTCATTCGAGACACGGCCAACATGTGCTTGGGAGTGACTGTGGTACGCAGCATGCCTAAAACATACCCAATATCCCAAACAACGAATCGTCGCTGCAGCAAACTATGAAATACTATGGGAGTATTTCTCGAGCCAACCCTTGGTAGAAAGTTCTCATATACGCATTATTCCTTGATCATTCCTTTAGCGATAAAATGTTCTGTCTTGATAACTCCTTCCTGCTTTATCGCTTTGTATGATGCTATATCTGTCTTGAAGAGATATCCTCTGTTTCTTATCTCTTGATTCAATTCAAAGGACTTATGATCCTCTCTTTTCTGATCTTTTTAGATCAAGATGCCTCCAAGAAAGAGACCCAGCTCAAAGAACAATAGCAATCCTCCTCCGCCACCACCTCCTCCTCAATTTGATCTTGCATCACTTCAGACAGTTCTGACTGCTGCAATGGTAGCAGCCATGTCGCAAATGAACCCTGGTAACTCAGGAGGTGGTCCCCAACCCTAAAACCCAGAAGATAGCCAGGGACACCAAAAAGGGGGTTCCTATAAAGACTTCATGAATGCAAAACCGACATCCTTTGATGGCACAGGGGGTGTCATTGCTTTAACCCGATGGTTCGAGAAAATCGAATCAATCTTTGAAATATGCGCCTGTTCGGAGTCTGATAGAGTAAAGTTTGCCGCCTGCACCTTCCTAGACAAAGCCCTGACTTGGTGGAACGGCCGAGTCAAATCTTTAACTTTACCTGTAGCGAATGCTATGGGTTGGGAAGCTATGAAGGAGCTTCTACTCGCAGAATATTGCCCTCGGGGTGAACTCCAGAAGCTAGAACACGAACTTTGGAACCTTAAGATGAAGGGTTCCGACATAGCCGCTTATACTTCAAGATTCGATGATCTGGCGTTACTCTGTCCGGGAATGGTTACCCCGGAGAGTAAAAAGATTGAGAGGTTCATCTGGGGGTTGACCCAGCCAACAAAAGGTAATGTCTTAGCTGCAAAGCTAGACACATATGACAGCGCTAAATGTCTTGCGAAAATCTTGATCGATCACGAAGACAACTTTGATGAGGAAGCTACTACTCCCGAGCCAGTCACCAGTGGAGGCAGAAGCAAAAAGAAATCTTGGAACAAGCCGAAGGGCCAGAGTACGCAAGGGTCTTCTAAGAAACAGCAAACAGTAGCAGTCCATGCTGCTACTGCCCTTGTTGCTGTTTCGACTGTCGGTTCCACAGCCCAAACTCCCGCCAGTGGATACACTGGTACCCTTCCTTGGTGTGGTAAGTGCAACTACCACCACCGCATTCCTGGTCCATGTCGCGAAAGGATCTGTGACAACTGTGGCAATAAGGGCCACCTTGCTCGAACATGCAGAAAACCAGCCAAATCAACGAACCAATCATCCGGAGCGGGAATTAGTCCGGTCTGTTACAATTGTGGTGAAGCTGGGCACTTCTAAAGGAATTGCCCCAAGGCAGCTACGACTACTGATCCCTCTGTCGCCGCAGGTATACTTCTCTTTGATAATTCTTATACCTGTAACTCTTTTCGATTTTAGTACAAAAAGGGAAACCTGTTATCTATCTATTCGAACATTTTCTAAGCTCAATCCTTCGTATGTAATCGAAATATGTACCGTCGAGATGACTAACCAGTGAGATAGAGAACGCTAACTTCGTACCTATAGATTGAATCCTCAGTCCGGAGGACTATTCTGTTCCATTCGATTTAAAAAGAGGGAAACTTTCTACAAAAATACTTTGATGCTATGTTTAACATGAAATGACCGAGTCTCATTCATGTTGTTATCCTTGGTTTCGAAAGGGTTGCTCGTCTAGGTCTTTTCTCGACCCGGTACTCGTGATCTTTGGCATCAAACCTTCGTATCATTCCATGCCTTAGAACTCAAAAGTTTTCCCGATATGAATTACCAAACATCCCTCATTTCTGTGATTATTGAGAAACGGGAAGTTAACAGCTCTTTCCTCTAAATGTCTATCCCGAAGGATTCCCGGGAGTTTCTTTCGAACGTCTAGTTTAGTCTCACATCAGACCCTTCGAGATCTTTGTAGAAATCGATTCTGCAACCTTCAGATTTCGGATGCCCTTAGAGCTTGCTAACATCTATCTAGTACATCATGTCTCGAATCCTTAGAAGCATCTACCCAACGAAACCATAGTGATTCCTTGAGGAAACCAAAGTCGTCCAGGGTTGGAACTTCCATGAGAAAACCAATTGATGTCATAGATTGAGAGAGAGTCAAAGTACGAAACAAAGACACGTCCCGATAATGAGAATTCGTTAGAACGCCCAATAGAGACCTGATTCCACTTGAGAAAGTGAAGATCTGAGGCAACAAATCTATTCGTGTCTCATTCCAAATTCATGATCTATATCTTATTCTTTGAATTTCAGGATGAAATTCCCTCTAACGGGGGGATAATGTAACAACCCGAAGTTGTTCATCGCCGAAAACCCATTCTACCCGTATAACTCGTCGTATGTCGAAACATTCCGATGTCGTTTTTGGGTTTAGTTAGTTAAATGTATATGTTTATTTTAATCCAATGAGTGTCCAAACCTTTTAGGAACTCATGAATCTAGCCCAAAAATATTTATTTCATAATTTTTAGAAACGTCCCCGCCGGGTGACGGAAACTTAATCGGGTGTGACCTAAAACCTCGTTTAAGGCCGGTATCGGGTAGAATTCCTCTATGTCCAAGTTTTGGGAACTATATAAACGTGTTTAAACATTCATTTGAAGCTTTTTCTTCCTCTCTCTACTCTCTCTCTCTCTCTAACCTCTCTCCTAAATCCAAGTTTAAGGGTCCAAAACTCAATTTTAAGGCCTCAAATCTTTAAGGTACCTTCCTAAACTCATTGTATAGCATCTTTGACCTTCAAATTAGAGATTTAATCATGATTTAAGACCTTGTATATGAGTTTACGGCCCTGGAAGGATTTTAGGCCGTAAACTCATAATAAGTGGGTTTTTATGCCTTTAAACCCCTCCTAAACAATTTTGGGACTTAGATATGGCTTAATGACTTTATGAAATGGACCTAGAATGCCTTAATCTATAATTTGGGGACTTATATATGAGTTTACAGCCAAGGATGGTGTTTAGGCCGTAAACTCATGATTAAAGGGTTTTAAAGCCCTTAAACCCTTCCAAAACCTCAACAAGACATGGATATGACTTCTAGAATAATTGCTTTAGCCTCGGAACACTTTAAACATAATTTTTGGAGGACTTATATGAGTTTACGGCCAAGGCATGTGCTTGGGCCGTAAACTCCTTGAAACACGGTGTAAACTCATTTTAAGGTGTTAGAAAGCCACTTTAACACCCCTAAAGCATTGGAATAATTTCTAAAAGTGCATACAAACAGGTTTTTGGCCTTAAAACACAAGGAATCCCTCTATAGGAGAGTTTACGGCCATGAGGGGGTCTCATGGGCCGTAAACTCCAAAAACTCCTCAAAAGTCCCATAAAAACTCATGTAAGGCCTTGGAATAATTTTAGCAATCACATGTGATTTGTTTGGAACCAATAACACACTTATTCATGGATATTTGAGAGTTTACGGCCATGATTCCTATGCTAGGCCGTAAACTCCCTTATGTATGTCATTTTGGTGTTTAAAAATAATTCCAAGCCCTTAAACCAAGCCTAGAAATTATCCCCTAAATGTTTCAAGCCATTTTGTGCCATAAATCACCCCACCATGAGTTTACGGCCGTAAACTCATGGGGAGAGGGTCATTAGGGCCGTAAACTCCCTAAGGAGTGTTCTTTTGGAGTCCCAATTCAATATCCTAACTATATGTGTCCCCAAATGTTACCCGGGTCCCTCCAAACATTTGTATCGGGGTGTTTTCGCGACTAGAAGCAATTGTCCCTATCAAATAATCAATCTAAGTCCTAATTAGATACAAATGTGTATCTTTACATTATACTTAGGAACCTCGTGTGTTTGCAAGCCCCGGACCAACACTTAGCAACCAAATCGTCACATTTCTCGTCCGGTGAGTTCATACCCCTACGCCTTTTCTGTGTTTTTCAATGTTTTCAGGGGGGGAATACAAGCAAACTATAACTATTTTCAAATCATAATATTGATATGTATTAAATAATATCTGGCAAACTTATAAACACTTTTACTCCTTATGTATTATACTGAGCATAAGGAATGATTTATCAATTACAACTAAATGGATTTTAGTTAAGAAAATAACCAAACTAATCAAATTATTATGGGAATAATTTGGGGTTCTATAGTTCTCTTTCTATCATGTACTGACATATGTATAAAGTTATTACATAAACTATGTCTCATTCAGTTTATCTCCGTATCATTTGAATGTATTTCCAGATAATTTCATAGTATGTATCTATTCTCACTGTATTATGTTTCATAATCTTTGTATGTTTGTTATCGTATGAGAATCCTGTGAATAGTTTAGTACTAGTTTGTGAGTAGTCACTACCCTTTATGTAGGGGTGCAAACGAGCCAAGCTACTCGCGAGCTACTCGAGATCGGATCGTTAAAAGCTCGACTCGAAACCGATTTTAAACGAGCCCGAGCCGAGCTCGAGCTTAATATTAAGCTTGTTTATTAAATGAGCTCGAGCTCAAGCCTATGTCACAAAGCTCGATTAGGCTCGCGAGCCTAAAAGAGCCTTTATATAATATTATTTATTATTATTTATATATATTAAAATAAAAACATATTAGGGGAATTATGAATTTCGGGTATTAGTAAACGAGCTTTTTAACGAGCTGGAGCCGAGCTTAAGCTTATTTAGGCATGCCCAATAAAAACGAGTCGAGCCCGAGCCCGATCCGAGATTGTATAACTCTTTACGAGCTCGAGCCGAGCTTAGTAAAAGAAAGCTCGAATCAAGCCGAGCTCGAGCTCGAGCCTCATATAACTTAAACGAGCCCGAGCCTAGCCTGGCCAGGCTCGGGCTCGGCCTGGCTCGTTTGCACCCCTACCTTTATGGATGATCAGTAAATCCTCCCCGGAAGTGTAACCAGAGTCTCCTGGAGGGAGAGCGAGGAATTTGTGAATAGATCTATTCGGGACTGACAATCCCACACCTTAACTGCTAGCTACAGTTAGGCGGGCACGCCTGGGGTGACAAATTCTGGATATCGTCCGATGTCTGACTAACGTCAGGGAGGTCTCGTTGTCATATCAACATGGTTACCCGACTTACAATATGTATTAATATAAGTTTATTCACAGCTTTGGTTTTAGAATATATATCTAGTTCGGGATAGTGATCCCATGGTTTTATCAAACTATCATGTATCTAGTCCGGGATGGTAGTCCCATGGTTTTCAGTCTATCGAACTTGTATCTAGTACGGGATGATAGTCCCATGATTTCAACCTATATCTTGTACGGGATAATAATCCCATGGCTTTATCCATCTATCTTATATCTAGTTTGGGATAGTGATCCCATGGTTTTATCAAACAATCTTATATCTAGTTCGGGATAGTATTCCCATGGTTTTCAATCTATAATTTCAAGTATATCAAACTATCTTATAACTAGTTCGGGATGATAGTCCCAAGGTTTTCAAACTACATTTTATCTACAATTCATGTATATTAAAGTACTTCATATCTGATTCGGGATAGTAATCCCATGATTTTCAATATATAGTTTGTGTATTAAACTATACTTTGTGTTATTCAATCAATCTTACATTTAGGAAAATATGGGATTTTCCTGGGGTTAACATATAACGTGTAACTGAACTATGACGAAAGATAACTAAACTGAGAAACATAAGAAAATATGGGATTTTCTTGGATACCAAACCTTTTCGGAAAACTAAAGGAAACCAATACATTTTCATAAAACAAAACCGCTTATGAACTCACCAGCTTTATGCTGATTTTCAAACTACTTGTATTCTCAGGTACACATTAGACAGGTACCCAGTGATCTCTTTTGGTGAAGATAGAGTGCGTGGAAGACTCGTCTCGTTTTGTTCATATGATATATGTATAACTTTTGTACAATTTACTTTTGAACCAAATGTAAACTTTCATATATATGTAATGTAATGGTTGTTTACTGTGATTACTATGTACATTGGATTTGATACACAACTTGGAGTCAACCCCGAAAATGTTTCCGCCTTTGATTTTTGGGGTGTGACAAATTTGCAACGAATTTGTTTACGAAAATACATTCCATTGTAATTTTGCCACCAAATTAAATATTATGGTTAATTTGAAGTTGAATTTTCTAATGGAAAGAAATCCCATAGTTACTATGCTATGGAAGTAGCATTCATATCTATTTACCTACGAAATTATGATACAAAATTTTATTTATGTTGCTTGTTTACTATGGAAAAAAGGCCTAGCTACATTGTTAGGAATTTCACTACGAAATTAAATTTTTGATCAAATTTGTTGAGGAGTTCAAATTCATTACTATTTAGATCTGGAGTAAATTAACTGTTGTGTTTTGTTACAATTATTGTTATGGAATGAAATTATGTTGGTATTTTGATGAGCTCCATATGGTTTCCTGTATATTTTTGTGCCTAGGGGTTTAGGATTGAGGTCTAGTGGTTATAGCTTACGACGTACGTATTGCTTGTAACCCTTAAATGTTACATTGCATATGTATTGAGCCTTACGCCCTACATTGTAAACTATAAACTATACACACTAAGTCTTATACCGTAGACCATACAATGTAATTTATAAGCGATAAACCATAACCCGTAAACCCATAATTATAACCCTTAAATATTAAATTTTATTTGAGTACATGTTAACCTTATTAACAAAATTTAAATTGTAATTTTGAATAAAAGAATACATTTGTGTTTCCATAGGACAATTTATATAATTAAATTAAAGCTAAAGGGTTTTGGAGTAATTTTGCAAAGTATTTTTGCCACATTAGGAAATTTATTTTCATAAACCGGGCCTTCGAGCACCCATATTCGAAACCCACAAGCCAAACTGTAACATCTAGTTTCGAATGGTCCTGATTTCAGGATAATGGATCGTGATTTGACCGAGAAAAGGTTGATATGTGCATAATTAGTTCATATTAAGTATACATTTTTATTCATTTATTAGCTTAATTATCGCATATTATGGACAAAAGGTACTTAAAAGTGTTAAATTATGTTTTTCAGTCCAAAGATGAAGCTCGGAAGCGAAAGGAAGCGGGAGAAACAGTTAGAAGATCGAGAATGGAATAAAGAATAAAAACACTATAAAAGGAACCTACTCGGCGAGTCAGATCGACTACTCGGCGAGTCCAATCGAAGAATCGAGAAGATAATGACTCGGGATCCCAGAGAGTTATCGCAATACGGGGAATGTGAGAGGGACTCGACGAGTCGATTCGTATATTTAAAGATAATTCCACAGATCGATTGAGGAGAGTTCTGGGACGATTCAGAAGTGCTTTGCTACGATTGAGAAGCCAGAAAAACCCTAGAAGACGACGAAGGAAGCTAGAATTCAATTCCGGAGAGTAATTAAGGCAAAATTTCATCATTCCATTTATTCTTTTGTTTATTCATTATGATTAAGCAACTTGACTTTGTTTGTCTGCTGTTATTTACTTTAATTATGAGCTAAAACCTTTAGACTTCTGTTTGGGGATACAAAGTTGACAATATGGTTTGATTGATTGGTAGGATCAATTCCAAGTTGGTGAATTTTTGTTATTTTAGCTTGTTAAAGAACCTTGTGTGTGAATAATAATTAATTTTCTGTTAATAGGAAGATAATTGATTAGCATGAACATCTATTGATTATTGACCTCATATGCTATGTGATCACTATGCTATATGTCTAGGATTAATGAATATGAAACTAGAATTAATAAGAAAATTGAGTAAATTCATGTGCAAGCTTGTAAGATGACTATCAAACAAGAGGTTAATTAAAAAGAATAAATTAGTTAACTATTGCAAGTCTAACTTAACCCGAATAATTAATCTAGTGAATATAATTAAATTAGACAATTGGCCACTGTTTGAGTTAGTTTATTTGCTAAGGATTAGGGTAGTGAACACGAATCTAATCACTTGAATCGGTAACCAACGAAAGAATTAATCCATTGCACTATTACCTTGAAATCAACCATAGAGTTAACCAAGTTGAACTAAACAGAAGTTCCTTTCCAATTATTAAATGTAGTTAAATCGTTATTTTCTAGTCTTAAATTAGTAATAGTTAGTAAGTTTCTAGTCTTGTAAAACTAGAGAAAAACCCCTACTTCTTAATTAACTTAGATTAAATTAGTTTTTAGTTTAATTTGTCGTTCCCTGTGTTCGATACCCTACTTATTTAGCTATACCACAATTGATAGGTTCACTGCCTTTTGTGTGTTATTTGATAATTAAAAGTAGGTTTAAAACTAAGTGAGTTTGCACACATCAAAGGTCGTGGGTTCAAAGGAATAGATTTTAAACCTTATTCGATGTTAATAATGTTGGTTAAGTGTTTTAATCCCTCAAACTATGCATTGGAGCAAAATGGGTAAATTGGGAAAAGTAATATTCTATACTTTTGTGTGTACTAATAAATTAATTTATGTATGATTTAAGACAAAAATAAGTAGATAGAACCGTAAGGCTTGTCAATACATTGGTGCACATATAAAGATCACTGAAACGGAGTTACGATCGTTTTGAAACTGAAGTTGAAAACCAGAAAAATCTAGAGTTTATCGGAAAACGTGAAGCGCCCTTTAAAAGTGTGAGGCACCCCTGGCCTAGTGGCTTGCACGTTTTCTAAGATTTTTTGAGGTATTTAAAGGCTATTACTCTTATGGTTTGATCATTTCTAGCCTCCAAAACCTCTATATCATTCCTTAAGTGAAACCCTAGCCTCCTTTGAGTAAAGTGAGCTTATCCTATCTCCTTGAATCATTTTTGGGTGCATTTTGGTGGTGATTTGATGAAGACTGAAGATCAAGAAAGTCTAGTTGGTTGCAAGGAATATTTTTTCAAGCTTGGATCCATAAATTTCATACCTTTTTTGGACTTTTATAATTAAAAAGCTGTAACATTTCCTTTCTAGTTGTTAGATCTTGCTAATGGTCCCTTTTATTCACTTTTGGTCCATTTTATGGGTGATCTTGGATTTGAGTGGACTCTATCATCTTTTAATCAGCTTGGATTGCTTTTTGGAGCTCATGGACTAGGAAAGTTATGAACTTTTGCCTTCCCTTTAAGTCATGCAAGTTATCTTGGTCCTTTAGGTCATTTTGGTGTATTAAAATTTAGATCTTGAAAGTGTGTGGCATTATTATGGATAAAGTTGGAAGCTTTATCCATCTAAACATCATGTTCATTTAGATATGAAGGTTGGAGACCTGCACTTAATGGATTAAGTTGAGAACGATATATTCTTGGCGCCTTTAAGACTTAAAGTCAAGATCTTGGTTGTTTAGGCCATCCTAATTGATAAAGTTGGAAACTTTATCCATTATGAAGCTATTAATTACCAGATTTGAGGTTATGAGTCTATGTTTTTAAGGATTAAACCCTTAATGAAGAAAATGATTGAAGGTTTGTATTGATCAGATACACTTCAAGTATAAAGACTAAAGAGAAACTTAAAGAACAAAAAATAAAGAACATAATTAAAAGACGCAGAGAGTTCTCCAAATTGTTTCTTTCACCATAATAAAGGTTTTGTCCTCACCAAGAAGACAGTTGTCCCAAAGACAAATACGACACCAAGCCGTGTTCTCACAACTTTAGGGTTTTCCCTAATGTTGTATATATACTTATCTATACATATCAATCCCATGATTAAATGGATTGTATAAGAACCGATCTGATCACAAAGATACTGGATCTATGGTCTATTTTATAATTATCTATATCATTACCTAATATACACAAGAATACATAGAATAACTATGTTATACGCTAACACAGATAAGCATGATATGTTGGCGATGTCGTCGTAGTTGAGGCTGACATTGATAGGTAGTGTAGAGTGTTTGACTCATCAGATCATAAGGTGTGACCTTACAGTCTCCCCCTATCAGATGATGCCAAAACTAATCTTCAATGAATTCTTTAGTCATTCTGCCCTTGAGAATAGGAATGAATGTTTAACTCATCAATGTTAATGAGTGCTCCCCCTGAGAATAAAAGTGACTTCCCATTTTTTATTTTTCAAGCAGTTGAGATAACAAATTTGACATGGTTATGAAGAACAACAAACTAACAAAGACACGATTAGTTGAGGATGAAAATATCAACAATCAACTTAACTCCCCCTTAAATTGAGAATAGTTCCCTTTAGCTTAACTCCCCCACAAATTTAGCACGTTCCCTTTAACTCCTAGTTGAATATCCAGTTCTCCCCCTTTTGATATCAGTAGGAGAACAAAAGTGAAGGAGAGTATCGGTGATGCAGCTTTGTAGTAAAGGATTATGATGGCTCCTAATAGTGTAGGTTTAAACCATCATTCATCGACATAGTATTGCAAGATCTCATCAGCGTGTGGTGTCATACACTGATTCATAAATCTCTTTTATTAGAAGAAAAATGGCAAGAGTAGATAGGTGCGTGTAATATATCACAGACAAAGATATACACATCAGCACAAAATTTTCAAGCTCTCATCAACGTATGGTACATTACGTTGAATCATAAAACTTTAAAGAAGAATATAAGGGAAATAATGGATTCTTTCAGTCATGCAAAGGTGAAATCAACGTGAATCCCTAACGGTTTAACTCATCAATAAGAAGTAGTTTAAGCTTCTGTATCATAGATTAAGTTGCAATCTAGAATAAAATATTCATCATTATTTCATAATGGTACCACATCATACCTCAAACTATGAGGTGAAGGAAATGAACAACCATTTTTCATTAAGGACAAGACAAGTATCTCTTATGCTAATGACTATGCAATCAGGGTAAGCCATTTGGTTTTCCTCAATGTTTCAGCAGAACATAAGAATTGATGCATACGACAAACATGCGTCATGGGACAGAGTCAGGTAAGTTAATTAATTTTAAAATAAACACCCAACCCTTAAGATAACTTTTTTATTAGGACCAGGAAATCTCACATTGAAAGTTTAGACAATGCTAGACAATCAGTGTAAGTGGGTGACTCAATGTTCTCAGCAAATGGTCTCGCTGATGAGAAACTTAGAGAGATTTTGTCACATACAACAACATGCTTCTAGTAATGATGATGCGTCAAAACCTGCATATTAGGCTTAAAGTTGCCACCGTCATATTCCTTTTCATAAAAATGATACATAATAAGAATACAAAAGAGTTAGTCAAACAAGGAAATATGTGTAACTTTTTCGAAAAGGAGATTAAACCTTTTCCATTAAATCTTTGGAATTGAATGGTCATTAACGCATTCCCGTTTTCCAAGATATCTACCCCTTGAATTTTTAGCTATAAAAGAAAGCATAAGAAAAGATAAACTCATCAGTAAACATCTCATTATGAATCAAGAGTGATGAGGCCATTTATCATTGAAGAATTTCATATGCTTTCCAAGGTTCATGTTCAACATGGGCAAGAGAAGAGCCATTTGTAACCTACAAGTTAAATGACTCAAATCCATAAAAACATTGTGTCTTCAAGATCAACAGGAAAGGTTTTATCAGATTATGATTCAGTAGATGATAACAAGAATTATTACTTTGATGGTTGCTCTTTTGTAACGCCTACAGATTCGGGCTAGTCAATTTAGAGACAATACGCGTTCAAAATATTTTTTTATAGAAGAATATTTAGAATAAATAATCTTAACCAAAGTTATAGCATATGTCGCAACGATTCCATACATATAAAGAGCACTAAAATTCAACTTATAACAAAGAAGTCATGACCCATTGAAGTTATGTGACTATACCGACACAACGTCATGTAATGTAAAAAGTGGACTTTTGATAAACAACTTTTTAGCCTGAGAGATCTAAACAAAATTCATAGTTTATGTTAAACCGAGAGCGTGCATATAGTGAACGTCAAAATTTGACTTTGTTTGTGGAAGTTATGATTTTTTTTCTATGATTTAGCATAGCAGTGCACAGCCTGGAAATCGAATTTTAGATTGATTAATTTTTAGCCAACACAACCTAAATGAGAATTACATATCTCATTAATAAGAGCTCATCCATATAAAGACAGTCGAAAAAGGATGTCGGATGACAAAGTTATGAATTTTTAACGGACTTTAACTGTCTAAGCCAATTAAAATATAACTTTAAAAATAAAGTCAAACTTAGCCGACGGAGACTAAACTAAAGTTGTAGATCCCGTCGATACCTATGGGTGGATATAAAGAACGTAAAAAACGGAGCTCGTATGCAAAAGTTACATATTTTAGAAGATAATTAGTTTTTGGAGTAACTAGCGAGGGACATGTGGTGTGATCTGAGCCATGGCTTCCTCCTCACGCCTTACCACCAGATGGTGACACATGGCATGAGTATGCCCAGTGTACCCATCGAGTATGCCCAGCGTACGACCTTCGGGCATGCTATAAATAGGGGCGCAAATCACTTTATTCATTCACACATTCTAACCCTTTCTCTCCCAAACACTCCCAAACCCTCTATGCCTTTCCCTAGCACCTCCTAGGTGTTAGAAGCGAGTCCCAGAGCGCCATAAAGCCCCGATAAGAAGAGCTTTCAGCTCAGAAGTTCTATCCACATAGAGCCCAGTTCCTAGCTAAACTCCCTTGTAAGTGAGTTATGATTACCCTACTTTAAGTATAACTTATGTTTAAGTTCATTATCATTATTATGAACCTATAAACAAGATTTATCAATGATTCCAAGTTGTTATATTGATTGAACTACTTACGGGGATGATGTCGAGGTTGTGATTTAGTGAGGTGTTTAAAGTGGGATTTCCGAACAGTATACTTTGTAAACCAAACAAACCCTACCTCTAATATAATCCTACCTGGTTGTTCTTTACTTGATAGATCTTGAAGTAGATTTTTAGTTAATGATGAATCTAGACTAATAATTAGTCACAATAAATATTAGACTAAAACTTAGCGATAATAATGCTTGGTTACGTCAAAGGAAAAGACAGTTGCTAGAAGCGAAGTGCTACCCAAAATTCAAGTCGTCACTTTAACAAGTGAGTGCATAGTACCTTTCATGAACATGATTTTAATACAAGTGTTAATAAAAGTATTATATATATATATATATATATATATATATATATATATATATATATATATATATGTTGAAAGTTTACTTGTTAGTTATATGCTTATTATACGGGAATATGTGTTATATGTATATTTGATGATATACGCTATGCGAACTAAACATGGTTCTATATGTGTTGAGATGTATTTACATGATAATAATCATAGAAGTATTATAAATAAGAAGATAAATGTATGTAAATACTTAATACTCTGTATAAAACATTACGAAATTGCTGAAACAAAGTTAGTATTGAAAGTTGATTATAAGCATTGTAGGCTTGCTTAATGATGAAATACGACTTAAAAGATATGTTTAGTACTATTAAGTTTGGATATTGGGTAGTATCATATTAAGGGTACGCGTGTGATTGGAATAGAGAGTAGAAACTTTTTTTGAGGAGATTGATGCTCGATGGAGTATGTCCTACGTACAAAAGTACTTTCTATGTACCAAGTCCTTTTTCAAAGATTTGTGTCTTTGGTTTTGCTTGTGCCGGGGTATTATTATGTTCTAGGGTACGAGTCCTACTCATGCCAGGGTACTATAATGTGCCAGAAATAGTGTCATGTACAAAGTCCATCTTTTAGACACTATTGTGTGTCGGGGTACTGGAGCGTACGAGAGTGCTTTATTAGTATTTCCCCATACTTTTTATATTGAAGAGTTTTGGATTTATCATTTCTTTTATGAAGTGATCGGACGAGCTTCATGTGTCAGCATTTCCTTTCACGAAAAATTTGAGGGAACTTCATAGACTACCTAATAGAGTGTGTCAGTAATAGACCACTACCAGGTATGTTCGATGTTGTATTTCTAGATAGGGTACGTCTGGGGGGAAAATACCTGACGGTGTCAGACCACTGCTAGGAAAATTGTGATGTTGTATTACCGGATAGGGTTAGTCTGGGGGTAAAATACCTCGCGGTATCATACCGCTACTAGGCATAGTTATCTAGATAACCATCCGTTACTTAATTGTCTTGTTTTACGAACAGAGGTTAATGGTGAAACTTATTCCATTCCCCTCATTTGATGTATTTATTGATCCTCATTTTCTGTCAGGGAATTTCCAAAACAGCATCGTCAGTTTTTTGTTCATATTGATCGTTTAGGCTAGATCTTGTAAGATCATTGTATAGGATCTATACTTAGGAATCGACGAAATATGATAAATTGTTTTAGAGATATGATATATCTATGTTAATGATAATAGTTGGATTTTCAAGTTTGAGTTATACCTTATTATCACATTGTAGGATTGAAATCCATATGTACTTACCAGGTTTCCCAACCTGACCCACTCAGTTTATTGTATCACAGGTGGCTATATGAAAGATACATTATGCTGAAAAATTCAAGGAGTATTAGGCCATTAGTTTAATTACTGTAAGCCTTGTAATATTTCGTTATACTTATGTTTCTTTATTGACGATGACATCCTAATGTTTTAATACCAATAAAATACATTACATCAGAAATGATTTGATAATATCATTATCATGCTTTATGGGAACAAATTTCGCAATACTATTTTTCAAAAAGGATACTCTTATTTTAAAATTAGAATAAACAAATCGGTCTTTTCTGGATGTGAAAATGGGGATGTCAGAGTTGATATCATAGCACTAGTTTAAGCGAACTAGGAGTAAGGATTTATTTCTAAACTTAAAATTAGAATGCTAAGTGATGACTGTTAGATGAGTGTATGCTATGTTTAGGATGTATGCCTGAATAGACACGAGCACTAGCTTATTTAGGAGGGATGCCTAAATTGCTTTATATGTTAAATGATTTATGTTATAATATGCCTTATATGCTTTACGATGCTATCAGATCAATGGTCTATTGCCAACCAGATTTGGAAATTTTATCTGTTCAGATTTATAAAGTTTTAATTACGATACTAGAACTGGCATGTAAGTCTTCAGAGTGATAAGGAGATTTATACGTCTATCATAAATAAAGATTTCCCTATCTTAATTCTCGTCACTGCACACCGAACGTCTGATTTGGTGTATAGATCGATATGGTGAGAACTCGAAGTGGATTTGAAAACGGTAATCATGTAACGCCCGTGTTTTTGGGCTTGTCATTAATAGCAATGTAATACTCTAGGTTAACCCTTGTAACCCATCTTGATATAATAAAGATGTATTATTTGAGTATTATGTGTTTTGTGCTTAGTTGTGTGACTTAATTAAATTAAAAATGAAAATAAGCGTCAAAATAAAATGTTAGATAAAGTGGATATATATATATATATATATATATATATATATATATATATATATATATATATATATATATATATATATATATATATATGGATAATGTTGTAGTAGTTGAAACGAGGTTTCTGAATATATAAAGAATGCCGAAATCCGAGTTACAACGAAGAAGTTTTAACCCCTCGAAGTTTCGCAACAGAACCGGCAACGCTGAATGACGTAAAAAGTGAAATTTAAGTTAGAGCGATATTTAGCCTTAGTGATCTAAACAAAATTCGTAGAGTTCGTTAAACCGAGAGCGTGCATAAAAAGATCGTCCAAATCTGACTTCGTATGAGGAAGTTATGATTTTTCGAAGTTTCGACTTAACAATATGCAGCCCGAATACTCGATTTGAGACCGAGTGTTTTTTAGCCGAAACAATCTAAATGAGAATCGAAGATCTCGTTAATAGTAGTGAAACGATAAAAAGATAGGCAAAAACAGATGTCGGATGAAGAAGTTATGAATTTATAACGGAGTTTTCCTGTCCCGGCCTACTAAAAATAAATAATAAAAATAATGTCAAAATTAGCCGACGGAGTCTAAACGAAAGTTGTAGAGCGTAGTCTCACCTACGTGTGGATATAAATAACGTCGAAAACGGTGCTCGTATGCAAAAATTATGAATTTTTGAAGATTGTGGCATGCATACCAAAGCTTATCCGAAGGAGTCGCTGATCCTATCCGAACTATGCCCAACGTACATCGAAGCATGACTCGCCTCGCACTCGAGTGCTCCGATGACACATGCAGTGAAGATCCGAAGCGTACGCCTTGCACACCGGAGCATTACGCCCAGCGTAATGCGAGGTTCAGCCCCTATATAAGGGCATGCAAGGCTGCTGATTTCTTTTGCCATTTTCTTCCTTTCTCTCTAAGTTTTGCATCGTTTTGCGTGCCAATCATATCCCGAAGCCCCGGTATTATTCCCGAGCCCCGAATCAAGTCTCGAAGCCCCTAAGATCCCAAGAAGTGCAGTTCCCGAGCCGAAGCTCTGCCCGCAAGGAGCCCGGTTTTTGTGAAGATCTTCCAGATTTACCGAAGAATACTACTTCTGCAAGTCGTAGTGCTGTCCGATCATCTTCTGATCAAGTGAGTGTGTAGTCACTTTCTTCTAATGCATAATTATGAAGTATTTTATACGAAATACGTGTTATGTGTATATTTTTTGTTATATGTGTGAATGTATATTCACTTTCTTCTATCTCATAGATATGAGTTATTCTCTATGTAATACGTGTTATGTGTTTGTGTCTCATCTGTTGGTTGGAATATGTATCGAATGGGAATGCTATGTAGGTTTTAAACTATGTATAAAAATACATATTTATATATATTTTTATCTACTAATATGTTGGGTAGAACATGGGTAGATAGTTGATGTGTGATAAAAAGATGAGAGGCCTCGATGTTGTTTTTGATTCAGTCATCTAGCGGAGTTTAGATGACGACCACAGACTTTTCTAGACAGTCCTGTGGAATGCCAGCAGGCTCGCCACTTGTAGGTGTTAATGAACTTGGGTGTTCATTCGCTGTACTCCATCCCCCTCATGGTTGCCTTATTTGACATATATTGCTGGGAAACCCCCGAACACATGTGTTGTCGCCCCGATGAAATATTCTTAGACTAGGTCCCTTGTGTTAGTTGTTTTAGGGACATAAAGTGAGAATAACGGGAATGGGTAATTGGGTTATTGTTGGTTAATGAAAATAAAGTTAATTACTTATTATGGGTTGAAAACCCTATATGCTCACCAGGCTCCCAAGCCTGACCCACTCAGTTTTATTTGTATTACAGGAAGTGGCGCAAGGGCATAAGATGGATGAATCATCAAGTTGTTTTGTTTATAAGTCTTTATATGTATATATTTGTTGAATGACTTGTAATGTTATCGTTTATGCTTTATGGTCTGTATCGGAACATGACATCCCAAGTTTTGATTATATAATAAAAATACATTTCTTTATGAAATGCTTTGGTAAATATTATTTTATCATACTTTGTTTTTGGGAACAAATTCCGCAACTCTTTCAAATCAAAAGGATTTACTCTGAAATTATTTTAAAAGCATAAATGAAAAATCGGTCTTTTTTGGCCGAGATTTTGGGGATGTCACAAATCAACAACCTAAGCCATGAGTGATTGAGTTTGCACCAGAGGTAGTAGCTGTACCCGAGCCAATCACGATGGCAGGAGTCCAAGAAATGATTCGGGCTATGATGGACGAACAAAGGGAAGAGATGAGGAAAATATTGTTGAACAATAAGGATGAACCATTGGCACCCATTACACAACCTGAACTAAACATTGAACAGTCAGAAGAAGGAAACTATAATAGAACCATTAGTCAAGCCAAACCATAAGTGGTTAGGATAAATAACCAGGATGAAGGAATTAAAAAGAAAGAATGTAAGTATAAAGACTTTACGACTTGAAAACCATCAACCTTTACTGCGAAAGAAGATCCATTCAGAGTTATGGACTGGATCTCTGAGATGGAGCTAGGTTTCATAACATGTGGTTGCAAGGGCAAGCTGCAAATCACTTATGTGTGCGTCAGTTTAATGGTGGGGCTGTTCGTTGATGGAACACCTTAGGAAAGATCATAAGCCCCAATGAGCCACTAGAACTGACATGGGCAGAATTCTTGGTACACTTTAAACACAAGTTTGCTCTGTCCAAAACATGCTAGAGCTAGAGAACCAGTTTCTGACATTAAAAAAGGGAAATAGGTCCATTGATGAGTACACTAATGCCTTCACAGACAAGATGGAGTTTTCTTTGTGCATCGTCCCTGACGAGCTAACAAAAATCAATAAGTATACAAAGTGACTGCCATGGGAGTACACTATGCCAGTGCGCCATGCACCTACTCTTGAGGCAGACATCTGGGCTGCTAAGTCTGTTGAAGAAATGATCAAAGGCAGAACCGCCAATACTGTTGAAGTTGGCGAGCAGAGGAAGTTTGAGGGGTCTTCGAGATCCAAAAAGAAAAATAGGTTCCCGAAGTCTGACCCTAACAACAAGATGTATGGGGATAGAAATGAAGAAAAGTGGTGTGAAAAGTGCAGAAGGAAGCACATTGGGAGATGCTCTAAATAGGTTACTAGCTTCAAATGCGGGAAGACTGGTCACTATGCCAACAAATACACAACGAAGAGAGAATTATGCTTTAAGTGTGGTGAAGAAGGACACTTCAAGCAAGACTGCCCAAAGAGGGAAGGAGCTACAAAGCGAAACGCACCGCCAAAGCCAATGGCAAGAGTGTTCCAAATGATCCTTAATGAAGCAGGTGAGGATGCAAGGGATTAGGAGTAAGGATCTATAAAGTAGCCATATAAGTAGTATCATGTGGTGTAGCCTAATATAAGAGGCATAGTACAGGGTGAACTTGAACATCTATGTAATCGTTTCAAGAAATAATATAAACCTTGGTATGTTATGATGTGTTACGTTGCTATATGATTTTTCATTTTTTGTGCCTTGGAGAATTACGAGACAATACTTGGGACGAGTATGAGTAGATGTGAAAGGTAGTAAAGGCCTATACTGCCGGAATCGCATGACTCACACTTGGATCAAGGAAAGTCACAAGGTTACCAAGGTGCTATTAATTGATTCTTTTTTATTCATGTCTGTCGTTACCACCATTTCGGCAATGACTAAGAAAATTATTATTATTCCTACCCTAGTGGTCATATCAAATCGAGTCCAGATAAGATAAGTATGTTACGTGATTCGGAGAACCAAGATCGATGTAGCATCTGACTTAAGCCAGAAGATTGAAGTGAAAGATAATTGAAGCGATCAATAGAAGTATTACGATCGTTGTTAAGAAGCTTGTAGCTAGAAGTGCTACATGCTAGAATGTGATTATATCACATTATAACATGAAGGAAGGTATATTACATTCTAGAACTTGACTCTAAAAGACCTAAGTCTAAGCGTTGCATCATACGATGAAAGGTCATTAGAACATGACACATCGGTCTGTTACGATAATCGAAATAAAGACCTTATATTAAGTTAAGTCTGTTTAGGTAGAAGCAGTAGTCTCCAATAAGTATTGATTTTGTAACTCAAAGGTTACGATTGAAAGTCCAACATAGGATAAAGAGCGGGTGCAAGATTACGTACCGTCTGCAGTCAAGAAGTTCAAGAATTCGATAGTCATTTGACAGGACAAAAGAGTCACGATTATTAACTAGGATGAAAAGATAACTTATGGAGTCATTATTGAAGCAATGCTTTGTTGATGATTCCAGGACGTAATCATCGTAAAAGGGAGATAATTGTAACGCTCGCAGATTCGGGCTCGTCAATTTAGAGACAATAAACGTTAAAAATGACTTTTTGATAGAAGATTATTTAGAATAAATAATATTAACCAAAGTTATTGTATATGTCGCAAGGATTCCGTACATATAAAGAACACTAAAATCCGACTTATAAGAAATAAGTTATGACCTGTTGAAGTTTCGCGACTAAACTGGCACGACGTCGCGTATCGTAAAAAATAACTACTTTCTAGCCTTAGAGATCTAAACTAAAGTCGTAGTTTATGTTAAACTGAGAGTGTGCATATAGAGAACGTCTAAATCTGCTTCATTTGAGGAAGTTATGATTTTTCTAAGATTTAGCACAGTAGCACACAGCTCGAAAATCGAATTTTAGATCGATCGATTTTTAGCTGACACGGCCTAAATGAGAATTAAAGATCTCATTAATGGGAGCTCAACGATATAAAGACAGTCCAAAACGGACGTCGGATGACAAAGTTATGATTTTTTAACGGACTTTAAGTGTCTAAGCTGTTAAAATATAACTTGAAAAATGAATTCAAAACTAGGCGACAAATTCTAAATGAAAGTTGTAGATCCCATCGATACCTATGGGTGGATATAAAGAACATTAAAAACAGAGCTCATATGCAAAAGTTACGGATTTTAGAAGATAATTAGTTTTTGGAGTAACCAACGAGTGACACGTGGTGCGATCTGAGCCACTGCTTCCTCCCCACGCCTTGCCACCAGATAGTGACACATGGCATGAGTACGCCCAACGTACCCATCTACTACGCCCAATGTACGACCTTCAGACATGCTATAAATAGAGGCGAAAATCACTTCATGTCTTCAAACCTTCTAACCCATTCAATCCCAAACACTCCCAGACCCTCTAAGCCTTTCCCTGGCACATTCTAAGTGTTAGAAGCGAGTCACAGAGTGTCGGAAAGCCCCGTGAAGAAGAGATTTAGACTCAGAAGTTATGCCCGCGCGGAGCCCGGTTCCACGCAAAACTCCCTTGTAAGTGAGTTATTTGTACCCTACTTTAAGTATAACTTAGGTTTAAATTCATTATCGTTATTATGAATAGATAAACAAGATTTATCAGTGATTCCAAGTCGTTATACTGGTTGATCTACTTATGGGGATCATTTCTAGGGTGTGATTTAGTGTGGTGTTTAAAGTCGGATTTCCAAACAGTATACTTCGTATACCAAACAGACCCTACTTCCGATATGATCCTACCTGGTTGTTCCTTACTTAATAGATCTTGAAGTAGACTTTGAGTTAATGATGAATTTAGACTAACAATTAGTCGCAATTAATATTAGACTAAAACTTAGCGATAATAATGTTAGGTTACGTCAAAGGAAAAGACAGTTGCTAGAAGCGAAGTGATGCCCGAATTTCAAGTTGTCACTTTTACAAGTAAGTGCATAGTACATTTCATGGACATGACTTTAATACAAGTATTAATAAAAGTATTAAATATACGTTGAACTTTTATTTGTGAGTTATATGCTTATTATCTAGGAATATGTGTTATATGTATATTTGATGATATACGATATGCGAAATAGACATGGTTGTATATGTGGTGAGATGTATTTACATGATAATAATAATACAAGTATTATAAATGAGAGGATAAATGTTTGTTAATACTTAATACTCTGTATAAAACATTACAGTATTGCCGAAACAGAGTTAGTATTGAAAGTTGATTATAAACATTGTAGGCTTGCTTAGTGATGAAATAAGACTTAAAAGAGATGTTTAGTTCTATTAAGTTTGGATATTGGGTAGTATCATATTAAGGGTACGTGTGTGATCAGAATAGAGAGTAGATACTTTGTTTGAGAAGATTGATGCTCGATGGAGCATGTCCTACATACAAAAGTACTTTCTATGTACAAAGTCCTTTTTCAAAGCTCTGTCTCCTAGGTGTTGCTTGTGTCAGGGTCTTATTATGTCCGCATACACTTGGGCAAGAATGATATGGGATCTTGAATTCTTTATGAACAAAGTATTGTCAATCTTTACTCGATTGTATCCATTTGAAAGAAGATAGATTGCCAATGTGTCAAGACGATACACACGGTTTGGAAATTCGACACTTTCGAACCCTGGTGGTTGCTTTAGAAAAACATTTTCATGAAGATCACCGTGTAGAAAAGTAGTGTTGACGTCCATCTCATAAAATTTGAAGTTCTTGAAGGAAGAAAACACAAAAAACAGGGAAATTGCTTCAAGTCTAGCAACAGGAGCAAAAGTTTCATCATAGTCCAACCCTTCAAGCTAATAGAAACCTTGAGCCAAAAGTATAGCTTTGTTTCTTATAATAATCACATCCACATCAATTTGTTCCTAAAAACTCAACGAGTGCGAATGATAGTCTTCCCTTGAGATTTTGGAACAAGAGTCCACACAAGATGTCTTTGAAATTCATTCAGCTCATCCTGCATAACCTTGATCCAGTCAACCTATTTCAAAGCATCAACAATATTTTTTTGGTTCAATCAATAAGATAAATTGACAAACATGCATAAGTTGTTGTTGACTTTGCTGCGGGTGAGAATTCCAGAATTTACATCTCACTAAACTAACACTCACAAAATGGGTCTTACATAATGGGAGTCACTCACTTCCTAATTAGAAGAAAGACACAACCCATTTACACATCCAAGAGGGTAAGCCTAAACTCCACATCCAAGGAGAACTTTGCACCTGAATATTCTCCCCCTCAAAGTTAGGATTGGATGTCCATGCTTTAGTTTCCAAACGAGCTTGCGTGATCAAGACCAACTCCCCCTCGAACTAACACCAATCTTCAAATCCGCAAATGAATACCTGAGAAGCTTCTAATACCGTTTATTCATTCTCCCCATTTTTATAATCAACAAGTGATTATAAAACTCACAAAGGACGAGAAACGCTTGAGGAATAAATATGATGAATCTCCCCCTCGATGTGTACCAAAAATGAAACTGCGAAAATCTTGCATGAAAAATAATCACAAAAAGTCAAGAAAATTTTCCAAATTTTGTGAAATTTTTTGACTTTTAGGTGAAACTTACAAGAATTTCAAAATCTGGGTATAAACTGTCAATTTCATAATTCTGTAGAGATCCGTTGCGCCAAAACAACTTTCAATTGCAAAACTTTACTCCAATTGCGAAGCCGGACATAAAGTGTCAAGTTGCAAAAACTGCAAGGGACTGAGCTCGAACGACAAGTTTTACATATCGAAATCGATTTCGAAATTAACATAACTCGACTCCAAAACCTTTAACTCCAAATCAAGTTTTGTTTAACACCATTCGAATTCTAACTTTCTGCTTCAAGCTTTCATTCCCAAGACTTATTACGTTCGACTCCAAGTATATCCAAATCAGATACGTTCGACACTCATGGCTTTGACTTTTGATTCCTAGTCTTCTTTTAATCGTCGATTCCAAATCAATCAACTTTGGAGAAGTCGTTTCAATCACCTTCCCAAACTATGTTCATCATGAAATATCGAATTGTTTTCTTCCCCGCTTATTTCACAATATCAGTCAATATGAATTTCAATCCCAAGCAACTGATTCGAATTCAAAGCATTCGATTCCAAGACTACCTCTGCTTTCGACTTGGACTCAATTAACAAACACCAATCGAAATTAGGATGTTTGAAATTTTCATTTAACCATCGAAACACCAACTGTCGATTCCAAGACATTCAATTCCAAACAACAGTCAAATTCGACTCTAATCCAAATACGACCCTAGTCAAAATCGTATCCAAATACAATGACTTTCAACCATTGACTACCAATTTCTCAAAATTCTTTCAATTCGAACAGCAAACATCCAGTTGAATCTATGTTCGGCTCTTAATGGACTCAAACCAAGTACAACTCCAGTCAAAATCGAAATTGTTTCCACATTCATCGAAAACTCATTCGATTTCACCTTCTTTCTATTTACAATTCGACTTAACTAATTGCAAATCGAAATCAACATTTATCGATGATAGGTACTATTTGAAATCGATTTCAAACATCTTAAATCAAGTTTCGATTCAAGCAATTTTACAATATTCAAATACAAATAGCAAACAACAGTCAAACTTTGACTTTCATACATCTCATGCCTCTGATTTCGAACAGTGTAACCAATAATCTGGGATTCAAAAAATAATACTGTTTGAATTTGGGCTCAAGAAATCATGGATCAAACGAATAGAGAAAGATTGAGTTATGTGGGCTGAATATGGATTGATGAACAAGTATGAAGGTCAGATTATAATTTTGGGCTCATATTTTGTTCAATCAATGGACAGTAATATAAATCAAATGAATTTTAATGTTTTCTTTAAACTTGATCAAATTTTTTTTTATTGGATCATCAATGGGATTTGAAACAAAATAGATCCAATGAATCAAAACGATCAAAAATAAAAAACGAAACGAATAATTGATTAAATTTGAGTTTTGAGAAAAGCCTTGGTCGTTCATCGTTGATCTCAACATGAATTTTCGCAATCCATTTAAGAATTTGAGACACCTTCTTGATGATTGTTTTTATGTTTGTAACACACAAAGCAGTCATTGAAGATCTTGGTTCTTTGGTTGGAACAAGAAAATCTCCAATATTCACATTGTACCACCCACAATGCATGTTGTACAAACCGTTCTTCGTGTTCTTTGACGATCTAACATCATCTTCATAAGAACCATCAACACTTTTGGGTTTTGAATTCAAATTCATTGCAACACTTGATGATTGTTGCTTTGGAACCCAAATTAGCTTAAGAAATTTCAGATTCATAACAACTTTTGAAGCTTTTTGTGAAGAAACCCAATTTTTTTTTGCTTTTGATCTTTTTCTTCTTTTTCTTCCTTTTCATCATTTTGGATCTTGAAGATTTGAATTCAAGAACAACTTCAACTTTGCAAGTTTGAATCAAATGTTTTGGAGTTTGATACATTTGGACTTCTCGGATTGAAGGCTTTTGATAAGGCATCGTTCCTTCAAACGAATCATAAGAACTCAAGCAATCACCAATTTGAACTCCAACTGAACGAAGAAATTTCAAATATTCATCAAAATCACATTGAATTCCCATTCTTGAAATTCAACAAACTTAAGAACATGAAGATCTTCTGGGTCTTCAATAAGAGAAACATATTCCTTCTTGAATAATTCTTTTTCTTTTCCTTCCTTTTGATTTTCACACCAAGGTAACATAATCATGGTGATTTCAATCAAACTTCCAATCTTTAAAAGTGGTTGAAATATCAATCTTCCATGATCATCTTTCAAGCCTCCATAGGACATCAAAGTTTCCCATGTAATCAATCCGCATTTCAACAATAACCCACAAAATTGTTTCTCATTCACTTTGTATTTGACATCTCCATTTATCACAACCCAAAAACCATAAGCCAAATACACCATGATCACAAGAACTTGAAAATTTTATAGAGAGAAATGGAATATGAATAAATATTCTAGAGAGAGAAACTTGAATTTTGGATGAAATCAAGGAATAAATTCGATTTCTAGAACATAAACACTCTGAATCACGAATAGCTCACAACAATGAAGATTCTCTCAAATCATATAGTCATCATGGACCAATTCGTGAGAGCTTCAAGAACACCCGCTATGATACCAATTGTAGCGATCTTAATTATGATGACATGTGCGGAATTGAAAAAATCTAGTGAATTATACAAAAATCAAGAACACCAAGAGTAAATAGTCATGTTTAAGCTCTATTAGAATAGTAAGAGTACAAGTGGGTTTGTTCTTTCTCTCACTAAACTAACACTCATAAAATGGGTCATACATAATGGGAGTTGCTCACTTCCTAAATATAGGAATGACTCAACCCATTTACACATCCAAGAGGGTAAGCCTACACTCCACATCCAATGAGAAATTTGCACCGTAACAAAATATCAATAGATTTATTGGACATATTGGATGTGTTTTGGAATGTACCATCATAGCAGCATTTACAAGCATATGCCTCATAAGATATCAAATATTCATGAAAACTTTAACTAAGGAGAGTTTTCTAGGAATATAAACTGATAAAGGCACATAAAACTCATAAAACTTTCTATTCTCCCCATTTTTCTAAATAAATCATCAAAATACAAACAAAAACGGATCTGAGTAGATCTTCTTAGGTCTGAGAAATGATTTGATGAGAAAAAACCAAACAGATCTGGATATATGAAGGAAAAACGAGGTAGATCAAGAGATTTGAATGTTTGGTAAATAGATCCGGACAGATTTTGGCGAGAGTCAAACGAATCTGAACAAATAATGGTAGAAATGAACAGAGCTGAGCTAATATGAGACAAAGAACAGTTAATCTGAACAGATCAGAGGCGAAACTGAGGTTGAGACCAAGAGACGATAACTATTTGTTCTTTGTCCCATGGATGGCACCAAATGTTGCGACATGTGCTCAGGCTGTCGGGTGTTCTGTGTTGGATCCGGATCGGAGATCCGGAGGAGGTGCCGTCAACAATTTTTCGGTGAGGTACCTAAGTTGCAGTCCCAACAAAGTCATTAGAGTCGCCCTAAGGATTGTGCCCTGGGAGCAAGCTCCGACGATCAGGTCAGATTGGTTGGTAGAGATGAGATGGTTCTCCCTAGCTGGAGAGAACCATCTTGGTATGCGTTTTGTGTATGTTTAGCCATGGAGGCTGATATGAAGGTCTAGGTTATAGTGGGTGACTAGAGGTTGGTTAGAATCTCTAGGGTTTCAGATCCCTCCTCACGGTGGATATTATGTTCTATTTATATGGGAAAATTAGGTCAAGGGAGAGGTAGGTCAGGCCTTGGGCCAACCGAACTTAGGTACAACTAGCAAGGAGCTGGGAGAGATCGCCCGGGCGCAAGTCGAGTGCCAGTGCGGGCACTAGGCGAATGTCATGCGGGCGCCAGACAAGACTAGAATACAAGTTCCAGGAGAGCACCAGGAAAGACTAGCGCACCAAGTCTTGACGTCTGGGCCAAGGTAATGGACCATACGTTAACATGTACCATCCTAATTCATTCATCAAATAATTTACTAGAATTAGCATAAATCCTAAAGCATTTCTTTATTAACACATAATAGGCATAAAAGGCATTACTCTAATAGGAATTCTAGCATGCAACCCTAAGAAGATTCTTAGCATAGTACTAGCATACAACTCATATCATATCATGCTAAACATAAAATTCATGTATGTTTATTCTGGTAATTAATTACTTGGGCTCGGTTGATTGCATGCATCACACCCCATTTTTTCTTTTGAAAACCCCTTATTAGAAAATGTTTTCTTGTGAAAAGATTTGTTTTAGTTCAAACGCACCCTATGCTAGCTTGAACCCTCAAACCAACGCTCTGATACTAACTTGTATTATTCGACAAATACTAGAAAATCTCTAAATTTTAAAGTAAATAAAACCATTCAATAAACTTCAGAAGTCAAGTCATCCAAAACATAAGTATATTTTTGTCATAAAAATATGAGAGTAATCCCAAAATCTCTTAGTGTGGAAATCGTTGATGGATGCAACACAATCATACTTGCTCTTTTCCCTTGCTATTGGTGGTACCTGAACATTTAAACTTAAACTTTAAGCACAATGATCAGTGACTTTCCCATAGTACCACATACCATACATAAAACTGGGCCCTACGCTAGGGTGTATTTTAACTTTTGCGCATTCTACGATCCCACCATAGTCTTACAATCACTTCTGTTGCTATAGCTCCACTGCAATGTTTTCGGCCATAGTCTCACCATGGTCTTTCCATGAAAGTATTGTGATCCAAACACAGTCTTTTATAAAAGTGTTGTGTTCCCACCACAGTTTTTCATGTAAAAGTCATATATATAATCTAGCATACCACGACACCTAGTGTCCTACATAGTATAGTGAGAAAACTCACCTGATCAAAGAGTTATAATCCACTCGAAATTCCACAAAATCAACTATAAGAACCACTTAAACCAACCAGAAGCCAAACCTCATGTCATAACTCAAAACCTCTCCACGTTTGACCAAAAGTCTATGTGGTCAAAAAGTTAACGACCAAAGTCAACATTCAACCATCGTGTCGTGGCCAACCAGTGACCACGCCGTAGTAGCCACTCTACAAAACAGTCACGATGAAACCCATCACCACGTCATGGCGAGCCATACTAAGCGTCATGGAAACTGTCCCAAAACAGCTTAATGGATTAAGCCCTTAATCCATTAAGCCAACCACTGATACTTTCTAAAAGGTTTCGTAGCACCTAAAAGGGTCATAAAAATCATAACTTTGCGGACATGCACACCCATGCATGTCTTACACCATTCTAGGTAAAAAATAGTGAGAAATGAGACCATTATTGTTTGCATGGTCCCAAATCACTCCCTAGTTCCAAATCTAAAATATAAAACACTCAAGGGACACTATATATTGGTAAAGTTTTAAGCTTTACCTGGAGTTCTTCCATAAGTTCTAACAAAATCTAAAAGAAGGACTCAAAATGCTAGATCTATGAATTTAAAACCATAAATTGAAATTTTGAGCACTTACAATGGTTTAGAAGGTAATAAAGGTGTTGGATCTTCCACAAGATACTCTAAAAATCCAACGAGTGGTGATTCTTCCTTTAAAATGGCACATCACACACACACATACAAAAGGCTTAGAACACAATAGTGGAGTCTAGTGTTTGGAGGAAATGTTTTAGAAAGATGGAGGTTGGGGTTGGGAAGAAACCCTAGCCCCATCATTCCTTAAATAGGGCTCAAGATTCGAGCCATAGGTTTTGAGCCCATTACGGGGCCATGGCGTGGTTATAGTAGTCACCACGCTGTGGTACGCTTATCACCACGTCGTGGTCTGTGTTATAAAGCCAAATCTCAACTCTTTTACTTAGGCTTACAAAGCATAAAATGATACCTGGAGTGGATATTAAATTTTGGTCCATATTTTTGACAAAAATTGCAAAAATGGTCCTTATGGTTGTCAAAATTATATGGTTTTGGTCCAAAATGTTTGATGGTGCATTAGTGGTCAAATTTTGGATACTTTGTGCATTTTTTTGTCACAAAACATTAACTTTAACAGGTTGTCTATTAAGTTTTTTATAATGTCAATTTTACCCTTAAGGACCATTTCTACCACCAAACTATAAGGACCATTCATTCATCTTTTAAAAAAAATATTCAGTTATTGTACATTAATTACTTTAGCTAATTCTTTTTCAATTTCTTTTTATTGGATTAATTCTTTTTATTGAAATATTATATATTAATAGATATTATTTTTAATATATAATATTTATATTTGAATAAATATTAATTTATTGGATTATTAACCTATTTAATTAACTCTTTTTAGAATTTCTTTTTTAATGGATTTATTTTTTATTGGACTGTTATATATTAATAAATATTATTTTGATTGTATAATAGTTATATATTAATAACTATTAATTTATTGGATTGTTAATTTTTTAGTTAATTTTTAAATTACATTTTTATTGTATTAATTCGTTTTTTTTTGGACAACACTACCACCATCCTTATATTATTTTTAAGAATCCCACCCAGAATGGGTGATGGTGGTGGTGTTTGATGGGTGTTGAACCCATCAAACAAGGAATCATATTTGAACATATGATTTAAAAATAATAGTAACAGTCACAAACATTGTCAATTTATGAAGTTGGTACTTGAATATACTAACAAGCTCTAACATCTTCTATTCACGAAATTGTTTAATCAAAACAAGCTCTTCGAATTAAATCAAACCTTAATAACTTAGTCTAAACAACATCTTATAAATAGATTGAAAGATAACATTAAGTTTTGTGTGAATGTTCCCAACAACGTTCAATGCTTCTTACAAGGTCGGAAGCGTAAAAACATGCAATTTTAGTTTACATTGAAGTTAATCCCATCACAGAAACAATAAAATGTTTGTCACTTAGCACCAATTCATAACACAATTATAGATTTTACAAATCGAATAACGTGAATGAACTAATTTCAATTCAAGCGGCCAACATGAACCAGATCAAGAATAAAACATTGGGTTGTAACAAAAGTAAAATGGCTAGAAAGAATAACAACGTAACATCAAATAATTTAATAATGATATATATATATATATATATATATATATATATATATATATATATATATATATATATATATATATATATATATATATATATATAAAGAGAGTTCTAACTACAAACCGGGTATGTTAAGTCCACTTGAAATTTAATAAATTAAAAATAACTTAATCAACATTCATATTATAATCGTGTAATTGTTGGAAAAACTTGAACATAGGTTGGGAATGTGCAATAGTTTTTCAAATATTTTTTAGGTTTGTCTGACTCATTAACGAACTTGTCAAATAGTAAGTCATATTTATCTAGCACTTCAATTGCAAACTTTCAAGAATGACATTAGAATAATAAAGAAAACTATTTAAAACATTCAAAATCATAACTAAACGAATAGTAATCCACTAAAATAACTTTTATTAGTAAATAAAGAAAAAACATCATAAATGGTCCCTGTGGTTTCCCAAAATCTGAAGTTTAGTCCTCATGGTTTAAAAACCTCATAGATGGTTCCTATGTTTTCAAAACTTTTGATGTTTGGTCCTTTTTGCTAACTCTATTAAGTTTTATCCGTTAACTGAAGGGTATTTTCGTCATTTCACTACCACAGTGACTATTTATGATGTTTTCTTTTATTTTATAAAATAATAATAATAATAATATGCTAAGGGGTTATACTCTCTCTCTCTCTCTCTCTCTCTCTCTCTCTCTCTCTCTCTTCCTTTCGTTCTTATATCACCAACCATCACCACCATCGTGTTTCTCACTCTTTTGTTGCTGATCGAAGCTAGCCAAACATCCTCACATGTGCTGTTGTTACTACTTGTGTCGCTCCATCGGACTAGCTCCCTCCAACCACCTGCCACCGTTCACCACCCCTCCCTTTCAGTTCACGTCGGCAGAAAACAAATGAGCAAGGCAGTGGAGCTGTCATTGCACACCGCCACCACCCGCTGCCACCGTGAGGACTCCAATCACCACCACCTACTGTCTCTTTCTTTCGTCGATCCCATCACGACCCATATTTTCTTCTCTATTCTTGAACCTAGTTCTCGTTCGGTTTTATGGAGGTTTTCCCTCCAAATCTTGATCCTAATGTTTCTACGTCATTGGAAGGACAATTGGATAAAGCAAAATTAGGCTCAAAATCGGTTACTGGTTTCACCTCGAATCTTCCTTCTGGTTCTTATCAAGCTAATAAAGTGTCTATATGTGTTAAGAAATTCAATCCAGATGAAAAATTTGGCTAAACCTAGGGTTATCAGTTTGGAAAACAGCGATCTTCTGAAGAAATTGAGCTCCAATCCTCCGATTCAGTTACATTACAAGTATGCCCTCCCTCCCTCTTCACTATTTTTTATTCGATCAAAGCCACTCCTCCTCTTTTCCTTTTCGTGTTTTCTGCAAATTTAATGGGTATGCCCTCCTCCCCTATCTACAACTAGGCTCCTTACCCCTTCTGATCATCTTGATATTTGTCTGATCATCTAAGGAATAATTTAAAAACCCACACGCACACACAAATCAGTACCTGATGTTATTGGTTAATTTTTTGATGCCTCTTCCATCCAAAATGAAGTTTTGTCTTAAAGTTTTGGTTTCGTTTGACTGTGTTTGATTCTTGGTTTGTTTGTTTACAAGCATTAAAATCGATAGCTCCTCCTATAAATTTGATTCTAGTTTTTGTTTAACTGTTTTTCATTATCAGCTTGCTTCTTTAATTCTCCGCTCTGTTGGATTCTTGGGTTGTTTGACTGTGATTGAAATCAATTAATTCTTAGTTTGTTTGATTAATCATGCATATGGTTAAGGATTGTAAAGACCTCTTATCTCCTCTTATCTTGTCTCAAACAGCCGGAACTTTGTCAAATCAAACAGTTGGAGACGAATTGGGTTCAAGATCATCGGTGCTAAAAGGTTGCTTTGGTTGGAGATGATAGGAGGGAAAAGGGGGGTCGTGTGTGATGTTTCTGGAATAGAGGGAGGAGACATGTGTTGTTTTTTCAGGATGGAGAAATCAATGGTCAGTAATGGAATGGTACTCACCGGAAGTACCTATGTCGCTCTTCTAGAACAGGGCACCTGAGAGAGAGAGAAAAAGAGAGAGAGAGAGAGAGAGAAAGAGAGAGAGAGAGAGAGATATTATATATTAAATACTTATATATCGTTTTTTCTTTAAAAAAAACTGAAAATATCATAAATGGTCCCTGTGGTGGTGAAATGACGAAAATACCCTTCAGTTAACGGACAAACTTAACGGAGTTAGCAAAAAGGACCAAACATCAAAAGTTTTGAAAACACAGGGACCATCTATGAGGTTTTTAAACAATAGGGACTAAACTTCAGATTTTGGAAAACCATAAGGACCATTTATGATGTTTTTTCGTAAATAAATGTTATATATTAAAAATAATATTTATTAATATATAGTAGTTCAAAAAAATCAAAAATCCAATAAATTGATATTTATTAATATATGAATATTATAAATTAAAAATAATATTTATTAACATATATTAATCCAATAAAAAAGATTTATTTCATTAAAAATGAAATTAAAAAAAGAAATAATTAAATGAAATTAATAATCCAATAAAATAATATTTATTAATATATAAATATTATATAAAAAATACTATTTATTAATATTTAATAACAAACAAAATTGTAAAAATGGTCCTGTGGCTAGCAAAAATTTTTAATTTTGGTGAAAAAGGTTTTGGGGATGTAGTAATGGTCCAAAATTTTATTTTTTTTATTGGTTTGGACCTTAACCACTTAAAAGACGTGCATACTCTTTATATTTGTTATATTAATTTTAATGATTTTAAGTAATTAAAAGTTAGATAATGCACACTCCCCCCCCCCCCCCCCCCCCCTCATACTCTCTCTCTCTCTCTCTCTCACACACACACACACACGGAAACACACACTCAAAAACACCTTGACTACCACCACCATCCGCCAGCATCGTCTGTCGGTGATCTGCAGATTCTTACGCTAGAAATCGCCATATCTCTCATAATTTTGATAGACATATGAACAATTTTTGCAATTTTGTCATTAATAATATAAAAAAAATTAATCGAATAAAAAGTAATTAAAAATTTATTTTAAAGAATAAATATATAATATTTGAATAAAATCCAAAAATAGATATGCATAAATTGTTCTTATAGTTTGGTTGCAGAAATGATCAATTATGGTAAAATGTCATTTTAAAGAAAAGTTAAGTAACAACCAAATTATTAAAATTAATTTTTTGGTTGCAGAAATGATCAATTAGGGTAAAATGTCATTTTAAAGAAAAGTTAACAACCAAATTATTAAAATTAATTTTTTTTTGGACCAAAAACGTACAAGATATCCAAAATAAATTAGAGTGCTGGTGCTTCACCAAATATTTTTGGACAAAAAAACACAGCATTTTGACAACCACAATGACTATTTTTGCAAATTTTGTTTTAATTTTTTAAAATTTTGTTTATGTAATGTTGCTTCTTTTATGTTTTTTTTTTTTTTTTTTTTTTGACGCTTTCTGTTTTTATGTTATTTAATTTTTGGAATACGTTATTTTAACTGTTTAACCAACTCGATAATTTGTTATTAGAGTTTTATGATGTGCAATGTATAAATTCACTAGTTTCTTTTTCTCAAACCACAAAATTTGATTTCTGTTATTTACTCTCATTAATTTGATTTGATATAGTAGATAGTCCTTTTCACATGGAAGAAGAAACAAGCCAACAACCCATGGGCATCATCTAGTCGTGGAAGATATCTTCTTCATGAGCTCACATTCAATTAAAAACAAATAAGAAACGTTGCATACAACAACATACAGAATATACTCATGCCACAAACTACATATTACAGCAGCATCATTACCATAAGAACCGCTTATTGCAACATCGATCCATGACTGTTACAGAAACTTTAACTTTCACAAACACAAAGAGCTTTTTCTTGCAACATCGATTGATGTTATAGACAAAAACTTCAACTTCATAAAAGTACATAACCGAAAAAACGACTAGATTTATTATTTGTAAATGCCACTTATCATTATGCCTTACCAAAGCGTTTCTTGAAAAATGCAAGCAGGCGTTCTCTTGGAGGTAAGACTTGATTGATGACTTCAAGGTTAACAAAGTCATCAGCCCATTCGGTGAGTTTTGGAAACTTGTCTTTGGTGACTAATGTTTTTTCGGCTGCTTCTTGGATTATTCCAAGCCAATAGGCTATGAAATCAGCAGCAATGTCGACCAGGTTAATGTTGTCACCTCCAAAGAACTTGGTAGCTTTGACTTTCAGTTCATTTTCTAGTATTTGTAGTTGCTCGCAAGCTTCTTTATCAGTCTCCTCATTTCCATCGGGTCCAAAAGCCTTATATAGTGCAGGAATGCACTGAACAAAAACAAAGAATATAATCGTCAATGTAGGAACAGAAGTGTTAAAGACAATGATGCATGATCAGTCTGTTCATTTCCTTCTTCCATAATGCTGAAATCAAATCATGTGCATACATCCACTAACAATTACATAACCATACGTATAAAAACCAGTAGCATAAATGAAGATCAGGGGAGAAGGAAATTATTAGCTATTACCTTCTCATCAATAAATTTGGCCCAAAATCGAGCAACAACCTTCTCATAAGGATCCTGAGGCAAAATCGGAACTCCTTTCCACACTTCATCAATGTACTCAACGATCAGCAGAGACTCTGAGATCGGATTTCCGTTATGAACCAGCACGGGTACTTTCTTATAAACAGGATTATACTTGAGAAGTTCGGCACTCTTGTTGCTGAGATCTTGTTCCAAGTTTTCGTACTTGATTCCCTTCATATTCAAAGCGATTTTTGCTCTGCAAACGAATGGACTTCCTGCAACGGCATACAACTTCACTTCATCCGCCATTTTCCGTCGATCTGAATCTATCAGCAACTCCTGATTTCAGGTTTCTAAATATTAGTTGGTGAAGGGCCATATAAGTACTACTGCGATAGAGTCACCTACCCCTCCGTCATGGTCGACGTATGTTGTAGCCTTGTGGGTTGTTCGAGCGTGTGGACGATATAATTTGATTTTTTATTATATCAATCAAAAATATTTTTCAACTTTTATACACAAGTATATATTGACGACAATAAATGATATATTGTTTTTATCTAACGATATATTATATCAATCAATAATATTATTTAGCATTTTTACACAAGTATTTATTGACAAGAGTAAATGATATATAGCTTTAATTTCTCTATTGAATTTCAAACAACTTGGAGCTTGTTTCAGCCCTTCAAAATGGCTGGAGGGGACTTATGTTGGGTTAATCAAAAAATGTGGGACAATTTAAGTCCAAGGGGCAATTTTGGAAGCTTTTTTTTAAGCGTTATTTGTGTTAGTTTAGGATACTATCTGTTTTAGTATAAATAAGGGTATAGGTTTAGATTTCTTTGTTTAGGTTTTCCAGCAATAAAGACTCTTGTTCAGCAAGTAATTAGAAAGCTCTCCCGTGTTTTCTTATTCCCCTGTTTTGCCCTGTGTTCACTTCTTCCTTCCTGTTCTGTTCTATTTTTCTTAGGCAACAAGGTTGCATCACAATTATCATCATGTAGATATCTAACATTAGGTATCAGAGTGAATCTGGTGCAATGTTGAACAAGGAAGGATCGGTTACACTTCAAGACCCAATGCTGTCTAAGACGAATTACACAGCATTGTCTACTAAGATGAAGGTTTACATGCAAGCGCAAGAGGTGTGGGAAGCGATTGAGCCGAAGAACACACAAAACCCGGTGGGTATGAAGATAGACAAGATGACAATGGCTGCCATCTACCAAGCGATTCCGAAGGAGGTTCTATTGGCGATAGCGGAGAAGCAATCGGCAAAAGAAGTTTGGGAAACACTCTAAGACGATGTACTTGGGAGCAGATCGAGTCAAGACCACCAAGGTTCAAACTCTCAAAGCCGAATTTGAGATGCTGAACATGAGTGAATCAAAAACAGTGAATGATTTTTCTGCAAAGATAGGGAATATTGTAAGCAATATAAGGGCTCTTGGCGAAACGATAGAAGAATATTACATAGTAAAGAAAGTACTATGTACTGTACCATCAAAGTTTCTTCAATTAGCATCGCCCATTGAACAATTAAGTGATGTCAACACTATGACTTTTGAAGAAGTGGTAGGAAGATTGACGGAACATGAAATTCGAATCAAGATTCACCAGGAATCTGATGAGAAAAAATTATTGCCGACACACGAAGAATGGGAAGAACTAGCCAGGAAACATAACCAAGCAGATTCGAAATCAAAGCAGCGAAACAACAATAATAACCATGGGGGAAAGGGATGAGGTCAAGGCAACAACCATAAGCACGTAGTAAAGAAAGTACTACGTGATGTACCTTCAAAGTTTGTTCAATTGGCATGGACCATTGAAAAATTCGGTGATCTCGACACTATATCTTTTGAAGAAGTGGTAGGAAGATTGACGACACATGAAATTCGAATCAAGTTTCACCAAAAACCTGATGAGAAAAAATTATTGCTAACACACGAAGAATGGGAAGAACGAGCCAAGAAACAGAACCAAGAAGATTTGAAATTAAAGCAGCGAAACAACAATAATAACCATGGGGGAAAAGGATGAGGTCGAGACAAGAGTCACATTCAATGTTACAATTGCCAAGAATTTGGGCATTATGATGCAGAATGCAAGAACCCAAGATGAGAAAGACAAAAATACGAAGCAAACTTATCACAAGGTCACATCGATGAAGCGGATTTACTACTGGCAGTACTCCACAATAGTGAGCCCAAAGATGAAGTTATCTTAAACGAAGAAAAGGTGAACCCAAAACTTAAACCGGATGACAAAAAGAAAAATCAGTCTAAGGTTTGTTAGCTCGATAATGGCGCGAGTAACCATATGACCAGGGATGAAGACAAATTCCATGAGCTTAACCGAGCGGTTCAAGGGTATGTGATGTTTGGAGATGGCTCAAAGGTACGTGTCGAAGGAAAATGGTCAATTATATTCGAGTGTAAGAATGATGAGCAACGGATGCTTCAAGGAGTATATTACATACCAAAAATATGTAGTAATATTATTAGCTTGGGCCAACTAGCACAAAACGGTGATTGTATCATTATGCTTGGATTATACCTATGGATACAAGATAAACGGAATTCACTGCTCAAGAAGGTAAATCAATCTGAAAACCAACTCTATCAAATAACTTTGAATGAAATCGGACCACGATGTTTATTTAATGAAGTTGAAGAATCTTTACTCAATCAAAATCAAATGTTTGAAGAAGTATTGGTTTGTGAAAAACCGATGATTGAAGTCACCACAAGTTGGTATGAAGGATGTTTGGTAGAAAATATAGTTCATAAAAAACTATGTACATCGGTTGGAGGAACAAGAAACATGTACTCATTGTTAGGTTATGAAGTAGGCGACTTTCAAGTTAAGGATGTTATCAGTAACACTCATCCCAAATTTGATAGAAAATACGATTCAGATTCACCAGAAGAAAAGAATATCTTAGGAAGAGTAGTTGAATGTGAGAAAGAAAAGACGGTTATGTCATATGCTACTCAAACTTCATAATTATTGCACAAGAAAAGATCAAAGTCGCAGCATTTACTTGATCTAGTTTTATGCATCATGCGTATGAGAATAGATGTGACAAGCTGCCATAAAGATGAAAGGTGGAATGAGTACACTTCAAACGATTTTAGCTCGCCTGGTACACTACAAAGTGATGAACCACAACATACATCATGGACGGTGTGAATGACGATGATGCAATGAAGGATGAGCTAAAGTCAACTAAGAAAAAATGTATTTGGCAAGACTACTAGGGCTAAGGTGATAACCTTGCAGATGCTAAGGATTGGTCATCAAACATCTGTGACAAAAGAGACTTTAAAGGAAAAGATATTGTTTTAAATGTTATTCCTAAATCTTATATTTATGGATGCTTGAAACCTCAAAAGAGAAAAGAACAACTCAATGAGGATGGTCAGAGTAAATTTTGTGAAAAGGTTCTAGTGAAGTCTAGGAAAAGAAAATGGATAACAAAGAAAGATGACATTGATTTGAAGGTTTTTAGAGGAAGAAACAAGTTTAAAAACATGAGAAAAATGATAGGAGTGAAGATGGTGCAAGTTTCTAAATTAAGGGGGAAAATGTCGAGTTAATCTAGAAATATGGGACAATTTAAGTCCAGGGGAAGTTTTGGAAACTTTCTTTTTAAGCGTTATTTGTGTTAGTTTAGGATACTATCTCTTTTAGTATAAATATGGGTATAGGTTTAGGTTTATTTATTTAAGTTTTCCAGCAATAAAAACTCTTGTTTAACAAGCAATTAGAAAGCTCTATTGTGTTTTCTTATTCCCTCGTTTTTCCCTGTTCACTTCTTCATTCTCGACTATTGTTTTCCAATCGGCTGTTTTTACATTAATTTCTACTTCATCATTGTTCTGTTTTTCTTAGGCAATAAGGTTGCATCATGTATCATCAGGTAAATATGTAACATTATTCCCCAGGTTTGCGAATCATAATCGTATTTTTTCCTTTTATAGTGGTGGCTGGACATAGAATGAAAAAACTCGAAAAAACAAAATTAGAAGAGCTTGAATCCAATGTGGATGCCATTCACATGAAATCCAAAGTTATACCTTTGAACTTGGAGTTAGCTATTCAGTGAACAAGATTAATCGTAGCCCAACCAAATTTTCTTTATTGTTTTAAATGATTATGGGAGTTTTCTTTTATGTATCGATGGTTTCTTAAACCTTCAAATTACGGATTAAATAGGAGAATATTCAGAAGGTCCCAAGATGGATAAGGGCATTCACTACACGCCTGCACCTTAACGCAGTAAAAGCCAGATTACTACATTATGTAGTGATACCACACCCATAACTATGATACCGTATGTTTTTAAAACTAGAATTATAAAACATATAACCATGATACCATATGCATGTAATAACCATGATACCATATGTTTTTAAAACTAGAATTATAAAACATATAAAAGACCCTTTTTACAAACCTCAAATCTATGCAATCCGTTTTGAAAAGCACTGGCACATCTCTTATATGCACTAGTGGGATAAAAGATATCTAACCGTTAGTGTTATCTTTAGATGGTCGGGGTGTATTCACGATTTCTATAACCAAGTTATAGGGCGATTACACATGTTTTTCAAATTGGATGATTTGATCGAAAATCTTTTGTGATAAAGGATACCTAAGCAAGAGAGTTTTGAGGCATTGATGGGATCAAACATGTCTAATTAAATTTGTTATTAGCGACCCCATAAATCTAGGAATTATATAGTAATATATAATTGATAATTGATATCTACCGGGTTGAATTCAAATGGATGAGATAAAGGATACGTAACCATTTATTTGTTTTGCAGCTTGGATCCTAGACTATGATAATTAATGTTTTTGGAAACTAAAAGGGTAATTATCAAAGAGTTTAAATACTGAAAATACTAAATGATTTTTTTAAAAAAAAATTGTAGTTAAATAATCCATTGTCATTACTGGATTGTCATTTTCTTTGATGGCCTAATGAAACATAACATGCACTAGATACAACTTCAATGAATGAGTTCATGTCTTAAGAGACAATCTCACAAGAGATATGAAATTGTATAGACTTAAAGGTCCTAGTCCTAAACTATTTGCTTTGCATAATAAACCTAAACATGATACCTAGTAAATGCATCATTATGATGCTAAAGATGTTTCTAAGATCAAACTAAGAATAGTTCAAGCCCCTTAAGAATCACCTTGTGTGATCTAAGAGGCCCATATTTTATGGACTGAACACCTCTCAGCCCAATAAATCCAATAAGGCTCACATAGATGGATCTTGTTTCTTTTATGGAGAAACTGAACATTAGAAGATGATTTGCTCCTCTTATTTAGAAAAAAAGTCAGGAAGAGACTAGTATTTCAAGTATCTACTAGATAGAACTCATAATATCATATAACACTTAGGTTCTTGGTACTTAAATGTTAATCTAATATTGGTAAATTGCTTACAGGTATTTATAGAAGAGTTACTGGCTGAGCACAATCAAGTTGAAACTATACTCTCAGAGTTTAGTTTATTAATTATGCTAGGAACATAATGTACATGTAGTATAAAACAATGTTTGTTTTGGAACAATGTATGTTTTGATTTAGGTAGTCTAAATATGTGTCTTAGTTTAATTTATGAATGATTGACTATTTACTTAAATCGTTTATAAAACGATCACCTTCATATTCGGAAATGTTTAATTTTTTTTTCATGAAACTAGATCTCCTAATAAGAATTATAAAGTAAATATAAATATTTTATAAATGACAAGTTCTATATTCCAAATACTTTTGACTTAAACTTGTATTAAATTAAACTCAACTTTGACATTGTTATCTTTATTATATAAATAACCTTCACGTATTCCAAATTCAAGAAAGGGATCTTTGAAGGAAAATAATGTTGTTTATCTGGCATATGTAATTCTAATTTATATATAAAGTATTACTAATGATACTTTCAATAAGTAGTAGAGAAAATAAATTATTAAGGGATTATACACTATGGTGTATGACTTCCTTTCTAATGAATGTCTAAGATTTATCACAAGATACCGAATCAACTTTATTAACAACTACAGTAGTTATAAATTATATTTTACATGTTAAAACATAATTGGGAAATATTTGCTTAATTTTTCAAATATGAAGTTCAAATAGAAATTGGTAAGAATTATCTAAGGCGTTAATGATAATAAAAGATGAATTAAATCTTACTTGGTATGATTTTCTTTCTAATTAGTAGAAATGTCTTTTTATTTCCTTGGGATAACACCTAGAACACTATCAATTGTACCTTGAGTACAAACACCAACTAACTAGTAGATATAACATTTTCTTCATAAGATTTTGTATGGAAAGGCTTCATCCCTATCTTATTAAATGTTTTATGGATTTAAAGCCTATGTTGGACTAAATCTTTTGATCCCAAAATCTAATAGATACATATTTGTATAAAAATCTAAATGTGGCTTAGATTATTATATGCAAACCTACCAAGAGTAAGTTTTCTTATCCCTCTGATAACTGAGTTAGCAGAATGCAAGCTTCTGATGACAAAGCAAGTGCAAGGTACATGGAACTTGAAGCAGCATAAGAACCATAGCTTCATCTAGTTATAATTGGCACTAGTTTTAACATGGATTGTTAAACTTGAATAATAGCTATTCACAAACACAAATTGTTTGCATTAGTGGTAGAAATCATCTATAACTTGAGAAATGTGGAATCTCTCATTGATGAGCTTTCTTGATGATTTCTGGAAACTTTATCAAATACCAAGATGCTATGTTAGATCTTAAATCTGATTAATGACTTAGAGTCATGAACATGAGATGTAGTCCATGTATGATAATTAAGAATGGTCTTAATTGAACTTCCTCCCTATAGCTAGGCTAGGAGTATGTGATTCTTCAAGAAAGAATACATTACATGGATAACCATACACATTTAAAGCAAAACTTGTTATAAAAGGATTTTCTCATACTCATGTTATTTACTATGGTCCTTATCATACTCATGACATTGACTATAATCAAACTTTTTTCACAAGTAGCTATGATTAGATCAACAATGGTATTGTTTATTATAAATTCATATTCGCGATAGGAAATATAGAAAATAGATTTCAAGATGATCCAAAGAACTACAAAGGTTGTGATTTCTTCATTTTCTTCTTTGGTGCTTGTTTAAATCTTTCTACAACTTGCAAAAATGATCCTTGGTGGGTTTAAACTCGTTTTATATAATTCAAAATTACAAGTCTTCCGTTGCTAAATATTATGTTTTGAAACTAGTTTTTTGAATAAAAACCCAATGCAAACTAGCATTGATGATGATTATCCAGATAAATTGTCAACACTAACATCCTCCATCAATTGGAAAATAGGGAAAAATCTTTTGGTAAATGAAATTACAACCGAATGCATCAATAGAAGCATGGACGGGAAAAATGCACCGTTGAATAAAGGGCTAGTGAGAATATTGATTGTTAAGGTTTTGGCTTCCATTATGTCATGTAAGTTCAAATGATGTGTAAATTAAACCATAGTTTTTTTCAAATATAACAGTTGGCCATTTTTATGTTCTATGTTAAGCATGTAAACCCGCCTACTGTTGGTGATTTGTATCACCCATATTTTAAGTGTAATGAGACAAGTTTGTTGACCAATGTAATCTTGATCAATATTGAACAAGTAATAGTGGTGCAAAGTACACACTTCTTTGAGTTTATTTTGATTTAAAGTAGATTGTTATTTAAGGGCAACCCCCTAAACCTCAGGGGTTTGCGGGCAGTGCCCCTATTAGTGAGGTCCAAGAATAGCAACCCCTGGATGGGTTAATATTGCTTTAAGGAAAAAAAACATGAAAATATGAAATTGTGTTACATACCTGATTTTTTTCCTTATCTTTAGACTCGGTTCTATGGTAGTTAACTGATGGTTATGAAACAGTTTTTGTCACTTTTTAGACATTTGTTATTGTTCTTGTTTTTTTAATTTGAATCCAATACGCAATAAGATCATAACCTTATACATTCTCTGTTCTAAAAATAACTACGTTTTATTCAGTTGAGGTTTCAATTTTACCATCAAAATATTGCAATATGAAAGTACATCATAACTGTCAGTGAATCCAATAAATCTAAGTGCCCAAATTTCAAACATCTACATGGCATGTCATGTACTATGTTAAGTAGGTAAACCATTATACATGACATGCCACATAGGCAAACTCAGTTCGAGTTTCATCCACGTGGTGCTAACATAACATTCATATTGTTTTTTTTGAACTAAATTAATTTTTTTATTATCAATAAAAAAAAGATTTTATATAAAATCGATTTTATGATCAAAGAATAGTAACCCAGAAACTAAGACATCAAAGATATTTGTGAAGATTTTGAAGCCATATGATCATGATCTCCAAGCTAAATATAATGGTCTTGTAAACCATAGGAAGGATTTAATCTCTTTATCACACAAGGTTATCCATAGTAGTGGAAAACATGTTCAACTTATTAGAAAATTTGGTTACCAACTTAACCTATTAAAGTCGTTGTTTTTATTTATCCTTGTCTTTCTCATCGGTAATAGATTCATTATAAAAGGAAACAAGAAAACAAAAATCACTAAACCCCTCCCCCTATATGTGAAAAATGGGAAAAGGGTCGATGGTGGCTTGGTTACAAATCCATGAGAAACCTTGATCAAATATAAAATTAATTAACTTCTTCTTTTGACGAGGTAAATGAAATAGTAGCTATTAACTTACTTACTTCTGATCCAGTTTCCAATGTTTCAAATTTAATAATGTTGGAATTGCAATTGTTTAAAAATGTAATATCTAATGTTAGATATGGAATGTAGCTCTTTTCTACAAAAAAAAGTTTCAATAAGTTGGTTTCATTTGTAATCACTATCTGGACACATTTAGCAACAAAAAATCTCCAAACATAAAAATCAATAAAAAATCGAGAGATGTTCTTCAGCCCCTAGAAATGTAACACATTGTTTAATATAATTTGTTACATTCTAGACATTACATAATTTACATTATACGTTCAAATACATGGATATGTACATTGACATAATGAAACACCTCGTCCAATGCTAACACAAATCCCAACTCCACCGACTCTTTCTTGGCATTTTGTAGCGCAACATTTTGCATAACATTCAAAAGAACAAGGCCCCAGTGACATATTACAAGACCCTGTTGGATGCACTTGAGCTTTGTTGACAGATCCTTCCGTTGCATACACCAACATGCTATCTGTGTTATGTTTCATATCAACAATATTTACAAGTAAACTAATTTGCAAGACTTGAAGTATATTGAAAATACAAAATATATTTTTTTGCAAAATTTAACTTAAAATAAAAGAAGTTTTGAATAATCATGTTTGCTCTTTGCTTGACCCTTGTCCGGAAATAGAAAAGGGGGAACAATTAACATCATTGTAACATGTTATATGATTACTGTAAAATAGATGCACTAGTTTTCAACAAAATGCCAACTTAAACAAATTTTATTGCTCAAAATATCCATTCCAATTTCAATCTCGACCATAAATATTGATACTGTTTTTAAAACTTTTATCAAATATTGTACGGATATTTGAAAATAACTATAGACGTGCGAATAAATTATCATAAATTGTTTCTTTTTCAACGAATCTTACATGAAAGAACACTATTTTACCAAATGCTTGATTAAGTTTATAAAACCAATTTTGTCACTTTTAGAACTACATCATCAAATGATAAGCTTGATAATTTCCATAAACACATACACATACATACCTTTTTTTTAATAGCTAACACACTTTAAAATATAAGAAATAATATACCTGATGTTACAAGGAAAACAAATATGACGTTATATTTGATCAAAACGTTCGCCATATATAGTGAAATACAAGGAAAATTGTTTGATGATATATTATGTGAATCACAATATAGATGCTTGATGAATACTCATACTTATAGTGTTGACTGCCTACGACATCTACAATGCAGGTGGAATGAGGGGAGTGATTCGTCATTAAATGTCACTTGAGGTTGATGATTTTGTATTGAATGGTGGTGTTAAAACAATTTTCTACTAATTTATTTTCTTTATAAAAAATATTTACGGATTCATTGTAATCTCAAAATTAATTACTAAAACAAAGTAGATGTTATCTTTTGGTAAGTCTACCTTGTTTACAATTATTATCGTGGGTAATTAAATGACATATGAATATATGATTATATATACCATTATTTTTACAATATAGTGTTTAGAAAAAAAAAAACAAGTACTCATGTTCTTATTAATGTGTGTTAATGTCGTATGATTATATGTTACTAAAATAATAACGAGACTAGTTGTCCTTAAAATTTTAAATACCAAAATAATGGCGTAAATATTTTTCAAAAAGACTATATATAGATACAAAACTGGGTGTTAAACATTAAAGTTAAAAAAATGACCCTCATTTTTAACAGTAAATATAAAAAAGTAAATTACAAAAATGGTGCTTGTTGTTATCCAAAATCTCGAATTTGGTCCATTTCTAAAGAAAACAAATCCCAAAAGTTTATGAAAAGTCTTAAATTTTAGGGTATTATAGGGTGTTTGGGATAACTTTTAGAGTGAGTTTTAATTTTTATCTTTTTCTAAAAATCTAAAAGATGTTTGCTAATCCTGACTTTTCCAACTTTTTCAATAGAGTAAATGTCATCTTTTTGAAAAGTCAGGATTCCATCTTTTTGAAGAGTCAGGAAATCCTGACTTTTCCATCTTTTACAAAAAGGACTTTTTGGCTTTCAAAAGCTAAGCCAAACACCCTCTACAAGGTGGTGGCAAGGTTAAAGAATTCGCTATTCTATACTCGTCCGACCGACTGCTGAGTAGTGAGTACTAAAATGCGCATGCTGATTTCACTTCGTAAAATACTCAGATATGCTAATTAATGTACAAATACTTTTAGGGAAATTATATATGTCAAAATTATAAGTTAAAATTACAAGTTTATTGACATATAAAACAAAATTAGATACATATGAAAACATAAAAACTAAAATATGCACGATGATCTCGCTTCGTAAATAGTACTGAAAATTTAAGATATATATATATATATATATATATATATATATATATATATATATATATATATATATATATATATATCAGCGTTGTAGAAATCGGCCTTGGCGGCCGATTAATCGTTTAACGGCCTTAAACCGATTACGATCAGGGTGCTTGACGGAAATTGGTCAAAATCGGTCAATTTCGGACTTGGCGGTCTTTGACTGTCTCGGCGGTCATAGGCAGGAATTTTTTAAAAAATTAAAAAAAAAAGAATTTTCAAATATTACACCAAAATTTTAAATTTTCAAATTTTAAGCTTTCAAATTTTAAAAAATTAAACTAAAATTTTCAAAATTATAAATTTTTAAAATTTAAATTTTCAAATACTTAGTTTTTTAGAGAATATTAATTTTTTTTAAATAATTTTATTAACAATTAAGGGTCCCCGATTACTCTCCGATTAATCCCCGCCTAGTCCGATTAATCGCTTATAGTCAGTCGACCGCCGAGTTACCGCCGAACGATTTTTACAACCTTGATATATATATATATATATATATATATATATATATATATATATATATATATATATATATATATATATATATATATATATATATATAAATCCCCGCCTAGTCCGATTAATCGCTTATAGTCAGTCGACCGCCGAGTTACCGCCGAACGATTTTTACAACCTTGATATATATATATATATATATATATATATATATATATATATATATATATATATATATATATATATATATATATATATATATATATATATATGGAAAATGAGACTTTAACACATTAAAGTTTTGTCATTTGTCTGATTTGGTCACTAAAATAATTTTCTTGCGCATTAGACCACTAAACACGTATTTGACATAACAATTAAGTCATTTTTGTCAAAATGAACCGGTTACCAGGTCACAAAACTGATGTGACATTTAATAATTAATTTGTCTTTATTATTTGTTAGCCACGTCATTAATCTACTGATCTTCATCGATCCTTCTCGTTTACCTCATCTCCATCTATCTTTTGCTTTCCATAACTTCGAAATCTCATTTCCTATGACATCTTCTCTAATTGCTCTGTGAACGAGTTCTCCGATAGCCTAAGCTCGAACAAATTCTTACACACACCAAGTGTTCAAGGAATTTCCCCAGAGATATTGTTCTTTGAAGCTTCAGAACATTCAAACCAGTTAGATTCCCAATCTCTTATGGTATCTCACCGGAAAGCCTGTTTTGGTCAACCGGAGAAACTGTTATTAGTCAAATTGAACAACAAAAACAAATCAGACACCACAAGAAGCAAAATCAAAAAAGAAAAAGTAGGATAGGAAGAGTCGTTGCCACTCGGTACCAGGAGAAAGTGCCCCGGTAGGCGATAGCGATGGAACATTCTTCTTCGTCTTTGTCTTGCTCGAGCCGGAGGAGAAGCTTCAGGTGTAGAAGAAATCTCTGGTGCAGGAGAGATTACTGGTTCAGGAACCAGTGGATATTCAATCGTTGGAGGAGAACTCACTGGCACCGCAGCAGGACGAGAATTCACTGACACCGCAGCAGGTGGTGAACTAACTGGTGTAGGAAGAGAAACCATCAGAGGAGCAGAAACTGGAGACTTCATCGGCAGTGCTACGGTTGGTGAAGCAGTAGGCATTGTGATAATCGAAGGAGGCGCAATCGTCGGTGAAGCAGGGGCTTGACCTCTGACAGCGGCGATAATGGCGCGGATAAATGCTAGAACGACGACTTTCTTCATTTCCATGTTTGTTTCTAGAGAAAGGGAGAAAGAGAGGCTGTGTGTGTCTTAGAGATAGAGAGAGAGAGAGAGAGAAAGAGAGAGAGAGAGAGGGAGAGAAAGAGAGAGTGAGGGAAGGGATGAAGAGTAAAGGTTAGATAAATCAGGAATGGAGCCTAAAGGGTGTTGTTTGCTAAATTTAAGATTTCGGGGGACTGAAGTTGTCCAGTTCAAGAATTAATTCCACCTTCAATTAGATGACGTTGCTACCAAATAATAAAGATAAATTAATTATTAAATGTCACATTAACTTTGTGAACTCATAACTGGTTAATCTTGACAAAAATGGCTTATTTGACAGGTCAAATACGAGTTGAGTGTTCTAATGTGCAATAAAATTACTTTAGTAACCAAATCGGACAAGTGACAAAACTTTAATGTGCCACAGTGTCATCCCCCCCCCCCCCCCCCCCCCCCCCCCACACACACACACACACATATATATATATATATATATATATATATATATATATATATATATATATATATATATATATATATATATATATATATATATATATATATAGTAACAGAGGTTGTAGACGGTCCGACAATGGTGGTGGTGGTGATTGAGTGATGGTGATCGTACTGTCTAAAATAAGTTATCTTCCAAATATTTAAAACAAATTATGAGAGGTGGAGTGGGTGAGATTTTTAAGTATTTTTATTTAAAATAATAAAGAAAACAACTAAAAGAAAATAAAAACAATTATACAAATAATATTTATTATAAATAAAAAAATGAATTTAAAGTAATAATCCAACAAAAACAATTAACGCAATATTTTTTTTTAAAAAACATAATTAAATGAAATTATATATATATATATATATATATATATATATATATATATATATATATATATATTAAAAATAATATATATTAACTTATAATAAAAAAATAAAAAATTAATACAATAAGAAATAAATTAAAAAAATAATTAAAAGAATTAATGTACAATAATTCATTAAGATAAAAAAGAAAAATTGCATAAATGGTCCTTGTAGTTTCGTAAAAATATAAAGCTACATAAATGATCCAGAAGGGTAAACCTGTCATTTTCAAAAAGTTAATAGCGAAGCAGTTAAAACTAACGAGGTAGGGACCAAAACCATAACAAAACCACCAAATAATGACCTTTTTTGCTAATAAACTTTTTTTTGACCTTACCGAAAGAAATTCACAAACCATAGGGACCATTTTTACAATTCTCTCTCTCTCTCTCTCTCTCTATATATATATATATATATATATATATATATATATATATATATATATATATATATATATATATATATATATATATACTAATAAAAGAGTAACTCTTTTGTCATGTGTTATCATATTAGACATTTTAATTAATTTGTTGCCATTTGTCAATCTATTAGTTTTCCATTTTAAATTTGTTAGACCTCCTCATTAATATGATTCTATTTTAAATTTTAAATTTTAAATTTTAAATTATTGTTTTCATTAATTCACTAATAAAAAAAATATCTAATATATATTAAAAATTAATTTTATATATTTATTTGAATCAATGATTATAATTTCACATAACTAATAAAAAATATCTCTTAAATTAATAATTTATTTAAAATAACTTATTAATAGTTTTTAGTTTTTACTATAAAAGTTTGATTAATTTTATAACCGTGGTTCTCACGGGTTATAAACTAGTGTATATATATATATATATATATATATATATATATACATATATATATATATATATATATATATATATATATATATATATAACAACCAAAAAAATGTTGCTAAAATTTTCATTTTTAGAGTAAATAAAACATCCATTTTAACAAAATTACATCCAGAGAAACCCGTTTGTTCATAATTCGTTATTTCAAAATTAGAGTTAAAAGGAAGACAATGTGGAATCTCAAATCGTAAATTGGTTGATGTATATGTACAGTCTCACCTTTGCAATCCAAAAAGTACCTGCATAATATTTAATCCACAACTATAAGTGCAAAGCTTAGTGAGTTCCCAAAAATATCACATACATCACAACATAATAAATAGCTATGGGTTATCAACAACATTGGGGACTTTCAAAGGTCCTAGTGGGCTAACAGCATGCCATATGGTTGAATAGGACACCTCGTGGGTTATCAACAACCCTGGGGACTATCAGCAGTCCCTTAGATTCACATGAGTCTAGGAGTTATAAAAAACTCGATTCACACATAACAAAAATCAACAAAATAAGATGCACATAGTCAACAAGCATATACTACCACATAAGCAAGTATAGTAAGAAGACTCACCTCGCAGTTAGCAACTAAAACACAACAACTCTCACATGGTGAAGACGGGTACTAAAAGACACCTAAATACCAATAAAGAAGTACCCGGTCAGTCTACACCATAAAACATCTAAATTCACCAAAAATCAACCTTGGTCAAAAGTCAACGGTCAAAGTCAACAACCAGATCTCCCATTGACTGACCCTCATGCCGTGACCAATCCTTGGTTACATCGTGAGAAAGTGAGTCCAACTCGATCAGTAAATTAGTCTCGATTCAACTCGATCATCCTCAAATTGATAGAGCTTCTATCACGTGATGAGAATCCTCAAACAAAATTTCCAGGACACTTAGCCTTCCATTATGTTGTGAAGGCCAACCCTTCATGTCGTGAGAACTGATCTGACTTCCTAATTGCATTAAGTCCTTAATCGTTGTATCCACTCATTTGTAATTTCCCAATGGCTTTCCTACTCTAAACACAACATAAAAATTGATGCTTTATGGATTTGCATGTCCAATGCATTCCCCTTTCACACTAGGCCATAATCATAGAAGAAATGGACCCAAACTTGCACTAGAGATCCAAAATCCTCAAAAGGACATAAAACTAGAACATACAACCTAAAAGGGTCCCCAAGGATCCAGAAAGTTAACAGCTTTTTGGAACTTTGTCACTCAAAACATCACAAACATGGAGAAAAGGAGCAAAGGAGGCTAAATCTAGCAGCTTATACGCATAAAGGTGGAAACTGGAATCATACCCAAGGTCTAAAAGATACTTAGAAGTTGAGATCTTCTTATGCAAGGCTCCAAAACTCCATCTTGAAAGAGATTCATACCAAAATCCACCAAGAACTCCAAAAATAGATGAGAGAGAAGAGAGAGTTGGCTCAAAATGGTGAAAGGGAGGCTTGGTTTTATCTCAAAAAGATTTAGGCATGAAGGAGAGTGGAAAAATACCCCAAAAGCATGAAACCACCCTTTAGATACATAGAAAACCCTAAAATTCTTGTGCTCGGGCTGCCTAGTTCTCACCTCGTGACAACCTGTTTGTCACGTTGTGAGAATATGCTCTTCACGTCGTGAGAATATGCTTCTCACCTCGTGACAACGGAGTTTCACCCAATTCCGTTCCAACTTCAAACAATCATAACTTCTTCATTTCAATTCCATTTTTGGTGATCTTTGTAAGTACGGAAAGGTATTAACGAGCCCCACAACCCTTTCTAATTTATTTTGAATTAATATAGCTCGAACTAAGATGATAATGCACGTAAGATGCCCGAAATATTACTTTTCCCATTTTATCATTTTTCTTTAAAGAAAAAATCGAAAGCTTTAATCACTTAACCAACCATTTGAATATCTGATAGGGTCTAAACTCTATTCCCTTAAAGCCCAAAACCTTTGCTTTATCCATTTACAGATCACTATACTGAAATTAGAAACATTTCGAAATCAGGTGTTATAATTCTTCCCCACTTAAACTGTATTTCCTCCTCCAAATCCGACTCGATTAGAATTATATGGAAACTATACTAAAACCGTCTACATGTTCCCTCCAATTACTCCATATAATCAAGACATCCATTGTGAACTCGAGAGACCATCCAAAACCCAACTAATGCCAACAATCAACTCAGTCAATTGTAGCACTCGACTGCAATAACTACATCCCTCTTAAAACTCGAATTCCTAACTCATACCGAGAACAACTTAAAATGGAAACTCTTAGAATTGGAACTACTAACCACCTCCATCCATGTACTTCACAAAATTGGAAACCCATCAGTCTAAACTTCTAGAGAGATACTTGATAACTGACGTTCATCCACTCGTTATACATACCCCAAGTCTCTAACCAGGAACACCACAAAACTGTACATAACAATACTCAAAACATTTCGATCAAGGATTCCACCCCATCCTAAAATTAAATATCGCCTAAAAAGTTCTCAAATACACACTTGAATTCCTGATTAGTCATGTCTAACCATTTGCTACAACGAACGCAACCATGGTCAATACAAAATCTTGTCTGACACTCATACTCCCACAATAGCTCAAGTGCACAACCATCTACCAAAACATCCAAGAGACTTATAGTCACCCACATCACTAATCAAATGGAATTCCAACCAGCATAACCTTACCTATAACATACATAAAATTCATGAAAAGTTAAAACTTTTTCAAGCATTCAAAAACCATTAATTATTGCAAAATGTTTTCAAAATCGTTCCATATCAAAGTATCCTAGAAATCAAATCATAAAAATGCGAGGAGGTGCATGATCACGCCTTTTCCTTCCCGCGATCATCTGAAGTACCTGAAACCAAATCCAAAACGGTAAGCCTAAAACTTAGTGAGTTCCTCCAAAATACCAATGCCATACAAACCATGGCCATGTAATAACAAACAACAGGCATATAGAGTCTACAGTATGACTGGACCGCCCTCACCGGGCCTTCAGCCTATCTGGCCCACTCTCAGAACCTTTAGCATGTCTGGTCCGCCCTCCCGGGCCTTCAGTCTGTCTGGACCGTTCTCCGGGCCTTTGGCCTAACTGATATGCCCCATTGGGCCTGCAGTCTATCCGGCCCCCTGGGTATGTTGGCCTACAACACAAAGCAGGCCCGCCTCAACCCACCCCCAAACACACAATCAACACATAGAGAACAATGCTAGTATATACAAACAATCAGACCGATCTAACAAATCACTACTCATAGCATCATACTATAAACCAGGATACCGACCAAACAGGTCGCTCAATATAGCTTCATCCTATATACCAGGATACCGACCTAACAGGTCACTAAGCATATCAACATGCAATAACCATGGTAACAATCCAAAAAGAAGGGCCGACATTGGTCTCTTCGACCCTGTTAGTATAGTGAGGACAACTCACGTCACAATGTCGATCATAACTGAAATATCAAACTCCCGAAACACGGGTTTAAACACCAACACCTAAAACCACCAATGATCCACTTCCATAAATTCCCAAATTACCAAAATACCCTCAAAAGTCAAACTGGTCAACACTTGGTCAAAGTCAAAGTCAACGGTCAAGGTCAACAGTCCATGTTGACCCAACTCGTTGACTTCCTTCAGACGTGACAGAGTTGTGAAAACCCCAGTCAACTCGCCGACTTACCAAGTAACTCGTCGAGTCCATTAAGCATCCAGAATATCAGGAAAACCCTAACCAACTCTTCGAGTCATCTCGCTAACGCGTCGAGTTCTTGCAGAATCCAGAAAGTAGGAAACCCTCATCCAACTTGTCGAGTTCCTTCATTCCTTATCTCTTTCAGAGGTTTCTAGGCGAAACCAAGGCCCCAAACTGTAGATCTAAACTCCTAGGGTTAGTTTCCATGTAAATTTGCTTACTTTATGTGCATGCAAGGCTTCAAAAAGCTAAAACACTCAAAACTAGCCTTAGGAAAAAGGTTTAGGGAAGGAGTGATGAGATTTGAGCAAATTATCAATCGTATAGTGCACATGCAAAACCTTAAAACTTTGGATCTACGTTTATCTAATTGTACATGCAAATTATCCAAAGCTCATAAACCCTAGATCTAGCATACTATAGTTGAATTAATATATGTAAATAGGGTTTAGATCTTACCTTGATTGTTATGTACCAATAACAATCACAAACCTTCTTGTAATTGGCTTCTGAAAGCTTAGTGTCACAAATGTCACACCTCTAATGGCTCACAAACACCAAGAGCAAGAGGATGAAGAAGGAGAAGAGGAGAGACACTCAAAAATGTCTAGAAACCTCCTTGGCAGTTGTTTAATTATTTTAGTCAAAACCGGTTCTATTTCCTTTTTCCCTCTAAATGCCCTATGCATTTGGAAATTTTAGAACGGTCGAATATTACAGCATATGCAATTGATCCTATACCCGAAGCGCATGGGATACAATTTGTAATGAAAAACGTGATACTTTACCAGTTTCTTACTATAATATCGTCGTAATATTTCTATTCGCCGTGTTCTCAAAATTTGAACTATGAAGAGGGACGCTGTAATCATAATCGTATTTTGAGAATGCAAATAATAAATATACCCTTGACTAAATACAATTAAAATTTCTCAATCTAAGCTTTTAGATTGGAAACGAAGTATAACATTCTCTCCCTTAATTATAACAAAAACAACTTTTCTACCCCTACAAGTTTGCAAAGTGAAACTTTTTTTTTTCTATAATTAATATTGCCAACTTGCAATACTTAAATAATAATCATGCTTCCACTAACATGATGATTATGTCTAATCCAGCATAACATTTATGCTCCCACTAGCTTTGACATGTATTCAGGAACCAACTAAACTTCTAGAAAACAATACTTATTGACTTCCAAAGTTCATTGTTTCTAATACGATATGCTTTGATAAGCCTTTATCTAAGCTTCTCAAAATCACACACCTTTCCTTAGACAGCTCACATGTGTGTCTAAACTAATTCAAAACTTATTTTACTACGTCCCAAATGTTTAGACTAATTGCCAAATCTCACAATTCGAACTATGAAGAGAGATTCCGTAATCATAATCGAATTTGAGAATGCAATTTACATAATCGCTATCTTCTTAAAATCTTTCTTAGTGAAAGCGTTTCCTCACAATCATTTTAATGAAGGAGAGAAACCTTATGACTCTTAGATTTTATGGTGCATGTGTTCCTATTCATGTGTATTTTCCATAACCATAATTGAAAGATAATGTTTGTGACAAATTCAAACTCTTATGGACAGAACTTGCTCATTCTTAATTTCTTGCCATCAAGGGTCCCACCATTGCTTCCGAGTTATCTAGCAACTCACCTATGCCAGTCAATGTACTTTCATTGAGTAATGTGCTTGCCTTATGCAGTCTATTGAGAACTCGTAGAACTCATATGCATAATCACTCAACATGATTGGCACAGAAATAGAATTTTGTCAACACGATAGGTTACAAACCTCAAGTCGTGTGCTAGTGTTTAATAGGTTTACTCTTGATTAATTCTTGAATCTTTTCAAGATTTTCAGACTCCCGCTGACCTCTTGACATATTATATTCTCTTATCAACAAACATTTCTTAATAAACAAATATCCAAGAGTTAGTGTGTGTTTATATCAAGAAAAAAACATTACACACATTTGGTCTTAGTTGATCTTTATCTTCTCCAAGACATCTCAACTTACCAATTTCAAACGTGCAAGAGTAAGAAAAACAATTTTCTACTTCACATTTGATTAGTGTGTGTCACTCAATTCACAATCTTGGAGTACGATTTTAAGACTTGATTTTGGAATGAAGTATGACTCATCCTTTTGATTTAATCATTTCAACAATTTCCGGTTCCTTTTCTTAGCCATACTAGTGCACTAAGATTTCCTTAGAGGATCAATTGTGATGTGGTTCTTAATCATTAAGATGAACATAAAGTCCGATACAGAAGTACTCTCCCTTCTTCTTAGATTGGAGAAACTTTTATCTTTCTTCCTAATTGATTCTTCTTATTCGTTCTGCCATTCATTGAAACTTTTCAATGATTCAAAATTACACTTAATCTTGTAAGTATAACCACATGTACTAGAGTTTTAGTAAATTATGACGAATAGTCTTATTGTTATTTGTGGTGGACTTGACTAGTGCACACCATTGTGTTCTAGTCCTTTAGTCCTTCACTTGACTCACATACTTGTGTGATCAAGGAATTAGTCTTAATTTCCTAAGTACCAAGATTTCCATACTCACATACTTGACTCACACCCATTAAGATACCATTTTATAGGCAACAACCTTATACCCCCTTATAGGCCGTCTTCATGAATGAGGCCTACTAACAGTAAAATGTCTTCATTATATATATATATATATATATATATATATATATATATATATATATATATATATATATATATATATAATGAAGACGTTTTACTGTTAGTAGGCCTCATTCATGAAGACGGCCTATAAGGGGGTATAAGGTTGTTGCCTATAAAATGGTAGCTTAATGGGTGTCCACTCTCACCCACCGCTTCCTTGATCGGTGGAGGGTCGTTAGCCGAACGGGTAGGACAATGACTTAAAATTATCATTAAAAGTATAACGATTATTATAAAGTAACTAAATTTTTTTATAAATTCCCAATCTTAGTTACTTTAGGAAAATGTGAATAAGGTGCTAACCCATGAAATTACACTTTGCACTTTGATTAAGTCGTTAGTGGAGCGTGTGTGGTTAATCGACACACTAACTTGGACTTAACAAGGTAGGCAAAGGGTGCTTAAGCTTTTTCATAGGTCGGTGGAGCGTGTGTGGTTAACCGGCACATCGATTGCGTGAAAAACATTAAGGGTGCCAAGTAATTTGCATGGTTACCTCACACCTTGTTTTGTGATCCTCGGTATCCCTGTCACAAAACATGAATGGCACACTCGAGATTGAAACATGCCATTGAAAAGTTCAATGAATCTCAAAAGAATCTAGGAGTTTCTAAAAACCAATTAAAAACCTAATAATTTATATTTTGTTTTTCATGGTGGAAATTGGTGATTCGTCATTCACCTACCTTTTAAATATGTTATAGTTTATATTACGACATCCCTCTTCTAAGTTATGATATATTGTGATTGGATCCTAGCCTTAATAGTACATTCGGGTGTTTTATTAAGGACTATCCTTTTTTATAATCTAAACTTATTGTCTTCTTTTTCAGATGTCTTTCAGCAATGCTGCTTCTGGCTCAAACCCTACATGTTTCTTCTCTCTCATGAACCTTTGTGGGAGAGTCATCTTTGATGGATCCAACTTTATGTATTGGATCAGAAACATCAAGATGGTTAATCGGTAGGAGGACAAGGAATATGTCCTCGAGAAGGAGCTTACGGTACCCAAGCCATCTGCCTCTCCTGAGGAGGTTGCTGAATATGAGGCACATGAAAGAGATGCTACCAAAGTGGCATGCATCATGTTGGCCACTATGACAGCCGAGCTCCAGAAGTCCTATGAGAACTACTATCCTTTTGAGATCCTCCAGGATTTGATGGACCGCTACCATCAGAGTGCTCGTCAAGAGCGATATGAAATCATCTCGTCCATGATAACAACCTGAATGAAGGATGGTGAACCCATCATGGGCCACATGCAGAAAATGCAAAGGTATGTGGACCGTTTGCTGAAGCTAAATGTGAACTTCCCCGAGGAGTTAGCAATATATATCATTTTGCACTCCTTACCATCATATTATGATCAATTCCGCATGACATACCACATGAACAAGGAGGAAGTTACCCTCATCAAGCTTCAAGGACTCCTACAGATCACTGAAACAGGTCTTAAAGGTAAGTCGGTTGTTACCACTACTACTTCTACTCCAAACTCCGCCCCTGTCCTGGCAATCGGGAAAGGTAGAGGGAAAAAGTGGAAGAACCCTTCGAAGGGTACCATGGGTAAGACCCTTGATGGCTCCTCTTCAAGTGGAACCAAGAAATGTTTCGTCACTCCTTCTTCTGACCCAAAAGAGGCTGAATGCTTCTATTGCCATGAAAAGTCGCATTGGAAGTGGAACTTCCTAAAGTACCAGCAAGACATTAAGGATGGGAAAGTGAAACCCACCCATGCAGGTATTTACACAATATTGTGTAATAACTCACCCTATTCTAAGTCTTGTGTCCTTGATGCAGGATGTGGAATTCATATATGTTCTGATTTGCAGGGACTAAGAAGAATTGAGAATGTGGAGCATAGAAAGATAAAATTGATCATGGGGAATAGGAAAGCTTCACCTGTCACCAAGATTGGAGTTTATTCTTGGTTGCTAAGTAGTGGGTTTACATTAGATTTGAATAAATGTTGTTACTCACCTGAAATGGAAAGAAATATTATTTCCTTTCATGCTTTGTACAAACAAGGGTTTACCATTTCTTTTTTTTAATGAAATTGGTGGAATAAACTCTTTCTTTAATAATGTTTTTTTTTTCTATTTTAAAGCATTACGTTGTGATGGTGTGTATGAAGATGTGTCTGTTGTAGATAACCTAGGAAATAATATGTTGTGTATTGATTCTCCTAATAATAATAACTTGGATAAAGCATCATTATGACATTGTCGTCTTGGACATGTAAGCAAGACACGCATAGGCCAACTCCAAAACGATGGAGTCTTGGAGTCATTTGACCTAAAGTCAGATGACAATTGTGAATCATGCTTACTTGGAAAAATGACAAAATCACCCTTTACTGGTTCTTGTGCAAGGGGTGAAGGTTTGTTGGATCTAGTGCACACAGATGTGTGTGGACCCTTCAAAACTGCCACAAGGGATGCTAATCGTTATTATGTGACTTCTACATAATCAAGCATAAGTCAGATAGTTTTGAAAGGTTTAAACAGATTAAACAAGAAGTCGAGAATCAAGTGGGCAAGAACATTAAGATGCTTCGATCCGATCGTGGTGGTGAGTATCTTAGTACACAGTTCCTCAACTATCTTAAGGAATGTAGGATTGTCTCACAACTGACACCTCCTAGGACACCACAGTTGAATGGTGTGGCTGAGAGGCGTAATCGAACCTTATTAGATATGGTTCGTTCCATAATGAGTCGAGCTTCTCTACCAATATCTTTCTAGGAGTATGCCTTAGATACTGCTGCCCATATCCTTAATCTAGTCCCTATATATAAAGTTGCCAAAACTCCTCATGATATGTGGACTGGAAAAGTTCCTAATCTAGACCACATCAAGATTTAGGGTTGCGAGGCTTTTGTGAGGCGTGAGACTCACGATTAGCTCAAACCTTGAAGTGAGAGGTGTATTTTCATCAGCTACCCACAAAAATCCTATGGTTACCTCTTCTACAGACCTAGTGATAATGTGGTCTTTATAGCAAGGAGGGGTGTCTTTCGAGAGAGAGAGTTCATAAGCCAAGGAAACAGTGGGAGACAAATTGACCTCGAAGAAATTCAAGAGTCAAGTGGTGAAGGAACTTCAAACCCTAGCAATCAACCTGAGGAGGAAACTCCTGTTGATCGAATTGACGAGTCTGTACCTCTGAGGCGTTCCATAAGGGTTAGGAATGCACCTGAGCACTACTATGGTTACCATATTACTGTAGAAGGCGAGACACATATCAGTGATGAGACACTGGTAAGTCTGGATGAACCTAACAACTATGTGGAAGCCATGGCAGGCCCCAAGTCTGCTAAATGGAAAGAGGCAATAGACAGCGAGATATAGTCCATGTATGACAATCAAGTTTGGAACTTGGTTGACAATGTACCAGGTCGTAAGACAGTTGGGTGCAAATTGATCTTCAAGAAGAAGACCGAAATGGATGGTAATGTACACACGTATAAGGCACGACTGGTTGCAAAGGGCTTCTCTCAAACTCCAGGGGTTGATTATGAAGATACCTTTTCACCAGTAGCAAAGATTAAGTCCATTAGGGTCCTGTTAGCCATTGCTGCATTTCATGATTATGAAATATGGCAAATGGATGTCAAAACCGCCTTCCTTATTAGAAGTTTGGCTGAAGATGTTTACTTGTGTCAGCCATAGGGTTTTTTTTAGTATAGAATACCCTAATAGAGTGTGTAAGTTGTATAAATCCATCTATGGATTGAAACAAGCACCTCGTAGATGGAATCTTTGTTTCGATGAGAAAGTCAAAGAGTTTGGCTTTTCGAGGAGTGAAGATGAATCTTGTGTATATGTCAAGGCTAGTGGGAGTATAGTCAACTTTTTGGTACTGTATGTGGATGACATACTACTCATAGGAAATGACATCCCAACCTTGTAGGAAGTGAAGTCCTGGATTGGGATGTGTTTGTCTATGAAAGACCTAGGAGAAGCTGCCTATACTCTAGGCATAAGGATTCTGAGAGACCAGGGTAAAAGACTAATTGGACTTAGTCAGAGTACCTTCTTGGATAAGGTGCTGAAGAGGTTCAACATGCAAGATTCCAAGAAACAAGAGTTACCCATCCAGAGTAACGCCAAATTTAGTAAGACTCAAAGCCTGAGTACCGAGGCTGAGATAGCATAAATGAGTCGAGTACCTTATGCTTCTGCTGTAGCCTCGATCATGTATGCTATGACTTGTACTCGTCCTAATGTGGCCTTTACCTTGAGCATGGTCAGCAGATATTAGGGGAATCCTGGAAACGCTCACTGGACCGCGGTAAAGAATATCCTCAAGTACCTACTAAGGACTAAGGACCGGGTCTTTACCCTCGGTGGGAGTGATGACTTGAGAGTTATAGGGTACAGTGATGCTAGCTTCCAGACCGATAGGTATAATTTCCGCTCTCAGTCAGACTGGGTCTTTACCTTAAACGGATGAGCAATTACTTGGAAAAGATCCAAGCAGGAGACCGTGGCTTATTCAACTTGCGAATCCGAGTATATAGTAGCAAGCGAGGCTACAAAGGAGGCAATATGGCTGAAGAACTATTGGGTTTTGAGCATTCTAACACTCCTATGGTGTACATGCAACCCTATAAACCTTGGATATATGTTTTCTCTATTTTACATGCAAATATTAGATATTCCAAGGTTTCATCCTAACTAACATATTATGAAGCACCTATACTACAAAGTTCTAGTTAGATGACATACCTGTTGATGTAGCTTGATATCTTCAAGCTTTAAGAGCTTAGCCCCAATAGTGTGGAAGCCTCAAGTGGAATCACAAATCACCAAAAAACCTTGGAAAACCTTTTGAGAATATGGATACTTGGCTCACACTTATGAAATTGGTTATTGCCCTCTTTAGTGTTTCCACACTAGCCACTAGCACAATTTCATGAACCATAGGACCCTTTATATAGTGTAGAGGATTAGGGTTAAACGTTAATACCCATGACCTTTCATTTCCTAGGATCCATGGGTTAAAGCTCCATGGACTATCCATGATAGCTTAGCCCAACCTAAATGAACTTGGCCCACTACATATATATCTAAGAGTCCATATTTAATTAGTTCCTTTCGATCAATTAATTAATCATAAATTAATTCTTGATCAATACTAATTAAATAATATGATTCCATATTAATATATTAGAACTTCTAATATATTAATATAAATCATAAATATACTATTCTCAAAAGACTAACCATATAAATTGTGTCAGTGAAGTACAACCCAAATGGACCATGCTGAGTCGAGTCAAGTACATACCAAATATAGTTATGGACTTAGACATTAATCCAACAGTCTCCCACTTGGATAAGTCTAATACTATTATTGAGTACGACTTCAAAACCTAAATGGCAATCGTAGCTCTTAAAGCCGCTGTCGAACTCTGACCTTTGTCAATGACTTGTCCATTAGATAAAGGATCATACATTCCTCCATTCTAGATATCATATGGACTGAGACATGGATTATAAATCATTCTCTCTATCCATTTGTTGTTTCCCGATTTCCGATGCATGACTACTGACTATTTGAACAAATCAAATCAGTCCTGGCTTGGCCAAGCACTCACATGTGTCATCATTAAATCATCGAGGGGCCCACAAATATCGCTTTTATCTTGAAGGTAAAAGGAGCGAATAAACTTTGACTCATATGGCTTGTTCTACTACTTGTTGAATCATACACAAAGGCACGTTTTATAACATCGAGTTACCAATGTGTTTTCGTGCAATCAATGTATAACCAACTCATAGTAACAACTCATATCTCTAGGTTTGAAGAATATAAGACATTATCGTCTCATGATCACTCGTGATAAAATTCATGAAGTGATTCCAATGAGCACGGGTTGAATCCAATACTCAGAACTTATGAGCATTCATGAGTGTTGTAGCACAACTTTGTCCACCAACTTGGACGTCTACAAGCCAACCCATGACAGTCTTGATTCATATCTACTTCCAACATATGACCGATTGTGGATGGTTTAAATAACTTAGTCATTCCGGAAGAATAACCTAGTTATTATGGAAGTCAAAACATGCAAAGTGAAACACAAGAAAAAATGAATCTAATATGGTATCAAAACCTATGAATATAAATAAAGCACATTCTATTTATCACCATACTGATTACTCATTATTCATTGTTTCAGTTTTATCAACTTTATACTTGAATTAAAACACTAGATGTGCCATGCTCCAAGCATGTACACTATGTTTTTCTAAACAATAGCTTTGCCATACACCAGGTATGAACTCTATGTTTGTCTATGATACTTTTCTTTGTGAACTCAGATCAAATGAACATAATTTCAATGATTCTCATTTCACACTCCCAATTCCTTATTGCAAATGCAAGAATTCCAAACGCATGCCATTTACTAAAATCTGTTAGATTTTAAACTTATATGCATTGATCCTCTTGTAATGATTATGCACAAAGTCACAAAGACTTGACATCAAACATTACAGAGCATTCCAAAGGAGATCAACTCCTTGGAAACATCCTTCTTGCATTAAGTTTCCTAATCTTACACAAATTTATTGAACAACTTCCACCTTCCCATATTCCCATTTTGACTATCACTTCTGAACAAGAGTTGCCTCTTTTCAGAATATGTCAATATGGTCCTTCCAAAAATTAACATTATACTTCCAACTGTCCCTGAGCAACCAATCTTTTGTAAACCTTATATTGTCCTCGACAATTGCTTAATAATTTTAGTCATATCCAATTCTAGACCTTTTCCCTTCTTAATGCCCTCGACATTTCTAAAAAGGATGAATATTATAGCAAATGCAATCGATCCTATATCCGAAGCATATGGGACACAATTTATGATATCTGACATAAAGACATGATACTAGACCAATCCTTTTGCTACAATATTTCTATTTGCCAAGTTCTCATAATTCAGATTAAGAAAAGGGATGCCGTAATCATAATCGAATTTTAGAACTCAAATAATAGACCCATATATAGAATTTCCTTATGTTGAGCCATTCCAACACAAAATTCATATATATCCTTGACTAAAGATGAATAAAACCTCAATCTAAGCTTATAGATTTGAGATTAAGTATAATTTCCTCTCCCTTAATTATAGCAAAACAACTTTTTAACCCTTGCAACTCCACGAATTGAAACTTTTGTTTTCTATAATTAAAATTGCTAACTTGCAACCTTTATCATAAATATCATGCTCCCACTAACATGATGATTATTAGAAATAACACTTATACTCCCACTAGATTTGACATTTACTCAGAAATCAACTGGACTTCTAGAAATCAATACTTCATTGACTTTCTTACCAAAGTTCATATTTCTAAGAGGAGATTGCCTTGATAAGACTTTATCAAAATCATAGACCTTATCTTAGATAGCTCACAAGTGTGTCTAAACAATTTCAGAACTATGAAAAGGGATGCCGTAATCATAATCTCAATTGTTTAGACCTTTTGCCATCTACTTCAAATCTACTTGGTGGAAGTGTTTCCTCACCATCATTTTCATGAATCGGAGAGAAACCTTATGACCCTTAGATTTTATGGTGTATGTGTTCTTATCAATGTGAATTGTCAAAACCATAGTCACAAGACAAGGATAATGACAAATCCAAACTCATATGGACAGAACTCAATCTTATTTTCTTGCCACCTGGCAGCTTAAGGGCCTGCCATTGCTTTCAAGTTGTTATGCAACCAATTGAGAACTCTAAGAACTCATATGCAAAGCCAACTTTAACTTGAATGGGCATAGAAATAGAAATATGTCAACACGATAGGTTATAAACCTCATGTCTTGTGCTAATGTTAAACTACAGGTTTTTATTCTTGATTAGATCTTGAAATTCTTCCAGGAACTTTAAGACTCCCATTATCCTCTTGATACATAAGACTCACTTGCCAAATATTCAAGAGACAGTTTGGATTCTTTATCAAGACAAACACTTCACATAATTGGTCTTAGTTGGTCTTTGTTTTATCAAAAACATCACAACTTACCAATTTCAAATGTACAAGAGTAGGATACTTTTACTCTTACATTTGACAAGTGTTATAAGCCTATATTTAAGATATGTCACTCAAGTTAAAATCTTGGAGTATGACTCTAATAATTGTTTTGGAATGAAGAATGACTTATCTTCTTGATTTAACCATTTCAACAATTCATGATTCCTATTCTTAGTCATAAGAATGCACTAAGATTTCCTTAGAGGACTAATTGTGATATGATTTCTAAATCATTAAGATGATCACAAAACTTGATACTAAAGTACTCTCCCATCTTTTCAGAGTTGAGAAACTTTTATCCTTCTGCCTAATTTGATTCTTCTCATTCGTTCTTCCATACATCGAAATTATTCCAATGTATAAGAATTACACTTAAACTTGTCAGTGTAACCATATTTACTAAACTTTAGTAAATCATGACGAATAGTCTTATAGATCTTTTGTGGTGGACTTGATCAATGCACAAGAATGTGTACTCGATCCCTTAGTCCTTCACTCGACTCACATATAAATGTGAACAAGGAACTATTTTTAATTTTCCAAAGCTGAAAGTTCTCATTCATCATACTGTACAACTTGTATGATTCAATGTTTCTATCCAACTGAAACTTGGGTGATGAGAATCTTTCTTTGTTAGGTAAATTTAGACACTAACACAAATGAAAGAACCAAATCCACTTTCCAATATTGCTATCAATGGAATCATATAAACAACAATTTTTCGCAAATGCCATTGTAAGGATACTTAGAATAAATAAAACCAAAAATTTTATTTTAAAACGTTGCGGAAAACTTATCCTTACAATGCAAAAACATATAAAAAAACTTGTTGTTATCTACTCCTAAGCAATATTACATAACTCCTAAGTAACAACTCAAAATTCTGATCACCGAACCATGCGATCGAAATCCATCTTCGCGATCAGAATCAGCATATACTTCCTTCTTCACTGTTTCTTTTATTCTTAAAACATCAATATGTGACCCAGTCACATCATGTAATAAGAATCTCAGAATAGAAACTTAACAGAGTTTGAGAGTGGACTTTACCTGAAGATCTTTCAGGTAAATTTGGCAGCTTCGTAACCAATGCCCTTTACCATGTACCATTGTCAATGTCCATGTATGTTTGGGAAGTTGATCTTCTAATCAAATTTGCTTTACTAGTCTTCCTAATCATTGCTGATTTAGAAGCACCCAGCAAATAGATAAGATCATTAAGGGTCATGTCATAGTCTGTTCCATAGTAGTCCCAAAGGCACTCACTATGTGACATAGAAAGTGATTGAACATCCAACTTTCTCAAGACTTTGACACCCAACTCTCGTGGCTTGTCAATACGTGACTTTATCTCCAAGATGTGAGCACACATATACTTTTCTTGCCAATAGGGCTTGAGTGACCTTGAACTTGTGGGTTAGGGAGAATAATTGGAAGAGATGGAGGAAGTGAAGTTCCAAGAGATTTGGGAAGATCATAGATGTTTGAACTGGACGTCTTTTGGGAGATATTAAAGGGGGTTGATTTAAAGTCCTTAATATAACACCCAATATGAAATATTAAGATTAGGACCCAACACAATATTTTATAACTTGGAAGAGGGATGCCGTAATCCAAGCTATAGAATATTTGAAGGTAGGCGAATGACGATTCACCAATTTCCACCATGAAAAACGAAATAATTTGTTAGGTTTTTAATTGGATTTGAAACTCCTAGATCTTTTGAGATTCATTGAACTGTTCAATGGCATGGTTTAATCTCGAGTGTGCCCTTCAGGTTTTGTGACTGGGATGCCGAGGATCACAAAACAAGGTGTGAAGTAACCATGCAAATTACTTGGTACTCTTAAGTGTTTACCCCTCAATCGATGTGCCGGTTAACCACACATGCTCCATCGATACTATGATAAACATTAAATTACCCTTTGCCTACCTTGTTAAATCAAGCTAGTGTGCCGGTTTACCACACACGCTTCGCTGACTGACTTAAGCAAAGTGCAAAGTGTAATTTCATGGATTAGCACCTTATTCACATTTTCCTAAAGTAACTAAGATTGGGAATTATAAAAAACATTTAGTTACTTTATATTTATCATTAATACTTTTAATGAAGGGAGAATTCTAGTCCTTGTCCTACCTATTCGGCTAACGACCCTCCACCAGTCAAGGAAGCGGTGGGTGAGAGTGGACACCCATTAAACTACCATTTTATAGGCAGTAACCTTATACACCCTTATAGACCGGCTTCGTGAATGAGGCCTACTAATGGTAAGACGAATTTCTCTTATACATATATATAAATATTATTAACTTATAATATTATAAAGTATAAGGGTTGAATTTTAACTTTTAAAATTCTAAGGGCTTAACTTGGAATTAAAGTACTCATGGGAAAACTTTACAAATTCCAAAGCTTGAGGGAAAGTTTTTGAAACTATTCAAAACTTTTCATTTCATAACCTTTGAGTTTAATGGTTCATTAAAATGAAGACTCTTCATTTTTTATGTAACCTCTTATTCTTTAATAGCACTTTTAAAGAAGTGACTTTTAAACGTCCATAACTTAAGGACAAGTTATGGAGTCATAATACTATTTAATGAAAAAAAAACTCTTCATTTTTTTATGTAACCTATGACACTTTTATGAGTTTTAAGATTCATAAATGTGACATTTTATGTAACTTGAGGACAAGTTAGACAAACACATTTTATGAACTACCTCTAGATTAATTAGGATTGAAAACAACTAAAACACAATTTTTTTCCATTAATCTAAACTAACTCATAAATCAAGGAAACATAAAACTTTTGTTAATCCATAAGTTATGGAGTTAAATGCTTGTTTTATGATGAAAATTTTCATGTTCCATAACTTAAGAATAAGTAAGTTATGGAATTCATTAAAACATTAACACCAAATTTAGTAACTCCAGAAAAACTTTGAATCAATTTTTTTTAAAACCTTTTCATATCCATAACTTATGGAGGTTTCAAAAACCAAAAAAAAACTATTTAGATCAAACTTTTAAAAATATTAAAATAATCATATAATTTTATCTTTTACTAAATTTGACCTAATTCAACTCATGTAGCAAACAATTCAAATTTTACAAATAATTAGTTTTTCTCAAAAAGATGTAATTGTCTAAAAATTTGACAAACGTCATGTTTTTTTTCATTTTTTTTTCCAACTTTGAAAATAAACATTTGCATCAATATAACAGAAAACAATCCATGGCTCTGATACCACTGTTGGGTTTTGAGCATTCTAACACTCCTATGGTGTATATGCAACCCTATAAACCTTGGATCTATGTTTTCTCTATTATACATGCAAATATTAGATATTCCAAGGTTTCATCCTAACTAACATATTATGAAGCACCTATACTACAAAGTTCTAGTTAGATGACATACTTGTTGATGTAGCTTGATGTCTTCAAGCTTTAAGAGCTTAGCCCCAATAGCGTGGAAGCCTCAAGTGGAATCACAAATCACCAAAAAACCTTGGAAAACCTTTTGAGAATATGGATACTTGGCTCACACTTATGAAATTGGTTATTGCCCTCTTTAGTGTATCCACACTAGCCACTAGCACAATTTCATGAACCATAGGACCCTTTATATAGTGTGGAGGATTAGGGATAAATCCTAATACCCATGACCTTTCATTTCCTAGGATCCATGGATTAAATCTCCATGGAATATCCATGATAGCTTAGCCTAACCTAAATGAACTTAGCCCACTACATATATATCTATGAGTCCATATTTAATTTGTTCCTTTTGATCACTTAATTAATTATAAATTAATTCTTGATCAATACTAATTAAATAATATCATTCCATATTAATATGTTAGAACTTATAATATATTAATATAAATCATAAATATACTATTCTCAAAAGACTAACCATATAAATTGTGTCAGTGAAGTGCAACCCAAATGGACCACGCCGAGTCAAGTCAAGTACATACCAAATATAGTTATGGACTTATACATTAATCCAACAAGAACTTCATTGGAGACCTTGGAGTCGTACCAGCTATAAAGTAGCCATTGGGAATTTTCTATGATAGTGAAAGTGTAGTTGCCTTAGCGAAAGAACCAAGGAATCATGGGAGATCCAGACACATCGACAGAAAATACCATTTCATCAGACATCGAATAGAAGAAGGACTCCTCATGGCAAAGAGGGTATCATTGGATGAGAACTTAGCATATTCCCTCACGAAGGGACTGGGTAGGGTGAAGCATCTCCAGTATGCGAGGCGCATAGGGTTGAAGGATGATATTAGTGTTAGTAGTTAGATAGCTCTGAAATGTGTAAAGTGTAATTGACATTTGATGATGAATAAAAGTTGTGTTTATTTATGAGTAAAGTGTTGCTATCTTTTGTCAATCATTTACTATATTTCTTTTGCATGTTTTAACTTCCAGAATAATTATGTTTGGTATATCATATTATTCGAATTCTCCAGAGTCGGTCATATGTTGGAAGTAGGTATGAATCAAGACTGTCATGAGTTGGTTGCAGAGGTCTATGTTGTTGGACATGGCTACAACACTCATGAGTGCTCATAAGTTCTGATTATTGGATTCAACCCACGCTCACTGGTATCACTTCATGGAGTTTATCTCGAGTGATTGTGAGACGGTAATATCATATAAGTCTTCAAACCTAGAGATATGACTTGTTGCCTATGAGTTGGTTATACATTGATTGTACGAAAACGCATTGGTAACTCGATTTTATAAAACATGCTTTTGTGTGTGATTCAACAAGTAGTAGAATAAGCATATGAGTCGAAGTTTATCTATTCCTTCTTGGATTAGAAGCGATATCTGGGCCCCTTGATGATTTTGTTTTGACCCATGTACCGGGCCCGGTCAGAACTTAATTGATGTGTTTGATTTTGCTCTTTATCAAACAAATCGGAAATCGAGAAACAAACTGCTGGATAATAAGTAAGACATTGTTCCATGTATTTGTCTGGATGATATCTAGAACAAAGGATTATATGATCACTTATCTTAAATGGCGTATCATCGTCATCTCAGTTCCGAGAGACCTTAAAAGAGCTCCGATTACTGATCAGTTCCTGAAGTCATACTTGCAGTTATAGTTATTAGACTTATCCAAGTGGGAGACTGTTGGATAAGGTGTCTAAGTCCATAAGTATTTATGGTATGTACTTGACCCGGTTTGGCATGGTCCATTTGGGTTGCATGGCATTATGCATTTCGATAGACTAAAATGAGAGAAATAACACTTAAGATTTATTAATATATTATAAGTTGTAATATATTAATAATATTATTTAACTAGTATTGATCAAGAATTAATTTGGAATTAATTAAGTGATCAAAAGAAGACTAATTAAATATATGGGTTGATTGTGTAAATCACTCATACTTGTATAGTGGGCTAAAGCTCCATGGATTATCAAGTTGGGCTAAAACCCATAGGATGCTCCATGGATGTCAGTATTTTGACAATATCTCATGAACCGCAACTTCGATTGATGAGATTCAAAACGCTCTGAAAACGATACACAATTTCAAATGACTTTCATGTTTTTGAAAAGGTCCAAATCTACGATTACATAGGCCAAAAATGCGATCGTATGTGTGATCACATATTTTTTTTTCCTACGATTGCATGTTTGCCATGAAGTTTCCCAAGGTCAGAATAAGTTGTCTGGAAGTCATCTGAAGTAAAAAAATCAAAACCTACGATCACATATAACCAACTTGCGATCGCATATTTTGATTTCTTTCTCTAGAAGTTTCTTCCTTGAGTATAAATAGAACCCTCATTATCAGATGCGGAGGAGAGACGGTTCCAGACGACAAAATACCCTTCTAAAGATGATTTTTTGATACCTTTCAGCGACTTCTGGAGATCTGAAGGCTGCATATCATCTCATTCATTTTGTTTTTCTAGATTTATCAGTAAATGTTTCTTTTTACTAGTTTTAGTTCATTTTTAGCCATGTCTAGCTAAAGTTTTGTTTTAAGTTCTGCATATACTAGTACTTTTCATGTGATCAGTTATCAGATCTGGTTTTCATTTTGTGTTTCTATCTGCATTTTTCTGTGTTGAGCATAATTAATGTTTGGTGTTAAATTCTTGTTAGTCTGATCTCCGAGCAAGTGTTTTTATTTGTTATTTTTTTTATCATTCCAGTTAATCAGTTAACTGCATCTGTAATTCTTTTTGTCATTTGGTAATAAGTAACAAATATCTGATTGGTTCTGTGTTGGGATTTAACTCTAGTATAAACTATAACATCATACCTTTTCACTTCTGAGCTTGTGAGAAGTTTTGGGTATTGTTGGGAATTTTACACAGAACTTAATGCAATTTTCCTAATTTAATTAAGAGCTTGTTTAATTAAACAGTACAATGTTAGGGTTAATTCAAAGAGCTTTTTTTTTTAAAACTAATTTAGCTGGAAGAGATCATACTAGAGCTTGTTAGTTTTTCTCAGTACCAGCTTAAATAGAACACATTCTGAATAACCAGATCTGAACCAGTTGCATGATTAGGATAGTCGCATCAGAACTGAAATGGTTTTTAAAATTGATTTTCGTTAAATTTTAGTATCACTGCAAATTTTAGTTTTTTTAGTTAATTCAAAAACCCCTTTTATATTTTTTGTTTCTTCACTAGATTGTGTCTGATGCAAAAAGGCCTTGATTGTTAGGTTGTATCCCTAAGGATTCGACCCTGCTTCCATGTGTTATATTTTTAGTGTTACCAGCAGTGATAAATTTATTTGTTTAATACCCCCGCGACAATGTGCCAAGAAATTGGCGCCGTAGTCGGGGACACGATGCTTTCTAATAGTTTTATGTCTATAATTTTTCGTTCAAGTACACCTCTAGTTTTTTTCAAAAAATCGAAAGAACCCCAAGGAAACTGAAGAAAGAAGCAACAAAGAAAGTTGGTTTCTTTGGTTCATCATCATCCTCGTGACCACCAGAAATTACCACACCACAAGGCAGTCCCTTGTGGAATTAACCAGATCCGAATTTTCATTCTTTTCTAAAAGTACCCCTGTCTTCACCTTTAAACAACCTATATAAAACATCCCCCCCCCCCGGTTAAACCTTAAACAATAGATTCTTCAGAAACCGAATCTGAAGATTCAACCCTAAATGGATATGAAGTAGAAAATACTCTCAGAGATTAGGCCACAAAAGAAGTCAATCAGCAGCCTCTTTGTATTACTTTTCCAGAAGCTTAGAACTTTGAGTTGAAATAAGGGTTGATACATCTTCTTCCCATATTTAGAGGTATAGAAAACGAAGACCCACATAAATTCCTCAAGGAATTTCATATCGTTTGTTTTGGAATGAAACCTCATGCTGTTACTAAAGGCTAGATAAATCTAAGGGCATTCCCATTTTCACTTCAAGATTCAGCAAGGGAATGGCTGTATGAACTCCCATCTGGTTCCATCACGTCTTGGATGGAACTTGTGAAGATGTTCTTAGAGAAATACTTTCCAGAAACTAGAGTTTCTAGTCTCTAAAGAGAAATCCTGGGTATCAAACAAGGAAAAAGAGAAGCTTTATATACTCACTGGGAGATATTTAAAAAGCTTATGGTTCGGTGCCCACAACATGGGATTGACGACTATCAACTCTACAATTGCATTTGTGAGGGTTTGACACCCATGGAGATGTTGGAATAGTGTCTAAGCCCGTAACTATATTTGGTATGTACTTGACCCTATTATGCATGGTCTTATTGGGTTGACAAGGTAATTTAAGGAGAAAGAGAGAGTATTATGATTTATTAATATATTATAAGAATAATATATTAAAGGAGGAATCATATTTATTTAATTAGTATTGATCATAAATTAATTAGGAATTAATTTGGTGGTCAAAAGAGACTAATTGAATAAAAGGGTATAAACTGTCAAATGTATGATAGTTGAGTTTTAGGTTAAGGAAACTTAATGGGCTTAAGGGGGAACGAAATTATGATGGGTATCCATCATATTTTCATCCAAGGCCTTATTCCAAAAGGTTCCATGGGCTGCTTGGTGACTAAGCTGTCCATTAGGGTTTAGACTGAAACCCTAGTAACCTGTAACTATAAATATGACCACTAGGGCATTGAATTCGGCTACCACTTGATTCTAAGAGTACCCTAGGCCGATTTCTAGCCTCTCTCTCTCCCTCTCTCATATTGCCTTCTTGCTTGTGGGGTTTGTGAACCATTAGAGGAGTTGCATTTGTGACTCTAGGCTCAAAAGAAGAAGATATACAAGATCTAAGCCAACTATTGAAGAGGTAAACATCTAGATCTGATCCTATATGTTATTTTCGTTGTTTATATGCTAGATTAGGGTTTGTAAGTCTTGGAATCAAAGCATGTTCAATAGTGAAACCTAGATCCAAGCATTAGGGTTTGTATGTGCACATAGGAATGTTTCTTATGCATTAAACCCATCAGTGGTATCAGAGCTTTGATTGGTTTCAGTTGTATGTGATGCTTAACTGCTTTAATTGCTGAAAATCGATTTTTTGGTCCCTGCCCGACTCAACTCGGCGAGTCAGTATCTGGACTCGGCGAGTTGGCCCCTACTCGGCGAGTCCAGGCCTGACTCGGCGAGTCAGTTCGTCAGAATTAGGGTTTTTCGGGTTTTGGCTGCTGTTTTGACTTGGACTTGATGCTTAATTTGTTTTATGAAGTTAAAATCTGAATTTTATCTTAATTAAGTGTTTATCCTTGCCAAAAGAATAGATAATTTCAAATCTTTTTAAATATTAGTTGTTTATGTGATAAATATGGATTATTTAAAATTAGTTGGTAATTATCTAATGACTAAAATCAAGATTAGGTCAAATATAGATAATTATGAAATTAATTGGTCAATTTGAATTATTTGTTATTTGATCCCTTGTGTTTTGAAAAGTTCAATTCTTGTCCTCAAGTTTTGAAATTTGAATTCATGATTGAAAGTTTAATTTTGAGTAATCTTAATTTCAAACCCTTAGAATTTTACAAGTTTAAAATTCAACCCTATACTATTATATATATTATTACAAGCTTAATTAATATATATATATATATATATATATATATATATATATATATATATATATATATATATATATATGTATGTATAACTTAAATGCTAGTCTTACCGTTAGTAGGCCTCATTCACGAAACCGATCTATAAGGTGGATATAAGGTTGCTGCCTATAAAATGGCGCTTAATGGGTGTACACTCACAGCTACCGCTTGCTTGACTGGTGGAGGGTCGTTAGCCGAACGGGTAGGATATGGCAACCCTCTCCTCATTAAAAGTATAATGTTGAATATAAAGTAACTACATGTTTTACAAATTCCCATTCCTAGTTACTTTAGGGTAAAATATGAAAATGATGCTAATCCATGGAATTACACTTCGTACCCTTGTCAAACGTTGATGGAGCGTGTGTGATTAACCGACACATCAATTTGGGGATGACATTGGTAGCGAAGGGTTACTCGATGTTTGTCATAGATCAATGGAGCGTGTGTGGTTTACCGGCACATTGATTAGGTGATAGAGACATTGAGTGCACCACGTTGATTCGCATGGTTATTCACAAATTTGTTTGCGATCCTTGGCATCCCAGTCGCAAATTTGAAATGCATATCGAGATTTAAACATGTCATTGAAAAGTTCAATGAATCTCAAAGATCTAGGAGTTTTGAATACATTTAAAACCTAAATTTCCTTTTTCGTTTTTCATGTTGAGAATTAGTGAATCGTCATTCACTTACCTTCAAATTATTTACTTTTAGAGTACGGCATCCCTTTCTAAGTTGTAAATAATGTTGTTGGATCCTAGCCCTAATTTCTCATTTGGGTGGTTAATTAGGGATTCATTTCTAATCAAACTTTGTTCCCTTCTTTTTCAGATGTCTGCAAACAACAACAACAACAACGCTTCTGGGTCATTCTCGTTGATGAACTTGTGTCAGAAAGTGACATTTGATGGTTCAAACTTCAACGATTGGATGAGGTATATCCGCATGATCACACGCTACGAGGACAAAGAATATGTCCTCGATGAAAAGCTTGAGAAGATCATCCCAGATGTTGCTACTCCTGAGGAATTGGCCGCCTTTGAGGCCCATGAGCGTGATGCCACGAAAGTTCACTGCATCATGCTGGCCACCATGAACCTCGAACTCCAAAAGTCCTATGAGGACATGTATCCATATGAAATGTATCAGGATTTGCTGGACAGGTATCACCAGAGCGCAAGGCAAGAGCGCTATGGGATCATTACTAACATGATCATTGCTAAGATGGGGAGTGGAGAATCCCTAACCTCTCATTTCCAGAAAATGCAGAGGTATGTTGATCATCTTCTCAAACTTAAATGTTAAGTTTGATGAGGATTTGGCTATCGACATAATCCTCCACTCCTTGCCCTCCTACTACAATCAGTTTAGGATGACCTACCATATGAACAAAGAGGAGGTTTCCTTGAGCTAGCTCCAAGGACTCTTGAGGACTGCTGAGAGCAACCTCAAAGACAAATCCGTTGCACCGTCCCCTGCTGTGGCTGCTCATGTGATGGCGATAGGTCAAGGAAAAGGTAAAAAGTGGAAGGCTCCATGTAAGAGCCACCATAAGGGGAAACCCCGTGATGGTTCATTCTCAAGTGGGACCAAAGCAGGCCCCGTTAAACCCTCATCCGATCCTAAAGAAGCAGAGTGCTTCTATTGCCACCAAAAGGGCCACTGGAAGTGAAGCTGCCCTCAATATCTGTAGGACATAAGAGATGGGAAGATCAAGCCCACTTTTGCAGGTATGTATTCTATTAAATCTAATAACTCATCATTTGCTACTTCATGGGTTCTTGATACAGGGTGTGGTTACCACATTTGTTCTGATATGCAGAAACTAAAAAGAAGTAGGGAGATGGAACATGGGAAGATGAACCTGATTATGGGAAACAGAAGATCGTCGCCTGTGACCAGAGTCGGTGTTTATTCGTTAGTCTTAAATAATGGGTTAGGGATAGATTTAGAGAATTGTTGTTATGCGCCAGATATGTCAAGAAACATTATTTCTTTTCACATGTTGTTTAGACAAGGTTTCAGATATTCTTTTGATAATAATGATGGTTCTATTAACGTTTATTTGAATGGTGTTTTTTTTTTCAATGCATTACCTTGTAATGGGATTTATGAATCTGTGATGATTGTTGATAATTTTGGAAATAATGTTTTGAATATTGATTCGTCTACTAGTCTAGACAAAGCATGCTTGTGGCATTGTCGCCTTGGCCATGTCAACAAGAAACGCATAGCCCAACTCCAAAAGGATGGAGTGTTGGAGTCATTCGACCTTAGGGACGATGACACGTGTGAATCTTGTTTACTTGGGAAGATGACCAAGTGACCCTTTACTGGCACTTGTGAAAGGGGTGAGGGTTTATTGGATCTCATACACACCGATGTATGCGGGCCCTTTAGATCCACCACAAGGGATGCTTGCCGCTTCTACGTGACTTTTACAGATGATTATAGCAGATATGGATATATCTACTTGATCAAACAAAAGTCGGAAACCTTTGAAAAGTTCAAAGAGTTTAAGAAAGAAGTGGAGAATCAGCTGGGCAGAAAAATCAAGATGCTTCGGTCAGACCGAGGAGGAGAGTACCTAAGTCTTGAGTTTCACGACTATCTAAAGGAATGAGGAATTGTTTCACAATTGACGCCTCCGAGGACGCCACAATTGAATGGTGTGGCTGAGAGACGTAATCGGACCTTGTTGGACATGGTTCGTTCTATGATGAGTCGGACTTCGTTACCAATAGCTTTCTGGGGGTATGCCTTAGAGACTGCCGCCCACATACTTAACTTAGTTCCCACCAAGAAGGTTTCCAAGACTCCTCACGAGATGTGGACAGGGAAGGCTCCCTCGTTGGCACATATCAAGGTTTGGACTTGCAAGGCTTTCGTAAGACGAGAGACTCACGACAAACTAGAACCTTGTAGTGAGAAGTGTTATTTCATCGGTTATCCGCAGAAGTCTTTTGGCTACCTTTTCTGTAGACCGAGTGACAATGTTGTCTTCGTTGCTAGAAGAGGAGTTTTCCGAGAAAGGGAATTGATAGGCCAAGAAGACAGTGGGAGGCAAATTGAAGTTGAAGAGATTCAAGATCAAAGCGATGAAGGAACCTCTGACACTGGCACTCAACTTGAGGAGGAAACTCCTGTTGAACCTGTTGACGAGTCCCTACCTCTTCGACATTCCACTAGGGCTAGTGTTCCACCCCATTTTTATGGCTTTCATATTACTACTGAAGGGGATACATTTATTAGTGATAGTACACTAGTAAATTTGGATGAACCTAGCAGCTATATGGAAGCCATGGGAGGCCCGGAGTCTGCAAAATGGAAAGAGGCTATGGACAGCGAGATTCAGTCCATGTACGACAACCAAGTTCGGAATTTGGTTGATAATGTACCGGGTCGTAAGACAGTCGGGTGCAAGTGGATCTTCAAGAAGAAGACGAACATGGATGGGAAAGTGCATACTTATAAAGCGCGATTGGTTGCGAAGGGCTTTACTCAAACTCCCGGAGTTGACTATGATGAGACCTTCTCACCAGTTGCGAAGATAATGTCTATTAGGGTGATGCTTGCCATAGCTGCGTTTCATGATTATGAAATATGGCAGATGGACGTGAAAACCGCTTTCCTAAATGGAAAGTTAGCTGAGGATGTCTACATGAATCAGCCAGAGGGGTTTGTCGATGCGAAGCATCCAAATAGAGTATGCAAGCTTGAAAAATCCATTTATGGATTGAAACAAGCATCTCGCAGATGGAATCTTTGTTTTGACGAGAAGGTTAAAGAGTTTGGCTTTCTGCGAAGCGAAGATGAATCTTGTGTGTATGTAAAAACCAGTGGGAGTATAGTAAGCTTCCTCGTATTGTATGCCGACGACATACTACTCATAGGAAACGATGTCCCAACCTTGCAGGAGGTCAAGTCCTGGCTTGGGAAATGTTTCGCTATGAAGGACCTCGGAGAGGATGCTTATATTCTGGGAATAAGAATAGTAAGAAACAGGGAAAAGAGACTGATAGGACTCAGTCAGGATACATACTTGGAAAAGGTACTAAAGCGTTTTAGTATGGAAAATTCCAAGAAAGGGGAGTTGCCAATCCAAAGCAATACCAAGCTGAGTAAGACTCAGAGCCCGAGTACAGAGGCATAGATAGCCGATATGAGCCGAGTACCTTACGCTTCCGCAGTAGGCTCTATCATGTACACTATGACTTGTACTCGCCCTAATGTGGCCTTCGCTTTGAGCATGGTCAGCAGATATCAAGGGAATCCTGGTAGAGCTCATTGGTTTGCAGTTAAAAATATTCTTAAGTACCTTCGGAGGACCAAGGAATGGTTTCTAGTCCTCGGTGGGAATGATGAATTAAGGGTACGAGGGTATAGTGATGCTAGTTTTCAGACAGATCGGGATAACTTCCGATCGCAGTCGGGCTGGGTCTTTACCCTAAATGGAGGAGCATTGACTTGGAAAAGTTCCAAACAAGAGACCGTAGCTGATTCAACGTGCGAATCAGAGTATATTGCGGCGAGCGAAGCGTCAGAGGAGGTTATATGGTTGAAGAACTTCATTGGAGACGTTGGAGTTGTGCCATCCATAAAAGAGCCGATGGAAATTTTCTGTGATAATGAAGGAGCGGTTGCCTTGACCAAGGAACCGAGAGATCATGGCAGATCTCGTCATATTGACAGAAAATACCATTTCATCAGACATTGGGTAGAAGAGGGACTCCTCGTTGTGAAGAGGGTATCATCGGAAGAAAACCCAGCAGATCCCCTTACGAAGGGACTGAGTAGGGTTAAACACTTGCAGCACGCTAGGAGCATTGGGCTGAAGGATGATATAAGTTTGGATTAGATAGGAAACGTGTAATAGATAGTTTGTACTTGACATTCGATGAATAAATAAAATGTATTATTTATGAGTAAAGCTACTATCTTGTGTTGGTTATTTATCTATTGTTTCCATTTTGTATGTTTTGACTTCCTGAATGATATGATTATTCAAAAGGTCCACAGTCGGTCATATTTTGGAAGTAGATATGAATGAAGATTGTCATGAATTGTTTGTAGATTGTCTAAAAGGTTTTAGACATAGCAAAGGTTTGCTACAAAGTTCATGAGTGCTTATGAATATGAGTTGAGCATTGGATTAAACCCGAGGTTGTTGTATCACTTAGTGGTATTTTATCTTAAGTGATCGCAAAGCGATAACATCATATAGTCTTAAAACTTAGAGATATGATTGTTGTTTGCTGGTTGGTTGTACATTGATAATGTGTAAACGCATCAGTAACTTGATGTTATAAAACACATTATTGTGTATGATCCATTAGTAAATAATAGATGCATATGAGTCGAAGTTGATTTGTTCCTTTTATTCTATGAGAATAAAAGTGATATATTGGCCACTTGATGATTTGGTTTGACTTATGTGTCGGGCCCGGTCAGAATGAGGTTGATGTGTTCAACTAAATTCTATGTCGAACAAATCGGAAATCAAGGAACTACTGCTGGACAATAAGTATTGTCAGCATGATATCCAGAACAGAGGATTATACGATCCCTTATCTAAAGGACAAGTTGATCAGAGTTGACAGCAAAGTATAAGAGCTACGATTGCTAATCGGATTCTGAAGTCATATGTGAGATATAGTTACTAGACTTCTCCAAGTGGGAGACTGTTGGAATAGTGTCTAAGCCCGTAACTATATTTGGTATGTACTTGACCTGATTATGCATGGTCCTATTGGGTTGCCTTCTCCAAAGCAACTTGACAAGGTAATTTAAGGAGAAAGAGAGAGTATTATGATTTATTAATATATTATAAGAATATTATCTTAAAGGAGGAATCATATTTATTTAATTAGTATTGATCATAAATAAATTAGGAATTAATTTGGTGGTCAAAAGAAACTAATTGAATAAAAGGGTATAAATTGTCAAATGTATGATAGTTGAGTTTTAGGTTGAGGAAACTTAATGGGCTTAAGGGGGAACGAAATTATGATGGGTATCCATCATATTTTCATCCAAGGCCTTATTCCAGAAGGTTCCATGGGCTGCTTGGTGACTAAGCTGTCCATTAGGGTTTAGACTGAAACCTTAGTAACCTGTAACTATAAATATGACCACTAGGGCATTGAATTCGGCTACCACTTGATTCTAAGAGTACCCTAGGCTGATTTCTAGCCTCTCTCTCCCTCTCTCATATTTCCTTCTTGCTTGTGGGGTTTGTGAACCATTAGAGGAGTTGCATTTGTGACTCTAGGCTCAAAAGAAGAAGATATACAAGATCTAAGCCAACTATTGAAGAGGTAAACATCTAGATCTGATTCTATATGTTATTTTCATTGTTTATATGATAGATTAGGGTTTGTAAGTCTTGGAATCAAAGCATGTTCAATAGTGAAACCTAGATCCAAGCATTAGGGTTTGTATGTGCACATAGGAATGTTTCTTATGCATAAAACCCATCAGGAGAGGCACCTGGTAAATGCTTCCAGTGGCGGTTCCTTAGGTGATATGATAACAACATAAATTCGGGAATTGATGGATAAGTTGGTGATAGAGTCGAAAATTCCGGAAACAAAGATGAGTAGTATCCAGATCAGCTAAGGGATATCAAAGAAGTTATCAATGCCCATCTGGAGTCTCAGATTTCTGAAATGATAAAGGTTGTTCTACTCCTAACAAAGGAAAAAATAAATGAAAAGAAACCATGTGGAATATGCTTGAAGACGGAACATACAAAAAATATGTTTATGTTACTTCAAGAGGATACAATTTCAGTTAATGTTGTTGAGGCTATCAAAACAATTCTCAGAATAATTTTCAGCAGAAACAACAATATTAGATGCCACCCGAATTCCATCAGCAATGAAATTATCAGCAACCGGGCATTCAACAACAAAATTTTCAGAACTCAAATTATCAGAATCAATCTTCGAATCATCAACCTAGAAGTTCTAGCGTGGCCTTAGAATATATAATGAAGAGTCTTTCCACGAGCACCCAAGCAATCCAGAACGAAACCAGAGCTAGTATCAAGAATCTAAAATAGCAGGTGTCTCAACTTTCCATTCCGTGGATTGTTTAGAATCTCAAGGAAAGTTACCGGGTCACATAGAAAACAATCCAAAGCACAATGTTAGTGTTAGTTCCTTGAGAAATGGGAAAATTTATGGAGGCCCAAGCTCATCTAAACCAAAAAAAGAAGTTGATGAAGAGTTTGATGAAGTTCTGGTTGATGAAGAAGATGTAAAACAAACAGAAAAAGAAGAGGAAGAGTATGAAGAGGTGTTGGTTAAAGAAGAATCTGAAAAACTAGAAGAAAAAGAAAGCTCCAACTCTAGTCTAGCCGAATCTAAAAGAGTACAAGCCCTACCTCCATTCCCATCAAGACTGAAGAGTTCGAAACGCGAAAGAGAGGATGAAGACATCATCGAAATTTTTTATAAGGTTGAGGTAAATCTTCCACTTTTAGATGTTATAAAACACATTCCTCGGTATGCCATGTTTCTCAAAAATTTATGTACTTCTTAGAAAAAGATGAAATTTAATGGAACAATCAAAGCTGGTGAAAATATCTCCACTGTTTTAGAAAAAGGTTTTCCTCCAAAGTGAAAGGATCTGAGGATTTTCTTAGTTCCTTGTAAATTGGGGAAACTTAAATTTTCAAATGTCATGATTGAACTTGGTGCATCAGTCAATATCCTTCTCTTTTCTGTTTTTGAAAAACTAAGAATGAGAACTTTAAAAAAAGATCGAAACAATTATCAAGTTGGATGACCACTCGATAGTACACCCAAAAGGTGTACTAGAGGATGTTCTTGTCCTAGTGGATAATCAGATCATTACATTATGGACATGGGTAATTTGGACACTTTAGATACAACTTCAATCATTTTGGGAAGGCCATTTATGAAAGCTGCAAAATCAAAAATAGATGTTTTTAATGGCATGATTTCAATGAAATTTGATGAGGAAGTGGTTAACTTTAAAATTAATGATGATAATATTCCTTCTGATAATATTTCTATAAATTATAGGGGTACCAACATATCTTTATCTGAGGGCTGTTGTGAGTTTCCTAATATCTATGTGCAAGGAATGTTTGTAGATAGGAATTTATCACACATATAAGAGCTGAAAAAGGGAAATATTTGTGAAGAAGAACAATTAACTGCTGAAAAGAAGTTATCTGAAGGGGTTGAGATGGAGCTGATCTGGATAAGCTTGAGGAGGAAGAAAAGAAGATTTATGGAAAAAGGATCTAAAAAAAGTGATGATTTCTGTTGAGAAAGCTTTTGAAAAGAAAATTCCAACACGAAGAAAAGAATCTGAAAAATTCAAGGAGATTTCTGGAAAGAAAAAAAGACCAGAAAAAGATAAAAATTTGAAAAACTTATCTGAAGACAATCTGGAGTCTTCCCAGTTTGCTGAACAAGTTCCAGATCCACCAATCTTGCCATATTTGAAGGGATCTGGAGTCACAAGAAAAAGAGTTGAGCTTTAGAGAAGTCCCAAACACACCAGTTAGCAAATCCGGTTGGGCAAAATCGAGCCAACGAATTTAAAAATGGGCGGCTTTTTGGGAGGCAACCCGAGGAGTTGTTTTATTTTTTTACTGTTTCAATAAAGAGATGGTTGCAGTTCCATGAAGCTTGGGGAAATCAGAGGATCGACAGAGTTCCTGAAATTCATATTTTTGCGCCACATCATTGTCAAAATCAAATTTGTGCAAACTTATTAGGTACCATCTTTCCAGCTGCACCCTTTTTGCTTTTATAAGCTTTACTGAGTTGTTCATTCCTGTTTGAGCACTGAGGACAATGCATCCTTTTAAGCTCGGGGAGGGGGTTAGTGTAAAAATTTGCATTTTTTGTTAAAAATGTTAAATTTTTAGTTTTTTAGGCAAAAAATTTCAAATTTTATTTTTCTTTTTGCATTTTATTTTCCGCATTGCATTTGCATATAAAAAATATAAAAAATCCAACAAATATTTTCCTTTTTATTTTTCTGTATTCATAAAAAGTAAAAGACCAAAAAAAAATATTTTTATTTCTAGTTATTTTTTATTAAGAGCATATTAAAAATCTAAATTTTTTTTTGAAAACCCCTTTTATATTTTATGTTTCTTGACTCGATTGTGCCTGATGCAAAAAGACATTGATCGTTAGACTGTGTCCCTGAGTATTCGGCCTTGCTTCCCTGTGCTGTATTTTTAGTGATACAAACACTGATAATTTTATTTGCTTAAGACGCATGCGACAGCGTTTTAACAAATATTTTATAAATGACAAGTTCTATACGCCAAATACTTTTGACTTAAACTTTTTTTTTTTTAAATCAAACCCATCTTTGAAGTTCTTATCTTTATTATACAAATAACATTCACATATTCCAACTTCAAGAAAGCGATATTTGAAGGAAAATAATGTAGCTAATTTAGCATACGTAAATCTTATCTATTTATACAGTATTCCAAGTGATATTTTCAATAAGTAGTATAGACAATAAATTATTAATGCATTATACACTATGGTGTATAACGTCTTTTCTAATGAATGTCTAAGATTTAGCACTGTCACACCCCGAAAACCAAAGGCGGAAACGTTCCCGGGGTTGACTCCACGTTGAGTATCAAATCCAATGTACATAGTAATCACAGTAGACAACCATTACATTACATATATATGAAAGTTTGCATTTGGTTCAAAAGTAATTTGTACAAAAGTTATACATATATCATATGAATAAAACGAGACGAGTCTTCGGAGCATTCCGTCTTCATCAAAAGATATCGTCGGGTACCTGTCTAACTTGGACCTGAGAATACAAGCAGTTTGAAAATCAGCATAAAGCTGGTGAGTTCATAAGCAGTTTTGTTTTGTGAAAATATATCGGTTTCCTTTAGTTTTCTGAAAAGGTTTGATATCCAAGAAAATCCCATATTTTCTTATGTAAAGTAGTTAAGTTATCTTTCGTTGCAGTTCTGTTACAAGTTATAAGTTAACCCCAGGAAATCCCATATTTTCCTAAATGCATGATTGATTGAATAACACAGAGTATAGTTTAATATACAAAACTATAATTTAGACGAACTGTAGATAGAAAGTATTTTGAAAACCTTGGGACTAACATCCCGAACCAGTTATAAGATAATTCGATAAAGACCATGGGATCACTATCCCGAAAATAGATATAAGATAGCTTTATAAAATCATGGGATTATCATCCCGTATAAGAGTTAGTTTCAAAACCATGGGATTACCATCCCGAACAAGATATAGACACAAGACCATGGGATTATCATCCCGAACGAGACATAGACATAAAACCATGGGATTTCCATCCCGAACGAGATATAGATACAAGACCATGGGATTACCATCCCGAACGAAATATAGATATAAAACCATGGGATTACCATCCCGAACGAAATATAGATACAAGACCATGGGATTATCATCCCGAACAAGATATAGATTCTAAACAAAAACCTAGCTGTGAATAAGTTTATATTAATACGTATTGTGAGTCGGGTAACCACGCTGATATGACAATGATACCTCCTTGACGTTAGTCAGACGTCGGACGATATAAAGAATTTGTCACCCCAGGCATGCCCGCCTAACTGTAGCTAGCAGTTAAGGTGTGGGATTGTCAGTCCCGAATAGATCTATTCACAAATTCCTCGCTCTCCCTCCAGGAGACTCTGGTTACACTTCCGGAGAGGATTTACTTGATCATCCATAAAGGGTAGTGACTATCTCACAAGCTAGTATTAAACTATTCACAGGATTCTCATACGATAACAGACATACAAAGATTTTAAGACATGATACAGTGAAAATGGTTACATACTATGAAATTATCTGGCAAAACATTCAAATGATACGGAGATAAACTGAATCAGACATAGTTTATCTAATAACTTAATACAGATATCAGTACATGATATAAAGAGAAACATAAAACCCCAAATCATTCCCATAATAATTTGATTAGTTTGATTATTTTCTTAACTAAAATCCATTTAGTTGTAATCGATAAATCATTCCTTATGCTCAACATAATACATAAGGAGTAAAAGAGTTTATAAATTTTCCAGATAATATTTGAAACATATTAATGTTATAATTCGAAAACAGTTATAATTTTGCTTGTATCCCCCCCCTGAAAACATTGAAAAACACGGAAAAAGGCGTAGGGGTATGAACTCACCGGACGAGAAATGTGTCGATTTGAACGCTAAGAGTTGATCCGGGGCTTGTATATACACGAGGTTCCTAATTATAATGTAAATATACACATTTGTATCTAATTAGGATTTAGTTTATTTATATGTTAGGGACACTTGCTTCAAGTGGCGAAAACACTCCGATACAAGTGTTTGGAAGGACCCGGGTGGCGTTTAAGGACGCATATAGCTAGGATAATGATTTGGGACATCAAAGGAACACTCCATAAGGAGTTTACGGCCACAAGACCCTCTACCCATGAGTTTACGGCCGTAAACTCATGGTGGGGTGAGTTATGGCACAAAATGACTTCAAACATTTAGGGGATAATTTCTAGACTTGGTTTAAGGACTTGGAATGATTTCAAAGCATCAAATAGACCCTCTTATGGGAGTTTACGGCCTAGCATGGCTTCATGGCCGTAAACTCCTATTTTTCCATGAAAATGGTGTTAAATGGTTCCAAAACAAATCACATGTGATTAATAGAATTATTCCAAGGCCTAACATGAGTTTGTATGGGACATTTGAGGGGTTTATGGAGTTTACGGCCTATGAGACCCCCCTCATGGCCGTAAACTCTTCTATAGGGTGCTACAAGGTGTTTTAAGGCCTAAAACTTGCATGGAAGGGCTTCTAAAATTCATCTAAAGGCTTTAGGGGTGTTTAGTTAGCATTCTAACACCATGAATCAAGGAGTTTACGGCCCAAGAACAAGCCTTGGCCGTAAACTCTTAAAAATCCCACAAATAATGTGTTTAAGGCCCTTAAACTATTTTTGGTTGGTCCTATGATTTATTCCAAGGTTTTTGGTAGTGTTGGATGGCTTTCTAACACCTTAGAATTGAATTTATGCCATGTTTTGAGGAGTTTACGGCCCAAGCACATGACTTGGCCGTAAACTCACATAAGTCCCCCAAAAATCATGTTTCAAGTGTCCAAATGCTAAAACCAATGTTCTATAATTCATATCTAAGTCATACTAGTGATTTGGAAGGGTTTAAGGTCAAGAAAACCCCTTAAATATGAGTTTACGGCCCAAGCTTGTGCCTTGGCCGTAAAATCCTTCAAAGTCTTCAAAATTCATGTTTTAAATGTTCTAAGTCCATATCTTGAAGTCCCTTAGCCATATCTAAAGTCCAAATGAGTTTAGGAAGGAGTTTAAGGGCTTAAAACTCTTCAAATTGGTGTTTACGGCCTAGGCAGCCTCCTAGGCCGTAAACTCACATATGTTGTCCTATTTCATGATTAAATGTCGAATTTGGAAGCCAAATATGCTATAGATTAAGGCTAGGAAGGTACCTTAAGGATTTGAGGCCTTAAAATTGAGTTTTGGACCCTTAATCTTTGGATTTAGGAGAGAGGTTAGAGAGAGAGAGAGTAGAGAGAGAAGGAAAAAGCTTCAAATGAAAGGTTAAACACGTTTATATAGTTCCTAAAACTTGGACATGGTGGAATTCTACCCAATACCGACCTTAAACAAAGCTTTAGGTCGCACCCGATTGAGTTTCCGTCACCCGACGAGGGTATTTCTAAAACTTATGAAATAAATGTTTTGGGCTAAATTCATGAGTTCCTAAATGATTTGGACCCTCATTGAATGATAATAAACATATAATTTTAGTTAACTAAACCCAAAAACGATATCGGGACATTTCGATCTCCGACGAGTTATACGGGTAGAATGGGTTTTCGGCGATGAACAACTTCGGGTTGTTACATTATGCCCCGTTAGAGGGAATTTCGTCCCAAAGTTCAAAGAATAAGATACAAATCATGAATTGGAATGAGATACGAATGGATTTGTTGCTTCGGATCTTCACTTTCTCAAGTGGAATTAGATCTCTACTAGGCGTTCTAACGAATTCTCATTGTCGAGACGTGTCTTTGTTTCGCACTTTGACTCTCTCTCAATCTACGATATCAATCTGTTTTCTCATTGAAGTTCCAACCCTGAACGACTTCGGTTTCTTCAAGGAATCGCTAGGGTTTCATTGGGCAGACGCTTCTAAGGATTCGAGACGTGATGGTCTAGATAGACGTTACCAAGTTCTAAGGGCATCCAAAATCTGAAGGTTGCGGAATCAATCTCTACGAAGATCTCGAAAGGTCTGATGTGAGACTAAACTAGACGCTCGAAAGAAACTCCCGGGAATCCTTCGAGATAGACATTTAGAGGGAAGAGCTGCTAACTTCCCGTTTCTCAATAATCACAGAAACGAGGGATGCGTGGTAATTCACACTGGGAAAACTTTTGAGTTCTCAGGCATAGAATGATACGAAAGTTTGATGCTGAAGATCACGAGAACAGGGCCGAGGAAAGATCTAGACGAGCGACCCTTTCGAAACAAAGGATAACAACATGAATGAAACTCGGTCATTTCATGTTAAACATAGCATCAAAGCATTTTCATGGAAAGTTTCTCCCTTTTTAAATCGAATGGAACAGAACAGTCCTCCGGACTGAGGATTCAATCTATAGGTACGAAGTTAGTGTTCTCTATCTCACTAGTTAGTCGTCTCGATGGTATACATTTCGATTACATGCGAAGGATTGAGTTTAGAAGATGTTCGAATAGATAGATAACAGGTTTTTTTTTGCACCCAAAATCGAAAAGAGTTGCAGGTATAAGAATTATCAAAGAGAAATATACCTGCGGCGGCAGAGGGATCAGTGGTTGTAGCTGTATTGGGGCAATTCCTTTTGAAGTGCCCAGCTTCACCATAATTGTAACAAGCCGGACTAATTCCCGCTCCGGATGATTGGTTCGTTGGCTTGGCTGGTTTTCTGCAGGTTCGTGCAAGATGGCCCTTATTGCCACAGTTGTCGCAGATCCTTTCGCGACATGGACCAAGAATGCGGTGGTGGTAGTTACACTTACTACACCAAGGAAGGGTACCAGTGTATGCACTGGCGGGAGTTTGGGCTGTGGAACCAACATCTGAAACAGCAACAGGGGCAGTAGCAGCATGGACTGCTACCGTTTGCTGTTTCTTAGAAGACCCTTGCGTACTCTGGGTCTTTCGCTTGTTCTAGGATTTCTTTTTGCTTCCGCCTCCACTGGTGACTGGCTCGGGGGTGGTAGCTTCCTCATCGGAGTTGTCTTCGTGATCGATCAGGATTTTCGCAAGACATTTGGCACTGTCATAAGTGTCTGGCTTCGCAGCCAAGACATTTCCTTTTGTTGGCTGGGTCAACCCCCAGATGAACCTTTCTATCTTTTTACTCTCCGAGGTAACCATTCCCGGACAAAGTAACGCCAGATCGTCGAATCTTGAGGTATAAGCAGCTATGTCGGAACCCTTCATCTTAAGGTTCCTAAGTTCGTGTTCTAGCTTCTGGAGTTCGCCCCGAGGGCAATATTCTGCGAGAAGAAGCTCCTTCATAGCTTCCTAACCCATAGCATTGGCTACAGGTAAAGTTAAGGATTTGACTCGGCTATTCCACCAAGTCAGGGCTTTGTCTAGGAAGGTGCAGGTAGCAAACTTGACTCTATCAGACTCCGAACAGTCACATATTTCAAAGATTGATTCGATTCTCTCGAACCATCGGGTTAAAGCAATGACACCCCCTGTGCCATCGAAGAATGTCGGTTTTGCGTTCATGAAGTCTTTATAGGTGTTGGGTTTTGAGCATTCTAACACTTCCTAAGTGTACATGCAACCCTAAATACCTTGGATCTATGTTTTCTCTATTATACATGCAAATAAGAACATCCAAGGTATTATCCTAATCTAGCATACAAAAACAATGACTATAGCAAGATAGAATACATACCTCTTTGGTGTAGAAAGTCTTCATGAAGCTTGAGTGCCTAGTGCCCCAAGTGTGACACCTCAAATGGAATCACAATCATCAAAACATTTGGAATGACTTGAGAGAATTTCTACACTCATCAAAATCGGCTAGCCCTTTCTTCACACACACTAGTGTGATTCTAGTCACCGATTTTGCCAAGAATAATATCTTTATATAGTGTTACAATTAGGGCAAACCCTAATTGTCATGACTTTCCATTTCCTTGGATCCATGGGTTCAAATACACCATGGAGCATCCATGAACCATCCTATGGGTTTTAGCCCAACTTGATTATCCATGGAGCATTAGCCCACTATACAAGTATGGATGATTTACACAATCAACCCATATATTTAATTAGTCTTCTTTTGATCACTTAATTAATCCTAGATTAATTCTTGATCAATACTAATTAAATAATCTTATTATTCTTATTATTAATATACTAGAACTTATAATATATTAATAACCATAAGTGTCTTATTTCTCTCATCCAAGTGCATGATGGTATGCAACCCAAATGGACCATGCCGGGTCGGGTCAAGTCTTACCAAATATAGTTATGGACTTAGACATTAATCCAACAGTCTCCCACTTGGATAAGTCTAAAACTAATATTGTGTATGACTTCAGGAACCAACCGGCAATCGTAGCTCTCAAAAGCTTCCGTCGAACTCTGACCTTGTCGATGAACTCTGACCTTTGTCAGTGACTTGTCCATTAGATAAGGGATCATATATTCCTCCATTCTAGATATCATATGGACTGAGACATGGATTATAATCATTCTCTCTGTCCATTTGTTGTTTCCCGATTTCCGATTTATGACGACTGACTAATTGAACGAATCAAATCAGTCCTGGCCCGGCCGAGCACTTCCATTTGTCATCATCAAATCATCGAGGGGCCCACAGATATCGCTTTTATCCCGAAGGTAAAAGGAATGGATAAACTTCGACTCATATGGCTTGTTCTACTACTTGTTGAATCATACACAAAGGCACGTTTTATAGCACCGAGTTACCAAATGCGTTTTCGTGCAATCAATGTACAACCAACTCATAGTAACAACTCATATCTCTAGGTTTGAAGAATATAAGATATTATCGTCTCATGATCACTCGTGATAAAATCCATGAAGTGATTCCAATGAGCGCGGGTTGAATCCAATACTCAGAACTTATGAGCACTCATGAGTGTTGTAGCCCTTTGTCCAACACCTTAGACCTCTACAAGCCAACCCATGACAGTCTTAATTCATATCTACTTCCAACATATGACCGACTGTGGATGGTTTGAATAACTTAGTCATTCCGGAAGAATAACCTAGTTTATTCGGGAAGTCAAAACATGCAAAGTGAAACACAATAATAATTGAATCCAATATGGTATCAACTCTTTGAACATAAATAAAACACCTTATATTTATCACCATATGATTACACATTATTCATTGTATACTGTTTCAGCTATCAACTTTATTCTTGAATTTAAAACAATAGTTGTCCCATGCTCCAAGCATGTACACTATGTTTTCTTAAACACTAGTCATGCCACACACCAAGTATGCATACTATGTTTGTCTATGATCTTTACTTTGTGAACTAGATCAATTGAACATAACTTCAATGATTCTCTTTTCACACTCCCAAATCCTTACTGCAAATGCAAGAATTCCAAATTCATGCCATTTACTGAAATCTGTTAGATTCTAAACTTATATGCATTGAACCTCTTGTAATGATTATGCACAAAGTCATAAGGACTTGACAACAACCATTACAGACCATTCCAAAGGAGATCAGCTCCTTGGGAACATCCTTCTTGCATTAAGTTTCCTAATCTTAAACAGATTGAAAAATTCTAACTTTGAAACATTTCCAGATTCCATTTTGACTATCACTTCTGAACAAGAGTTGCCTCCTTACAGATTATGTCAATATGGTCCTTCCAGAATTATCACTATACTTCTAATTGTCCTTGAGCAACCAATCTTTGGTAAACCTTAGATTGTCCTCGACAATTGTTTAATCCTTTTAGTCATATCCAGTTCTAAACCTTTTCCCTTCTTAATGCCCTAGGCATTTGGAAAATTTTAGAACGGATGAATATAGCACATGTAATCGATCCTATATCCGAAGCATATGGGACACGATTCATGATGTCTTACATAAAGACTAAACCAGTCTTTTGCTATAATATTTCCATTTCAATTTGCCAAGTTCTCATAATTCAGATTATGAAAAGGGATGCCGTAATCATAATCGAATTTTAGAACGCAAATAATGGACCCATATACAAAATTTCCTTATGTTGAGCCATTCCAACATGAAATTCATATATATCCTTGACTAAATGATTAAAACCTCACGATCTAAGCTTATAGATTTGAGATGAAGCATAATTTCCTCTCCCTTAATTATAGCAAAACAACTTTTTCCCAATTGAAACTTTTGTTTTCTATAATTAACATTGCTAACTTGCAATACTTATCATAATTATCATGCTCCCACTAACATGATGATTATTAGCATAAAACTTATGCTCCCACTAGCTTTGACATGTACTCAGAAATCAGCTGGACAGTCTGAAATTTAGATTCATACACCCTTTCCGTAGATAGCTCACCTGTGTGTCTAAGCAATTTCAAGAACCATGAAAAGGGATACCTAATCATGGTCTCAATTGCTTACGCATTTGCCATTTCTCACAAGTCCATGTTAGTGTGCTGGTTAACCACACGCGCTCCACTAACGACTTTTGAAAATGCAAATAACACAATTGATATCTTCGTAAAATCTACTTAGTGAAAGCGTTTCCTCACCATCATTTTCATGAATCGGAGAGAAACCTTATGACACTTAGATTTATATGGTGTATGAGTTCCTACCCATATGAATTTGTCAAACCATAATCACAAGACAAAGATAATGACAAATCCAAAACCATATGGATTGAACTCAATCTTAACTTCTTGCCACTTGGCAGCTCAAGGGCCTACCATTGCTTCCAAGTTGTTATGCAACACATTGAGAACTCTAAGAACTCATATGCAAAGCCAACTTCAACTGGAATGGGCACAGTATATGTCAACACGATAGGTTATAAACCTCAAGTTGTGTGCTAGTGAAGAACTTCAGGTTTTATTCTTGATTAGTTCTTGAGACTTTCAAGACCTTTAAGACTCCCACTGTCCTCTTGACCTATAAGACTCCCTTGTCAAATATCCAAGAGATAGTGTGGATTCTAATCAAGACAAACACTTCACACAATTGGCCTTAGTTGGTCTTTGTTTTATCCAAAACATCACAAGTTACCAATTTCAAATGTACAAGAGTAGAAAACTTTTACTCTTACATTTGACAAGTGTTTTAAACCTTCTTTTGAGACATGTCACTCAAGTTACAATCTTGGAGTATGACTCTAAGACTTGTATTGGAACGAAGTATGACTCATCTTCTTGATTTAACCATTTCAACAATTCAAGATCCCTCTTCTTAGTCATAAGAATGCACTAAGATTTCCTTAGAGAACTAATTGTGCTATGGTATCTTAATCATTAAGATGATCACAAAAGCTGATACTAAAGTACTCTCCCATCTTTTCAGATTTGAGAAACTTTTATCCTTCTGCCTAAATTGATTCTTCTTATTCGCTCTGCCATACATTGGAACCTTTTTTCCAATGTCTCAGAATTACACTTAAGCTTGTAAGTATAATCATATTTACTGTGCTTTAGTAAACTATGACGAATAATCTTATCAAACTTTTATGGTGGACTTAATCAGTGCACAAGAATGTGTACTCGATCCTTTAGTCCTTTACTTGACTCACACATCCATGTGAACAAGTAATTAGTCTTAATTTTTCCAAAACTTGAAAGTTCTCATTCATCATGCTATACAACTTGCATGATTCCAAGTTCCGGTCCAATTGAAACTTGGGTGATGAGAATCTTTCCTTATTTGGTAAATTTAGACATTACCACAAATGAAAGAATTAATTTCATACTTCCACTCTTGCTACTAATGGAATCTTATAAGCAACAAAAATTTCCACAGATGCCATTGTAAGGATATTTTAAAATAAATAAAATCAAAAATTTCCTTTTATTTTAAAACTTTGCGGAAAAACTATCCTAACAATCCATATGAAAACTTGTTGTTATCTATTCCTAAGCAATATCTCATAACTCCTAAGAAGTAGCTCAAGAATCCGATTTTTCAAACTATGCGATAGAAATCCATCTATGCGATCAGATTCAGCATATTCTTCCTTTAAGTTTCTTCACTTTCCTTTGATTCTTAAACCATCACCATGCGACCCGGTCACATCATGTATCAAGAATCTTAGAATAGAAACTTAACAGAGTTAGATAGTGGATTTTACCTGAAGTAGAGTCAAACTTATTGACTTTAACATCCTTAGGTAAATTTGGTAGCTTCGCAACCAATGCCCTTTCTTTGGCAATACAAACATATGGACCCTTTGATAATGGTACACAGGACTATCACATACTTAGCTTTTCTCTTTACCATTTGGTCAACCGAGTTGACTATAGCCGATCCATTTCCATTGGGAAGAGAATGCTTTACTGGATATCCAATGTCATCATTGTCAATGTCCATAAAGTTTTAAGGAAGTTGATCTTAACAAGTAGATAAGATCATTAAGGGTCTTGTCATAGTCTGTTTCATAGGTGTCCCAAAGGAACTCACTATGTGACTTAGAAAGTGATTGAACCACCAACTTTCTCAAGACTTTGACACCCAACTCTCCCGGCTTGTCAATATGTGACTACATCTCCAAGATGTGATCACACCTAGACCCTGCCTTGCCAATAGGGCTTGAGTGACCTTAAACTTTTCAAGAACTTGTGGGTTGGGGAGAATAATTAATAATTGGAGGAGGTGAAAGAAGTATGATTTCCAAAGGACATCATCTTCATTTAGGAAACCTTGTTTCAAGAGATTTGGGAAGATCATAAATGTCTAAACCAGACATCTTTTGGGAGATATTCAAGATAGTTGATTTAAAGTCCTTAATATGACACCCAATATGAAATATTAAGGCTAGGACCCAACAAACTATTTTATAACTTAGAAGAGGTATGCCGTAATCCAAGCTATAAAATATTTGAAGGTAGGTGAATGACGATTCACCAATTTCCACCAAGATAAACGAAATGAATTATTAGGTTTTAATTGGTTTTGAAACTCCTAGATCTTTGAGATTCATTGAACTTTTCAAAGGCATATTTCAATCTCGAGTGTGCCCTTCAGGTTTTGTGACTGGGATGCCGAGGACCACAAAACAAGGTGTGAAGTAACCATGCAAATCATTTGGTACCCTTAATAAATTACCCCTCAATCGATGTGCCGGTTAACCACACACGCTCCATCGATACTATGATAAATATTAAGTCACCCTTTACCTACCTTGTTAAGTCCAAGTTAGTGTGCCGGTTAACCACACACGCTCCACTAACGACTTAGACAAAGTGTAAAGTGTAATTTCATGGGTTAGCACCTTATTCACATTTTTCCTAAGTAACTAAGATTGGGTATTATTAAGAGTTTAGTTACTTAGTATTATCATTAATACTTTTAATGAAGGGAGAATTCTAGTCCTGTCAAACCCGTTCGGCTAACGACCCTCTACCAGTCAAGCAAGCGGTGGGTGAGAGTGGACACCCATTAAGTTGCCATTTTATAGGCAACAACCTTATACCTACCTTATAGACCGGCTTCGTGAATGAGGCGTACTAGCGGTAAGACTGACTTTACTCTTATACATATATATATTATTAACTTATAATATTATAAAGTATAAGGGTTGAATTTTAACTTTTAAAATTCTAAGGGCTAACTTGGAATTAAAGTATTCATAAGAGAAAACTTTACAAATTCCAAAACTTGAGGACAAGTTTTGAAACTATTCAAAACTAATTAATTCCATAACTTATGTGTTTAAAGTAGTTTTAATCCAAAAACTCTTCAAGTTCCATAACTTGAGGACAAGTTATGGAAGACTTTAAACTAATAAAAGAATTAACTTTTCTTTATTTTATAACTTATGGAATTAATTAAGGTTACACCTTTTTTTTTTTATTAAATGAAGAGACTCTTGGTCCTCCATAACTTGAGGACAAGTTATGGAGTCATAAAGCCATTTAATTAGAACTAGACTCTTCATTTTTGTGACCTTTGCCAATTTTTATGAGTTTTATGATTCTTAAATGTGACTTTTCATATAACTTGAGGACAAGTTACAAAAACACATTTTAGAATCAATTCTTAGATTAATTTGGATTAAAACCAACTATCACATAATTTTATTCATTAATCTAAATTTACTCATAAAACAAGGTAACACAAAAAACTTTTGGTGATCCATAACTTATTCTTAAGTTATGGAATCCTTTAAAACATTAACACCAAATTTTGTAACTCCAAAAAAACTTTGAATCAATTTTTTTTTTTTTTAAAACCTTTTCATATCCATAACTTATGGAGGTTTCAAAAAAATAAAACTCTTTAGATCAAACTTTTAAAACTAATAAAATAATCATATTATTTTATCTTTTATTAAATTTGACCTAATTCAACTCATAAAGCAAATTATTCAAATTTTACAAATAATTAGTTTTTCACAAGAACAAGTAATTATCTTAAAATTTGACAAACTTCATGGTTTTTTTTCTCAACTTGGAAAATAAAATATTTGCATCAATATAACAGAAAACAACTCGTGGCTCTGATACCACTGTTGGGTTTTGAGCATTCTAACACTTCCTAAGTGTACATGCAACCCTAAATACCTTGGATCTATGTTTTCTCTATTATACATGCAAATAAGAACATCCAAGGTATTATCCTAATCTAGCATACAAAAACAATGACTATAGCAAGATAGAATACATACCTCTTTGGTGTAGAAAGTCTTCATGAAGCTTGAGTGCCTAGTGCCCCAAGTGTGACACCTCAAATGGAATCACAATCATCAAAACATTTGGAATGACTTGAGAGAATTTCTACACTCATCAAAATCGGCTAGCCCTTTCTTCACACACACTAGTGTGATTCTAGTCACCGATTTTGCCAAGAATAATATCTTTATATAGTGTTACAATTAGGGCAAACCCTAATTGTCATGACTTTCCATTTCCTTGGATCCATGGGTTCAAATACACCATGGAGCATCCATGAACCATCCTATGGGTTTTAGCCCAACTTGATTATCCATGGAGCATTAGCCCACTATACAAGTATGGATGATTTACACAATCAACCCATATATTTAATTAGTCTTCTTTTGATCACTTAATTAATCCTAGATTAATTCTTGATCAATACTAATTAAATAATCTTATTATTCTTATTATTAATATACTAGAACTTATAATATATTAATAACCATAAGTGTCTTATTTCTCTCATCCAAGTGCATGATGGTATGCAACCCAAATGGACCATGCCGGGTCGGGTCAAGTCTTACCAAATATAGTTATGGACTTAGACATTAATCCAACAATAGGAACCCCCTTTTTGGTATCCCTGACTATCATCTGGGTTTTGGGTTCCACCTCCTGAACCCCTCGAGTTCAGTTGAGGTAAGAGAGCTGATATAGTAGCAGAAATGGTTGCCTGAAGTGTTTCCAAATCAATTTGAATAGGAGGTGGTGGCGGAGGAGGATTGCTGTTGTTTGTTGAGCTGGGTCTCTTTCTTGGAGGCATCTTGATCTAAAAAGATCAGGAAAGAGAGGATCATAAGTCCTCTGAATTGAATCAAGAGATATGGGACAGGAGATATCTCATCATGGCAAATATAGCATCATACTAAGCGATAAAGCAGAAAGGAGTTATAAAGATAGAACATTTTATCGCTAGAGAAATAATCAAGGAATAACGCGTATACGAGGATTTTCTACAAAGGATCGGCTCAAGAAATACTCCCATAGTATTTCATGGTTCGCTGCAGCGACGATTTGTTGTTTGGAATATTGGGTAAGTTTTAGGTATGCCGCGTGCCACAGTCACTCCCAGGCACATGTTGGCCGTGTCTCGAATGAATATAGTTGGCCAGACTATATTAACCCTAGACACGACTACATAACTGCCCAGGTTTAACCGCAGTGTACAACACCCATTTACTTATGTCTTGTTCTACTTGTAGTTACGGATTTCGACGGATTGGCATACTTAAATACTTTTGAAAATACTTATATTTTGTAGGATACTTTTAGTTCAGAGCACTTAGGCCCCTTAATGTTTATAGTCTTATACCATGTAAGGTTTGGTATACTCTGTTCACTATAAACAAGGGCTCTGATACCAATCTGTCACACCCCAAAAACCAAAGGCGGAAACGTTCACGGGGTTGACTCCACGTTGAGTATCAAATCCAATGTACATAGTAATCACAGTAGACAACCATTACATTACATATATATGAAAGTTTACATTTGGTTCAAAAGTAATTTTTACAAAAGTTATACATATATCATATGAACAAATCGAGACGAGTCTTCGGAGCATTCCGTCTTCATCAAAAGATATCGCCGGGTACCTGTCTAACTTGGACCTGAGAATACAAGTAGTTTGAAAATCAGCATAAAGCTGGTGAGTTCATAAGCAGTTTTGTTTTGTGAAAATATATCGGTTTCCTTTAGTTTTCTGAAAAGGTTTGATATCCAAGAAAATCCCATATTTTCTTATGTAAAGTAGTTAAGTTATCTTTCGTTGCAGTTTTGTTACAAGTTATAAGTTAACCCCAGGAAAATCCCATATTTTCCTAAATGCATGATTGATTGAATAACACAGAGTATAGTTTAATATACAAAACTATAATTTAGACGAACTGTAGATAGAAAGTATTTTGAAAACCTTGGGACTAACATCCCGAACCAGTTATAAGATAATTCGATAAAGACCATGGGATCACTATCCCGAAAATAGATATAAGATAGCTTTATAAAATCATGGGATTATCATCCCGTATAAGAGTTAGTTTCAAAACCATGGGATTACCATCCCGAACAAGATATAGACACAAGACCATGGGATTATCATCCCGAACGAGATATAGACATAAAACCATGGGATTTCCATCCCGAACGAGATATAGATACAAGACCATGGGATTACCATCCCGAACGAAATATAGATATAAAACCATGGGATTACCATCCCGAACGAAATATAGATACAAGACCATGGGATTATCATCCCGAACAAGATATAGATTCTAAACAAAAACCTAGCTGTGAATAAGTTTATATTAATACGTATTGTGAGTCGGGTAACCATGCTGATACGACAACGAGACCTCCTTGACGTTAGTCAGACGTCGGACGATATAAAGAATTTGTCACCCCAGGCATGCCCGCCTAACTGTAGCTAGCAGTTAAGGTGTGGGATTGTCAGTCCCGAATAGATCTATTCACAAATTCCTCGCTCTCCCTCCAGGAGACTCTGGTTACACTTCCGGAGAGGATTTACTTGATCATCCATAAAGGGTAGTGACTATCTCACAAGCTAGTATTAAACTATTCACAGGATTCTCATACGATAACAGACATACAAAGATTTTAAGACATGATACAGTGAAAATGGTTACATACTATGAAATTATCTGGCAAAACATTCAAATGATACGGAGATAAACTGAATCAGACATAGTTTATCTAATAACTTAATACAGATATCAGTACATGATATAAAGAGAAACATAAAACCCCAAATCATTCCCATAGTAATTTGATTAGTTTGATTATTTTCTTAACTAAAATCCATTTAGTTGTAATCGATAAATCATTCCTTATGCTCAACATAATACATAAGGAGTAAAAGAGTTTATAAATTTGCCAGATAATATTTGAAACATATTAATGTTATAATTCGAAAACAGTTATAATTTTGCTTGTATTCCCCCCCTGAAAACATTGAAAAACACGGAAAAAGGCGTAGGGGTATGAACTCACCGGACGAGAAATGTGTCGATTTGAACGCTAAGAGTTGATCCGGGGCTTGTATATACACGAGGTTCCTAATTATAATGTAAATATACACATTTGTATCTAATTAGGATTTAGTTTATTTATATGTTAGGGACACTTGCTTCAAGTGGCGAAAACACTCCGATACAAGTGTTTGGAAGGACCCGGGTGGCGTTTAAGGACGCATATAGCTAGGATAATGATTTGGGACATCAAAGGAACACTCCATAAGGAGTTTACGGCCACAAGACCCTCTACCCATGAGTTTATAGCCGTAAACTCATGGTGGGGTGAGTTATGGCACAAAATGACTTCAAACATTTAGGGGATAATTTCTAGACTTAGTTTAAGGACTTGGAATGATTTCAAAGCATCAAATAGACCCTCTTATGGGAGTTTACGGCCTAGCATGGCTTCATGGCCGTAAACTCCTATTTTTCCATGAAAATGGTGTTAAATGGTTCCAAAACAAATCACATGTGATTAATAGAATTATTCCAAGGCCTAACATGAGTTTGTATGGGACATTTGAGGGGTTTATGGAGTTTACGGCCTATGAGACCCCCCTCATGGCTGTAAACTCTTCTATAGGGTGCTACAAGGTGTTTTAAGGCCTAAAACTTGAATGGAAGGGCTTCTAAAATTCATCTAAAGGCTTTAGGGGTGTTTAGTTAGCATTCTAACACCATGAATCAAGGAGTTTACGGCCCAAGAACAAGCCTTGGCCGTAAACTCTTAAAAATCCCACAAATAATGTGTTTAAGGCCCTTAAACTATTTTTGGTTGGTCCTATGATTTATTCCAAGGTTTTTGGTGGTGTTGGATGGCTTTCTAACACCTTAGAATTGCATTTATGCCATGTTTTGAGGAGTTTACGGCCCAAGCACATGCCTTGGCCGTAAACTCACATAACTCCCCCAAAAATCATGTTTCAAGTGTCCAAATGCTAAAACCAATGTTCTATAATTCATATCTAAGTCATACTAGTGATTTGGAAGGGTTTAAGGTCAAGAAAACCCCTTAAATATGAGTTTACGGCCCAAGCTTGTGCCTTGGCCGTAAACTCCTTCAAAGTCTTCAAAATTCATGTTTTAAATGTTCTAAGTCCATATCTTGAAGTCCCTTAGCCATATCTAAAGTCCAAATGAGTTTAGGAAGGAGTTTAAGGGCTTAAAACTCTTCAAATTGGTGTTTACGGCCTAGGCAGCCTCCTGGGCCGTAAAATCACATATTTTGTCCTATTTCATGATTAAATGTCGAATTTGGATGCCAAATATGCTATAGATTAAGGCTAGGAAGGTACCTTAAGGATTTGAGGCCTTAAAATTGAGTTTTGGACCCTTAATCTTTGGATTTAGGAGAGAGGTTAGAGAGAGAGTAGAGAGAGAAGGAAAAAGCTTCAAATGAAAGGTTAAACACGTTTATATAGTTCCTAAAACTTGGACACGGTGGAATTCTACCCGATACCGGCCTTAAACGAAGCTTTAGGTCGCACCTGATTGAGTTTCCGTCACCCGACGAGGGTATTTCTAAAACTTATGAAATAAATGTTTTGGGCTAAATTCATGAGTTCCTAAATGATTTGGACCCTCATTGAATGATAATAAACATATAATTTTAGTTAACTAAACCCAAAAACGATATCGGGACATTTCGATCTCCGACGAGTTATACGGGTAGAATGGGTTTTCGGCGATGAACAACTTCGGGTTGTTACAAGCGCAAGATACCAAACAAAATTTATTAACAACTATATTAGTTATAATTTATATTTTACATATTAAAACATAATTATGAAATCTTTGTTTAAGTTTTCAAATATACAGTTTAAATACAAACCGGTAAGAACTAAATCTTACTTGGTATCATTTTTTTTCTAATCGGTAGAAAAGTCCTCATTTTATTTACTTGCAATAACACCTACAACCTTATCAATTGTACCTTGAGTACAAAAACCAACTAACTAGTAGATATGTCATTTTCTTCATAATATTTTGTATGGAAAGGCTCCATCCCTATGTTATTAAATGTTTTATGGGTTTAAAGCCTATCTTGGACTAAAGCTTTTGAACTTAAAATCTACTAGATACATAATTGTATAGAACTCTAAATGTGGCTTATATTATTATATGCAAACCCACCAAGAATAAGTTATCTTATCCCTCCGATAGATAAGTTAGCAGAAAGCAAGTTTCTAATAACAAAGCAAATGGAGGGCACATGGAACTTGAAGCATCCCAATAACCATAACTTGATGTAGTTATAGTTGACACTAGTTTTAACAAGGATTCTTAAGCTTGAATAATAGCTTTTTACAAACACAATTTGTTCGCATTAGTGGTAGAAATCATCTATAACTTGAGAAATGTGGAATCTCATTGATGATTTATGGAAAACCCATAAAATACCAAAATACTATTTTAGTTCTCAAATCTAATTAATGACTTAGATTCATGAACATGAGATGTAATCCATGTATGATAATGAAGTATGGTCTTGATTGAACTTCCTCCCTATATCTAGGCTAGAAGCAGTAAGTGATTCTTCTAGAAAGAATACAACACATGGATAACCATACACATTTAAACTAAGACTTGTATAAATGGATTTTCTCATACTCATGTTATTGACTATGATCCTTAACATACTCATGATATTGACTATGATCAAATTTTTTCACAAGTAGCTATGATTAGATCAATCAGGATATTGCTTACTATAAGTTCGTATTCTCAATATGAAATATAGAAAATAGATTTCAAGAAAGACCATTTTTTTAATAAAAATCTACTAGAAGATATCTATATAGATTATCCTTGAGGTTTTTTAATCCATGTTATCCTAATAAAACGTGTAAAGCTTGAGATCCACCGGTGGATATAAAGTAAAGATCTCAATGTTGCAATCATCATTTTAATGTAAAACCACAAGGTATGTTTTTATATAAAAATAAATAGAACATGTGTGTTTACTAAGAACTAGTGGGAGCATAGTGACATTACTTACCTTATATAAGTTAGACATACTGAATCATGAAAAATTACATTTTGACCATGCCAGGCGTTTTCACCTTGACTCAGAATGTGTTTCTCAAATGAAAGACTTAGGAAGAGCAAGATACATTATTGGAATGTATATTCTATAGAGATAGATAACATGAATGCTAAAGATTTATATCTTTATGAAAATATGGACAATATCTTGAAAGGGATCACGACACAAAATTCTTTTCGAGGAATCTTGGTATTGTCACATGACACTATGTTTAAGACATCCTCAAAAGGACCTTGCTCGTAGATTTGAACTAGCTGAAACAATTTATATTTGATTTTCTTAGCAAATGAATCCATCATTTATGACATATTATGCATAAGACCTAGTATATAATCATGCAATGAGCATATCATAATATACCAATTGAATACATGGTTAAAGTCACTCGATGACAGTAGAAACATTATAAGAGTACTTTGGAAAAACTAAGAGATATGTATATGAGCCATATAGTTTAGAATAAAATATTCATGTAAAAAGCTACACTAGCATTTGATTCTAAAAAAATGTATATAATTATGAATTATAATTACATTATGACTTCATTGAGGGATGAAGAGTAAGTTTAGTTGGAATGAGGTTCAAGCAAAATGAAATAACACAATATACGACAAAATAAGAATACACTACTTTAGAAGTTGAAATTTAATATGATTGGATGAATGAGTTCGTTGAAAAGCTATGTTGATCTATGCCATTCAAGGATCACATAGAAATCTTTGTGACTTCGAGAGTATACTTAATCGAGCTAAGAGACTCTATATCATGAATGAACACCAATCATATACTCCAAGATATTTAACTATACCCAGAGTAAAGTCAAATATGGAGATGACAGTCTTCGCAAAATTCAAACAAATTAAGTTTAGACGATCCCATTAATAAAATCCTTCTTCTATGCTAAGTATGAATGGTCACACTTCAGCTATAAGACTTTATTATTCTAGAAATGGGATTTTGATTTCGATTTAGTATTTGCATATTGGAACACTGTGACAACAACTATTATATACTGTTTTGATGTACTGGGATATGATCAGAACATCAGTACTTGTTGTGTTCTATATTAACATGTTTAATCCATTAATAATCTTATTATTCTAATATCTGATAGTCGGTTATAATTGTGGGAGAAATTATGAAGTAAGAATAATATGAATTGGATTGGTTGACTTTCAATGGATGAAGGTAGGCAATGGGTTGTAAGCAAGTTTCATAGGTACTTGTCAGAGAACTAGTGTTAAATCGAGCCACATCAAGATGATCTCATGAATGATACTTTATTAAAAGGTACTATAGTTGTATCTATAACACATGAGATACATAGTAGGACTTTATTGTAGAGAGTACTATGCTTAGATATGGTCAAATGTTGGTCATTAATCGTGCAGTTATAAAAGCCAATTTTGGGTATAGTATGAACTATGCAAGAGGCTTATGTAGTTAATATGGTATTTGTTCCTCCTATGTGTTGAGAGTTATACATCTAAGGTGCCTTACTAAAAGTTGAACACTAGATGAGATTGATTGCGATTCGTATATCATATTCAACATGATGTCTGTGACAAAGGGATAACCAATAAACTTACCTTATATACCAATTGTAGCTTTGATCTTTTTTGGGAATTAGGCATTGATAGAATGGCACGAAGTCGTATGGTGATGGGAGCAGTGAAATGTTGCTAGACGTTCTCCACTATTTATATAAGTCTATTATGAATCTTGCGCAAGGTGGAAATTGAGAGATCTAGTATGCTTAAGAATCATATTAAAGTGGTATTTCTAATTAACATATGATTCTAATGGGTCATACTAACAACAGCTTCATACAATTGATTTTTTATTAGAAATTGATTTTAATAAGTATTCAATAAACTCTTATAATTAAATTAAAAATGATTTATTTATAGGAAATAATAATTTTCATTTGCAAGTAAGATTACATAATTCGTATGGTTGAATTATGTCACAACTAGTATTTTAAGGCTAGGAAATCATGTCCATGTGTAATTAACCTTTGATGTATCTTGTAACCCTAGGTATGAGGTTATACATGTTATTCATTCAAAAACGACAATTCGAATCAAAACTTACTTGTGCAAGCTCTAAACCTAATTCAATACACTACACTCACTTAAGTTTGGGCTTGTAACCTTAACTTCCCGGTTTAAACCTATTATTGGACCAAGATTTCTTCATTAGGCCTAATGGGCCAGTGAACCCTCAACTTGGATCTTTTGGACCAAAAATCCACATTTGGGCCGTAATTGGACCCACATTCAGTAAGCAATAGTATTTTGGGCCATAAGACTCTTCATGGGCCTTATTGGGCCGAAAATCGTTTCCTTTATTTCTATATATGGGCCGAAAACCCATTTATTTAGCCTTCATGGACCGAAAAACCCATATTGGGCCTCCTTGGACCGAAAATCTTTATTGGGATAACATACTCTCGGCTTTTATATGCCTAATTCAAGCCCAATACTCTCTTCTTTCCATTCCCTCACATGATTCTCGGTTTTATATAAAAAAAAGATAAATTGAATTAATTTAAATTTGTGACACCTCATTATTGTATAGTGGTAATCCAAGCTATTATCTCTCATATTTCTAAGACACTATGCCATCATGTAATAACCATTTAATCCCCTCTCTTTTCTCTCCTTAAAATCTCGGCGAAGAAGCAACACCACCACCCTCCTCACTTCATTCCACCCCTAATTCCATTTCAAAACTTCAAGAAATTCCCTCACTTCCTCTTGCAAATTTCGTGACCTTGGTGTGGAATTTCAAGAGATTTGCATCAAGTATTATCATCTTGGTAAGTCATTACCTAAACACAAGTTGATTTATTCCATTTTATGATAGATCATTCCTCATAAACACATTGTTTTGGTGATCATACTCTTAGAATACTCTAGGATTCAAAAACTCGTCTCAAAGAAGCATCTAAGGCCAAAAACACCTTCATTCTCTTTCATTTCTTCACCAAAACCGATCCATCAACAAGGTGAGCTTCATACACCTCCTTTTTCGTGATTTACTAACTTTTGGGGGAGAATACAAGTTGGTTTTGTGTTAAATCTAAGTATTTATGCATGCTTGTGTGTATTTTCATGATATGTTGTGTAAATATGTTATGAAACTATGTTTAATACTCATGAACTTGACATATCTCCAAGTCTTGAAGATCTTAGGAAAACAAGTTACTTTATGTAACTCATTTTGATGTTGAAAAAAATAAAACATGTTAAAGGATACTTGAAAACTAAAGAAAACCTAATGAGGGGCCATATTTGATAAATAAACAAAAAGTGAGTCTTTTATGATAACTCACGGTTTTGAGAGGACCAAAAGAGTCATTTTGGGATAAAAATGGGTTTTTATGACATTTACGGTTTTATAAGGGTCAAAAGTGTTATTTTTTGACAAAATGGGCTTCTTTTGGGCTTTCATGATTTTAACGGGCTAAAATGGTCATTTTTCATAAAAATGGCCTTATTTGACAATTTACGGTTTCATGGGCTAAAAATGTCATTTTTGATAAAATGGGTGTTTACTTGATAAATCACAGTTTTAGTGGGACTAAAATGCCATTTCTAACAAAAATGGTGTCACACCCCAAAACCGAGAACGGCAGAAACGTTCTAGGGCGGAGGACGTCATGTAAAGTATCACAACAATGCAAAGTAGTAAACAAGCAACAACATCGTCCATTGCATTAATAGTATAATTTTAAAAACAAGTGTGTTCTCTCAAAGTATAATACAACATAATGAATATTCAAAATAAAAGACGAGTCTTGACCGCTTCGTCTTCACAAAAGCTGGTGAATTCATAAGTATTTATGTGTCTTTGATTTGTAAAACTGTAAAGAAAAGACTTGTAATTATTTGAAGGAAAGTTTGTATAAGTATGAAAATGTTTGTAAGTAATTGTAAACGTTTGAAAACCCTAGAAAATCCCATATTTCCTACTAGTATAAAAAGTAATCTTTTACCAAGACTCGACTGTGTTGAAAGAAGCCTTCTACCAAGACCTGACTGTTTTGAAAGTAGCCTTCTACCAAGACCCGACTATTTTGAAAGTAGCCTTCTACCAAGACCTGACTGTTTTGAAAGTAGACATCTACCAAGACCCGAATGTTTTGAAAGTAGCCTTCTACCAAGACCCGACTGTTTTGAAAGTATTAACCCCTACATAAGTGAAGGTTTTTCCTTGTACAACTATTATTATTCAAATCTAATCTACCTCATCGATTATGTGAATGTGACACAAAGTAAAGGTAATAATAATATAATAACTATAGTTGTATCCTTTTGTATTTGTCGTATGTAAAGTGTAAGTACTGTAGTATTTGTAATAAGTGACTACTATTGTACTAATTGCCTTAAAATGAGTATTAAGATGGCTAGATCCCATACTAAACGCTCTCCCTGTCAAAAGATTCTGGGAACCAAACGCGACCCCTGCAATGATTACAAGTCGTGAACATCCACATTATGATTATATGATCATGTATACCCAATATAACTATCAACTTTTGTTTAGAACAATGCGTTAATGATTCATTGGTATAGTTAGATCCTATACTTGTTCCATGCTATAACACCTTATTATGTATGTTCTGTTATCATGTATTGTATCTCTTCATATAGTATGTAATGTATTAGTATTCTTGTAATTGTATCTCTTCATATAATAAGTATTGTATTAGTATAGACTCATGAATGAACTGTCTCTTGTGTGATTCCTTGTACTTGGAATATTAAGTAGTATCTCCTAACTATACCTATTATAGCTACTAGTAATGTATGTGTATAACCGAAGTATGCCTTTGCTACCCAAAGGTACTGAACTAACTGATGGAACTTTTATGTCTATATATGTATACATGATATATAACTAATATTTAGACAACATTCGGACGAATAACCGATACCCTAAGGCAACATCCCGACGAGGAAAAGGAAATAAAGTGAGCTAGCCGTCCTAAGTCCTTTAAACATTACTTCTATAACTATACATATATAGGCATGCATTTGACAATATAAAATTATGAAAGATGTTTTGTAAAACCTTTAAAAAGTTTAATAACTAAGAAATGATGACTTGATGTCAGTTTGTAAAACGATTTGAAAGTAGTTTGTTTGATAAGAACAGTTTTAAGTATAAGGAAACCTTTGTTTGAAACACAATTGTAACAGAGTTTGAAAGGAAACATACAATATGTAAGATAGTTTGATGAAGAGTTTTAAACATGTAAAAACGTTTGAGAAAGCCATTTGAAGTAATCCGTTTGGTAAAATAGCTAAAAGTGTAGTAAATCCATTTGTATGCTAGTTATTAATCACATATGATTGATGTACTAACTAGCATGATTTAACTTGTATCCCCCCCCATAAAAGCATTTATAAACATTTAAAAGGGTTATTTAAGGGGTATGAACTCACCTGCAGTGAGTGGAACGTATGGAAGTGTCAGAAAAGTGCTTGGTGTCAAGTGAAGACTTAAACACACACGATGATCCTAATAACATATAAAGACATATGTATATATACAATTAGTGATTATAACACTAATTAGACAACTATAAACATCCTAATGCGTGGAAAACACTTTGGTGAAAGTGTTAGGAGGTCATTGGGTTGCAACACAGGATTGCAAGGCATTGTAAGTGAGTTTATGGTCAATGAACCATACTTAATGGAATTGACTCCTGGCCGTAAACTCTCTAATGGGTCTCCATTTGAGGCTTAAAGGCAAGGTGTCTTAAGTGGTTAAGTGTTCCAAGGCTTAAACAAGAGGCTAGGTGAGTTTAAGGTCCAAGAATGACCCTAACTTGTGTTTACGGCCTGGGGACCACTTCCCCATGAGTTTATGGCCGTAAAATCATGGTAGGAAGTACCATTTCACTGCTTGAAGTCCCTAGTTCGATGGTGGTTGGTTCTATGCTATGTTCTAGTCAGTTGGAAGGAGGAAAGGGAAAAATTGCACCCTTATAGGGAGTTTACGGCCTTGGGAGATCCTTGGCCGTAAACTCTCATTCAACCATTGATTCTTGATGTTTCTAAGCTCTAAACACATTAATCCTAGTGTATAACGAGTTAGAACAAGAGTACTTACAATTTAGGAGCTTGAATGGTCGGTTTTGGCCAAGAACACTATTGTTGTGTTCTTGGTGAAACTTGAAGATCTACAAAATGGAATGATTTCACGGATGAAATCATGTAAGAGCAATAGATCATGTAAGATATCAAGTAGTTAGGACAATAAACTTATGAGTTTTGAAGATCGGGGACGAAGATCGGGAAGATACTTGAGAGGATTCGGGAGGAAATCAGCCAAGGGAAATGAAAGAATGAACTAATGGCCAATATATCATCATATGGGGTGGAGTTTGCAGCCCACATGGAGTTTACGGCCATAAACTCCCATGTGGTGGTCGTGAACTCCAGGTTAAGGTGTTTTAGGCTCGATCATAATGCTATAGTTTCAGCAGATAAACCCCGACACTTATCCCTTAAGTTTATAAGGCTCAGGACACTCAAACCGACTCCAAATTGTGCTAAATGATAGCAGGAATGAGTTTGACTTCCAATGAAGTGTTAGACAGAACAGGATGGAAAATTTTGGGTTATCACAGATGGGCCTTATTTGCAAACTTTCGGCTTTAACGGGCCTAAAATGTCATTTTTAATAAAATTGGCCCTTTTAAGTCATTTTGGATTTTTTTCAAGCCATCATGATCAATTTGATAACAAAGGAGCTCTTTGCGACATTTTACTCAAGTTGGACATTAAATAATCATTTACACGCTTAGTAGGCTTTTATACTCATCTACATGATTATTGGACATATACGACACATTCCATGTTAACCGGGTCGATAACATTAAATATATGATGTTTTAATATGAATAAATATATTTTTATCACCGATGATTGGTATTCAAAATACATATTTGAAACAATACTTAAAGCATTAAACAACGAGACACACTATTCGCGTAGATTTAGTTAAAGCTCTTGTGAGACACGCCTTCATTCGTACCCACCTAGTGTACATCATAAGTCTTGTAGTTATAACCAGAGTCTCCTAGAGGGAGAGCTAGAATTTGTGTATAGATCTATACGGGGTTGACACCCCCACACATGAGTTGTTCGCTACAGCTAGACGGGCCAGTCTAGGGTGACAAATGTCTTACCTTAAACAAGCGACGCCTGAAGAACGTCATGACATGCATATCATTGATATCAAGTATGGTTATAACGACTCACAGAGAGAATAACAACACAATAAATTTATGGAATACTTGTACATTTCTGATGTTACGAAATCATACATACACTGTTTTTCGGTCATAGGGTTTTAAGACCACAACTCTTTTACAAACAAAAAATATCGGATTTTCTGGGAAATACATTATACGTTATCATTTACCTACAACAGAAAATATAGGATTTTCTAGAACTTTCTTTTTATGCACTGTCAAAACAGAAAACACACATGCTTTAATACAAAGAATTGGAACAAAACTCTCAAACCATTTTTATAGAAAATATCCGATTTTTTGGTGGTTACAAAATGATACAAATTTTTTCATACAAACATGCTTATGAACTCACAAACATTATATATGTTGACATTTTTAAAATATCTTGTATTCTTAGGGACAGGGAAAACAGATCGATCGTCAGGAAAATGTGGACTTTGGTTGTATTTTTGTTTAATCATACATTTAATATTTTGGAATGTAATTTGTGAACAAATACAATGATGTAAACCCTGTATGTTGTATTATTGAATGTAAGGTGATGATGTTGTCTTTGATTCATTTATATACACTGTGATTGTAACAATGTAAATTTTCAAAACAATTTTTTTTCATTTTCAAAACATTCATTTACTCACAAATATCACCAAACACATTGTATCAAATGTATTTTTCACAAAAAACATCTCCCCAGAATCCAAAACATAACTCCTCAAGTGTGTAAGGATCATGCCGGCGCCTTCCCGCGCTCATCACTGGTACCTGAAACACATCACACAACAACTGTAAGCATAAATTCTTAGTGAGTTCCCCAAAATACCGCATACAACACATACGCCACTCAAGGCTATAATACGACCCTCCGGTCGATGTGTCTCTGCGGGACCCTCCAGTCCCATAGCTCGTTGGACCCTCTGGTCCGGTCATAGCTCGTTGGGCCCTCCGGCCTGGTCTGTATCGTTGGACCCTTTGGTCCGGTCTATAACAACATACAATATACACATAACACATAGCACATAATCTCATACATAACAAATAAGACCCTCTGGTCTACACAATATACTAATCTAGGTAATGTATAGTGAGAAGACTCACCTCGATGTCTCGGTAAATATCTGACTCGGAATAAATGTGATCTAGCCTCCGCCTAATCACACAAAGTAATACACTCATAAATACAACTGTACTCAACCCTAAAAGTCAACAAGGTCAACGGCAACTTCTACCGGACTCGGCGAGTCTACACGTGTCCACTGACTCTCTTAGATCCTCTCTTGACACGCCGAGTACCACCATGACTCGACGAGTTCCACCTGGCGTGAATCGCGGGGCCACCATGACTCAACTCGCCGAGTCTCAAGAACAAGTCGGCGAGTTCTGACTTGAACTCAGTCCCCCTGACTCACCCTGACTCACTGAGTCGTTCCCTCAACTCGACAAGTCCACTCACTGAGTGATTACTGGCAAACTTCATACTACTCGCCGAGTCTGTTCTTCAGACTCGGCGAGTTCATGCCATGCATAAACTCAAAACCACTTCTGAGGTCAGATCTGTTCCATTTAATCATAGATCTGGCGTCCCCAAGCATGATAATCACGTAAAGTCCAAACCTTGATGCTCAAACAACATCTATTTGCTCTTATATGATGTTTTTGCACCATATCTCATAACCCATGGTCAAAACTCCCATGAATCTTCAAAAAGCTTGAGGAATAAAGCTTCTCTGGACCTCTATGGATCCCATTCCAAGCCTCATCACAAATAGGGACGAAATGGACATCAAATCTAACCAACAAAGAGGTCAAGAAACCCTAAACCTCCATGTTCATCATAACAACATAAAGAGAGCCAAAATATTACCTCTAAAGTGATGCTCTGAGCTCCAAATTCGAAGAATGTCCACCTCCCGTGCTTCCTCATAGCTTGAACCTCCTTTTCCTTGCCAAACAATGCTTCAAAGGTTAGCAATGGGCTCCTCTCTCTCCCAAAACGCTCAAGATCTCTTTAGGGTTCTTTCTGGGGTTGGTGGCCACAAATGACGGCCATAAGCCCCTATAAATATGTCTCAAACCCTGGAAATTAGGGTTTCATTAAACAGCATGGACTCGCCGAGTCCACCCTTGGACTCGCTGAGTCCAGACGCGAACCCGCGTGCAAAAACCGCGATCCTACTCGGCGAGTTTAGACTCCAACTCGCCGAGTCTCCTCACAACACCCAAAAATAAAAGAATAAAAAGTATACCTGGGAATCCGGATGTTATAGTGATGATATTTAAAGATGAAGTCACAGCCCCCGGACGTTTCCGCCGTCTGGTTCGGGGGTGTGACAAATTAATAAATCCTTTTGTCTTTTAACTAAAGACAAAGTTTATATTTTATAAACTTAGAGTTTATAAAATTTAAACAATTCCTATTCCTTTTTGAGGCATGGCTAAAAATTGACAAGAAGACAAGGGAATGGGTTTTTGACTTATTTAATCAAAAGTAATAAGAAGCATGGGAGACATTTTAGCTAGTAGAAGCATGGGTGCTTAATGGTTAAAGACCCATGTATATTGTGCATGCTATATAAATAAAAGAAAGGCTTTCATTTGACTTGTTCTTCTTACATATAAACCATAACATGCATCTTATGACACACGTTCTCTCACTTTTGATTATCTCTTGAAGATATTACATGCCTTTATACTTTCTTGAAGTTTATACTTTGGCTATGAACTTCAATATTAAGAGATTCAAAGTTTTCTTACAAGACTAGCATCTTAAATCAAGTTGACAACTTGTTGGTGTTTCTAAAGTTCATAATTCTTCATCAACTTCCAAGCCTCCCAAGAGGATCCACAGAATTACAAAGGTTGTCATTTCTTCATCTTCTTCTTTGGTGCTTGTTTAAATCTTTTGACAACTTGCAAGATGTTCCTTGGTGAGCTTAAACTTGTTTTGTGTTTTTCAAAATTATCAAGTTTCCCATTGCTAAATATTATGTTTTGAAATTAGTTTTTGAATAAAAACCCAACACAAACTAGAGCTGATGATGCTTTTCTTGATAAATTGTCAACACTAACATCCTCCATCAATTGGAAAATATAGAAAAATCTTTTGGTATGTGAAATTACAACCGAATGCAATAATAGAAGCATGGTCGGGAAAAATACACCATTGAATAAAGGGCTAATGAGAATATTGATTCCTGAGGTTCTGGGTTCCATTAAGTCATGTAAGTTCAAATGATGTGTAAATTAACCATATTTTTATTGCAATAACAGTTTGGCCATGGTCATCTTCTATGTTAAACACGTAAACCCGCCTACTGTTGGTGATTTGTATCACCAATATCATTTAAGCGTAATGAGACAAGTTTGTTGACCAGTGTAATCTTGATAAATATTGAATAAGTAATGGTAGTACGAAGTACATACTTATTTGAGGTTATTTTAATTTAAAGTACACTGTTATGTAACCCCCTAAACCATGGGGGTCCAGGGGCAGTGCCCCTGTTAGTGAGGTCTAAGTGGTGGAAACCCCTGGCTGGGTTAATATTGCTTTAAGGAAAAAACATGAAAATCTGAAATTGTGTTTCAAACCTAATTTATTTACCTTGTAATTAGACCCAGTTCTATGGCAGTTAACTCATGGTTATGAAAGGTGAGTTGGATGCTAGGATTCGTGAGATCCTGCAAGATGAGGTTGATGCGATGTTCCGGGTTGAGTTGCTGAAACTGTTTGGGTCGATCAAGACCGCTATGGTTGAGTATTTTTATGAGCGTTATGCAGCTCTTGCAGAGATAGTGGCCGTGGCAGCCGCAACGGTTGTGGCAGCGGCAAGGGGAGGAGTCGGTCGAGGTTTTCAGTATCGGGACTTCGATAATATGAAGCCCCCTACCTTCGATGGAGTTCAGGACCCGATTGCTGCTATGAGATGGTTGTCAGATGTGGAGGGTTGTTTATTCACATGTTCGTGTCCTGCGGATTAGAGAGTGAGGTGCGCTCTGAAATTGTTAAGGCTTGGGGTGAAGGATTGGTGGAGATTGACCACGGGGTCATTTTCGGATGCACAGAGGGTTGTGGTTTCATGGGATCAGTTCCGGGAGATGTTTAGCACTCGTTATGTTCCGTGGGTTGAGAGAGAGAGATTAGCTCAGGAGTTCCTTAAGCTGAATCAGGATTCGGAGTCGGTGATGGAGATCACCAGGATGTTCACTGAGAGGGCGATGTTTTGCCTGGAGTTTGCTTCGGAGCAGGCTCAGATGTCCCGATATCTGAGTATGCTCAAGAGGGATATCAGGCAGTTTGTGTCTATGCAGAGGTGCGAGACCTTGTTGGAGTTGCAGGAGGCCACTCGGCGGCATGAGTTGGAGATTGAGTTGCAGTTGCGAGAGCAAAGGCAGGCTCTGGTGCAGTCGCAACCAGCTTCGAAGCGGTCCAAGACCATTGATTCTAGATTGGGAGATCAGGGCAGCTGCACTTGTGGGAAGTGTGGGAAGGGTCACACCGGAGTTTGTTGGTCCGGTGGTGCATGCCACAAGTGTGGAAAGGAGGGTCATTATGCAAGGGATTGTCGGCAGATAGCCCCAGTTCAGGATTTGAGGATTTGTTATCACTGCCATCAGGTTGGACACTTGAGGGTCAATTGTCCACAGCTTGCTACAAGACTGGTGCAGGCTCCAGCAGTGACCACTTTGAGGGTTACGGGTGGAGGTCAGGGTGGAGCGGATCCCTCGAGGGCTCAGAGTCGTCCTTTTCAGCTTACAGCAGAGGAGGTCAAGGCAGTGCTAGATCCAGCTGCGGGTATGTTTCCTTCTCGATATTTTGTTATCTTGTGATTATTATGGAGTATTGTATGTCTGCTAGTCTCGTTGTGTGATTTTTGGGTATTGTATTCGCTTGTTCCTTGAGGGTTATGGTATGGTTAAGGGTTTTGGTATTGAGAGTTTCGTTGGTTATCATCCGTGGGGATTATTATTGGGAAATCAGGCTTTTGGTCTGAATGTCGGGTAGCATCTGCAGTCCGAGGAGTGGTTAGCAGAAGGTCGGGCTTTTTTCGAGTCCGAGATGATCAGTGTTGATATGTGATTTTGTGAAGGTTGCTCGTTCTAGTGGGAATCAGTTCGCGTGTAATGGAATTTGTTGTATAGGGTTGTTAAGGGAGGTCGGTTATGACGACTGATGGTTGATAGTCAGTGCTATAAGTGGGGAGAATTGGAAAATTCTCCGGAAGATCGGCAAGCATGAGAGGTTGATTAGCTGTTTGGGATTCAGCAGCGGTTCTGTCAGCCAAGAGCGTAGGCTGGTATGAGCAAGTGACAGGCAATCGGGGCGGGATACAGACCAACGGTTTAGTAAAAAGGGCGATTGATTGTTGAAGGCCTAGGATAAGGCCTAGATTGAGTATGTAGGATGGAGTTAGAGTTCGGAACCCCTAGAGGGCTAGAACAGTATGCATGGGAGATTTTTCCAGGAGGGATAATTCGGAATGATGAATGCTAGTTGAGTAGTCCGGATAGACTAAAGGCCGATGGGAATACCAGTTAGGCTGAAGGCTCGGAGGACGGTCCAGACAGGCTGAAGGCACTAGAGGGCGGTCCAGACATGCTGAAGGTTCTGAGAGTGGGCCAGATTGGCTGAAGACTTGGTAAGGCGGTCCAGTTATACTGAAGACTCTGCATGTGTTGATAGATCTATATGAGGAGATGGAATGAGTATGTTGTGATGTGATAGCATCTGAAGGTCTGGCCCCGGGTATTGATCATGATTAGTGGAAGGTAGTGCATGGACTCGAGAGTCCTTGCGAGCAGATTCAGAGTATGTGTGGTGCATGGGATAGCGGTTATGCTATAACAGAATGGTGTAGCGTTGGGCGAGGACCGTGGCACTTGTTGTAGTGACAAGGTGGCGAAGTAGATTTCCTTGGATAAGGAAAGGGAAAGGTATGTAGCTCCGAGATGGAGTGTAAGTTCACGGAAGTGAAAGCAGTGTGTTTGCGTCGGTGGTATGGAATCACATCCGGGTTGGATGTCTGCTGAGGACACAGAAGGAGTTCCGAGGGTGTAAAGGCGAAGAGGTTCGAAAGGGATGCAAGGATGGAGCCTTGGATTCCCAGTTTGGTGTGAACAAGAAATTATGCATGTAGTGGTAACTCATCCTGGGGGATGTTTGGAGGTGTCGTCAGTGTGTCGCGTTTTCCCAACCCGAGCATGCTAGAGCCAGTTCAGCATGTGTTTGTAATTGCGGAGGAGAACTCATGGGAGTTGCTCTGAAGCTGAAGGATGTGTCATCCTGTCAGCATGGAAGGGATAGAGTTGGACTCAGAAAGGGAGTAGGTTGAGTCTCAACAGTGAATTCGGTGAAGGATAGTTCTGACGAGGAAAATGATAGCAGTGTGGTACCGGGTCGGGATCCCAGTGGTTCAGGGTTATATCTAGCTCGTAAGAGTCAAGTGATTGTTGTGATCTGGAACGAGTGAAGTATCATGGAGTGGTACTCGGTTGAGAAGTGTGGTTATTAGAGGATGAAGCCGGTGGCCGGCTTGAGGTGGTGGTCAGGACACTGCAGGGGAAGAGTTGGGTTTCGGGTTTTGGTGGTAGTGTTTTGAGGAACTTGGTTTGGTTAATGTCGGGTGGTGTATTGCTAGAGTAGTTTCTGGAGTTGTGTTGCAACAGGCTTCGAGGGCGAAGCCTAATTTAAGTGGGGGAGAATTGTAACATCCCGAGTTCAGGAGTGAAAGTTCAGGGTTCAAAGTGAAACTGTGGATGGTCAACTCTGCGAGTGCATGGGTAGACTTGGCGAGTAGGTTCGCGATTCTGGTCCCATGTTAAGTGGCCAACTCGACGAGTCGGTGGCTGGACTCTGCAAGTTGGTGCTGTGTGGAAAAAACCCTAATTCCGGGGCTTGAGCCCTATATAAAGGACATAATACCCTCTCCCCAGCCTCTTTACCTTCCCTTGGAGTCCAGAAACCCTAATATTTGTTTGTGAGAGAATTAGAAAGCATTTGGATCTTGAAGAAGTGTTGTTGAAGAGATCTTTGAAGATTAAGAGGGTTGGAGCAATGGGCTTTGCAAGGCTTTGGCTTATTCTTCTGTTGGATTCTTCTCTTGAGGTAATGATTCATTGATTGAGCTGTTATCCATCTAGATCTATCATTTGTGGGATTTTTGGGAGTATATCTAGTGCTATCTTGAGTTTGGAGGTTGGATCTGAGGTTGCTACCTCAGATCTAGTGTAGTGATGATCCAAAAGAGCATAAAGTCCCTGATCAAGAGTTGTTGATGAAGCCTTTTTGTCCCAAACCCTAGCCCTAGGGTGTATTATGCTTAGATCTCCTTGGATTCACGTAAAGTTTACCACTTTACATGATGGATGGCTTGTATAAGACTAGATCTATGGATTGGAGACTCTGCATGGCTTTGAAAGCCTCTGTATGGGTTAAGAGCTAGTGGTACTCGGCAAGTCACGTAGGTGTACTCGGCGAGTTGCATGAAGATAGGCAGCAACTCGGGTAGTTGGAAGAACAACCCGGCGAGTTGGTTGAAGATAGGCTTGGACTCGGCGAGTCTGTTCTTGGACTCGGCAAGTATGGTCGTGAGGTCCTAATCTTTCCTGGTTGAGCTGTGAATCAGTGAGTCAAGTGATGACTCAGTGAGTTGAGTGCAATTAGACTCAGAGTTGTGGCACTCGGCGAGTCTTGGGGTGACTCGACGAGTTGAGTCATGTTATGGGAGTTTCTGAGCATAGGGACTCGACGAGTCAGTGGGGTGACTCGGCGAGTAGAGATAGTCTTGTGTTAACCAGTTGCCTTCCAAAGGTATTTTGGTATTTATTGAGTTCAATGTTTTTTTATTGATCAGTGGTGAAGTTAGTGTCAGAGGTTGGAGCAGCGTCATCTTATCTCTTCAGTCGGCAGTTGCGAGGTGAGTTATCCTCACTATATCAACAGGGTCTAAGGCACCAAGGCTGACCCTTTATCGGATTGTAATCCGGGTATTGTTGTTATGTTATCGCTTTGCTATGTTTGCATCCTGGTAGTTAGGATGGTATATGTTAGAGACCTGGTTAAGGTTGGTATCCTGTTATATATAGGACGATGCTATGCTAGTGACTGGTTAGGTCAGTATCCTGGTTAGGATGATGTTATGTTATGTGATATGTTAGATCGGTTTGATTGGATGCGTACTGTTATATGATTGTATGTTTTGTGCACATGGTTGTTGGACTGGGGTTGGGTTGAGTCGGGTCCTGCTTTGTGCTGTAGGTCAACATACCCAGGGCGGACCGGTTATCCCGAAGGCCCAACGAGTGGTCCGGATAGGGTATAGGCCCCATAAGGGCGGACCAGACGCGCTGAGGCTCGAAGAGTGGACTAGGCCGACTGAAGGCCCGGTGCAGGCGGACCAGTCATACTGTAGACTTAGAGAGTGGACCAGGTGGATTGAAGGCCCGATGCGGGCGGACCAACCACACTGCAAACTCGATGGATATGGCTAGACTCGGAGGGTGGACCAGTTGGACTGAAGGCCCGGTGCGGCGGACCAGTCACATAATAGACCTGAAGTGCATGGTTGTTCTGTTCGGTTATGATATGTTATGCGTGGTATATGTTGTTGGTATTTTGGGGGTATCTCACTAAGCTTTCGGGCTTATAGTTATGGTTTAAATGTTTTAGGTACTTTAGGAGACCGTGGCAAGGCAAAGGCGTGATCGTACCGCTCTTCATGATTATGTTTTATGATATGGTTTTGGGAAGACTCTGATAATAATTTCACTTAAAACCTTTTTGTAATGATTTAATGAAACTGTCTTGTTTTTGAAAAGTTTAAATTGGTTGGAATTTTTAAAGCGTTACAGCAGCGATGCAGATCCTAGCCAAATCCCTAAGTTCATCAATAGTATCAAGATCATGGGCCAGGATAATATCATTTCTTTGTTAAGTTTGAAGTAGGTATCTTACTGTTGGGATAACCACTTCAGCGGGAATTACTACTTCTTCTCTGAACACCAAAGAGTATGGAGTTTGGCCGGTGGCTACTTTGGAAGTTGTCCCATCTGCCCATAGTGCGAAAGGAAGTTCTTCAGCCCATTTTCCTTTCTTTTTGTCTAGCATTTTCATCACGTTATTGACTATGATTTTGTTGCTAGATTCTGCTTAACCGTTGGCTTAAGGGTGAACAACAGTGTACATTATCATTTTGATTCCCTAACTCATGAAAAAGTCTCTTGTCCTTTTGCATATGAACTGGTATCCGTTGTCGCATATGATTTTGGCAGGGATCCCGAACCTGGTCAAGATATTGCGTTTAATAAATGAGACTACCTCTTTGTCACTTACCTGAACAAAAACTTCGACTTCTATTCACTTCGAGAAGTAGTCATACATCACTAGCATGAAGACTTTTCCTCTAGGAGCAACCAGAAATTTACCCACTATATCCATCCCCCGCTCAATCAACGGCCAAGGAGATATGACAGGATGTAGAGGTTCCGCTGGTTGATGCAGGATGCTGTTATGTATTTGACAAAAATCACATTTTTCAGCATGCAGAAAGGAATCTTTCTTCATGGTTGGCCTGTATTATCCTGTTCTCAACACTTTGGAGCATAAGGATCTGCCCCCAGTGTGATTGTCGCAATCTCCTTCTTGTATATCCTTTAGAACTTCTACAGCTTCATGATCTTCTAAGCATCTAATGTATGGACCTTCCATAGATTTTTTTATGTAATTTACCTTTGATTATTACAAACCTTAAGACCCTTGTTCTGAATGCTCTATCGCTTTTTTCCTCTTTTGGGATCATGCCATTCTGGGGGTATTCCATAATAGGTTGGATCTAGGATCTTGAGATTGGGGACAAATCCTTGATGTTAGGATCCTGATAAGGAAGTTGAGGATCGATGTCTTCGATTGTAACGACATTGCTAGTTTCCTCGTGATCGACATGATCCTTTAGTCTTTTGGCAGGATCCTCAATCGCTGGGATCAACACATGTATTATCGGGATCCTGGTTTTTGGTAGGATCCTACGATAAGATCTTAGATTGGCTAAAGTATCTTCTTCAATATTGTCTTCTCTAGGAACATTGTTTAGGCTAAATGCTTCGAATTCTGAGGGTAAATTTTTAAGGATCTGGAGATATAGTGCTAGTCTTTCTCCTTTTACTACATAGGATCCATTAAAATGGTTAGTCAATAATCAAGAATCGACAAATACCTAAAGATACTTGATTTGAAGATCCTTGGCTATCTGCAATCCCATGATTGGTGACTCGTATTCTACCTCATTATTGGTTACATTGAACTTACAGCTGATTTCTTGGGTAGCATGTCCCCGTGTGGTGATTTCAACGTGATCCCTATGCTAGTTCCTCTTTGGTTTGATGCTCCATCTATGAATAGTGTCCATCTTCCCATGTTTTTTTTTCTTCTAGAGGTTGTTTGGCTTCTATGTCTCCTTTAGCTTGTAGATCATCACTAAAGTCAGCCACAAAGTTTTCTAATGCTTGAGACATTCTTAATCGGATAATTAGTTCTTACATTTATAAGATGTGTTTCAAAATAGTATCTTAATTTAGTAGAAGTAGTTACTAATGCAAGTATAGGTTTTTCAAGGTGGGAGTACCTGCTCTCAGGATCGAAGAAATGTTTACCTACATAGTAAATGGGATGTTGGTCCCCGTTAAGATCCTTAGCTATGATTGCACTTACCTCGTTTGAGGATACTGAAATGTAGAAAATAAGTGGTTCCCCATCTAATGGTTTTACCAATAGGGGTGCTAAACTTAAATATTTTTCTAAGTTCCTAGAAAGTATCTTTGTGTTCCTTGGTCCACTCAAACCTTTTGTTATTCTTTAATATGTCGTAGAAAGGCTTGCATCTTTCTAAGGATCTTGAGATGAACCTGTTTAGGGCTGCGCACCTTCCTGTTAGTTTTTGAATACCATTTGTTGAGGATGGTGATCTTAGATCGAGGATAACGTTGATTTGCTCTGGGCTTGCTTTAATTCCTCTTTTGGTCACCATGTATCCAAGGAACTTGCCCGATCTCATTCCAAAGTGACACTTGGAGGGAATCAACATCATATTATATTCGTCAAGTATGTCGAAGGCTTCTTCAAGATCCTTGACATGATCTTCAACTTTCTTAGACTTGAAAACCATATTATCAATGTAGACTTCCATGGTCTCCCCAGTTTCTCTTTGATCATCTTTTTGACTAGCCTGCATTTTTAAGAACAAATGGCGTAGTAGTATAACAATAGATACGTGTTGGAGTTATGAATGATGTATCCTCTTGGTCGTATAGTTCCATCTGGATCTATTGGAATCCTGCTGATGCATCCATGATTGTTAGTAATCATGACCAGTTGTCGCATCTATCATGTAGTCTACGTGTGGTAGATGGAACAGATCTTTGGGTCAAGCATTGTTAAGATCCATGTAATCTACACATATTCTCCACTTACCATTCTTCATTTGTACTGTGACCACATTAGCTAGCCACCTTGGGAATTTCAACTCCTTGATCATTCCTATTTTAAGAGGTTTTCTACTTCTTCTTATATAATTTGGCTTCTCTCTGGTGCAAACTTCCTTCTCTTTTTATGTATTGGTCTTAAAGATGGATCAATGTTAAGTTTATGGGTTATTATATTTTTTTCTATAACTATTATGTCCTCGTGTTTCCATGCAAATGTCTTTCTTATAGCTTTGAGGAAATTTGTTAAATCTTGTTCAATTTGTTCAAGCATTGAGGATCCTATGTGAATTTTGGCTTCAGAATCTTTAAGGTTTAGGGGCACTTCCTTTATATCTTGCTCATTTGTTTCTAGCACATCTCATTCCCCCTGCTTTAATTTCTATGCCTGTCTTGGTATTGTTGAAGATTTCATCGAAGGTTTGTAGAATTCATTGTATTCTTGTTGATCTCTCATGATCTTCATTGTCCCCCATGGGGTGGACATCTTCACTGATGATATGTCGATGGAATAGCCTTCATTTCGTGGATCCATGGTCTACCTAGTATAACATTATAAGAGGATAACGTATCAATTACACAAGAATGTTGGATAGAGTTTACCCCATCTATGTAGATAGGTAGCTTTATCTCGCCAACTGTGTGCTTGGTTTCGTCGCTTAATCCAATCAGCACTGAGGATCTTCTAACTATTTTGGACTTCGGGATGTTCATTCTCTTTAATGCGTCCATGAATATAATTTTTACCAAGGATCCTCCATCGACAATAATCCTTCCGACGAAATAATTGGTGATGTAAAGAGCAACCACCAATCCGTCATCGTGAGGATCTTGGACGTATTGTCTATTTGCCTCATCGACGGTGATCTCTTTCTCGTTTGTGATTGACATATTCTTCCATGGCCCTTCTTCTTTTTCTATTTTTGACATCTTGGCATGCCTCTTTGATGTAGAATAAGAGGTACCACAAATTTCAGATCCTCCAGAGATCACATTTATTACCTTGGCGTCAGCAGGAGGGGATCCTGATCTTTCTCTTTGGATCTCTCCTTTCTTCTTCCAATCATTTATTCCTTTGCCTAAGAGGTAGTTGATCTCTTTCCTAAGAGTTATGCAATCCTATGTGATATGACCAAAGTCTTCATGGTACGCACACCATTTGGATTTGTCTTTCCACGTGGTGGATTCTTGTCCCTTTCTTGGCCATCTTGTTTTGTCTCTAAGATCTTGCATAGCAAATATTATACCTGAAATATCCACAGAAAAGAAATAGTCAGTAATCTTAGGAAAGCCTTCTTCCTCTCCTTCATCTTGAAGGGCATTAACCCTATGATGATCAAGTTTGGAATATGGTTTTGACTCATAGGATCTTTGGGTTAAGGAGTCGTCCTTCCTATTGGGGTGATCGTATGAGCTTGGTGGGTTGCTCCTCTTTTGGATCTCCTTGTCTTCTTCAACCCTTATGAACCTTAGTGCTCTACTCCTAACTTCGGCCATCCTTTTGCATGGAGTCATTATGAGGTCTTCGTAGAAAGGAGAGTCCTTCTTTAATCCCATTCTAAAGGCTTCAATTGTAGTCACCATGTCAAAGTTGGGAATACTCAGTGCTTCCTTGTGAAACCTGTTCGCAAAAGTCCCAAGGTATTCCTTAAGATCCTAAACCACTCGATGAAGATCACTAGTGATCTTTTCGAATGTTCTGCTACAAGAAAATTGATTGTTAAATAAATTAACTAAGTGAGAAAATGAAGTAATAAAGTGAGGAGAAACGTTTAAATTGACCAAAAGTCTACCTTGGTCAAAGTCAACAACATTTGATCGTCACATCGAGGCCAGCCATTGGTCACTTCGTGACAGTGTTAAGAGAAAACAGTTGTGAAGTTATTCGTTGGCACATTATAACAATCAACACGTCATGTTGTGGGATCCGCTCAGGACAACTTAATGATTTAAGCTATTAATCCTTCAAGCCAAGCACTCAAACTTTCCAGAAGGCTTTCTCCATCCCAAAGAGCCAAAAAACTCATTTCTTTTTAGACATGCATGTCCAATGTGTGTATTGCATACAAGAAAAGGTAAAATGACAAAAATAATATCTTCAAGCATGGTGCCCAAAATATTATGAAATATCAGATCCGTAGACCAAAATACTATTGAGACAAACTTTATCACATCCAACAACAAAATCTTCATTTAATAGACCAAAACAAGCTTAGAATCTAGATCTAGAAACTTATAAGCATAAATATGGATACTTGAATCATACCCAAGGTCTAAAAGATAGATAGAAGCTGAGATCTTTTTATACAAGGCTCCAAAAATCCTTCTTGAAAGAGCTTCTTACCAAAATCCACCAAGCTACTCCACAAATGATGAGAAAGGAGAAGGAAGGCTCAAAGTGGCAAACGGGAGGCTAGGGTTTCTCTCAAGAGGCATTAGATGTGGTGGGGATGGAAAAATACCCCCAAAAACATGGAACCACCCTTTAAATACATAGAAAACCAAAAAAGAAACTATGGGCTTGGGCTGCCCAAGGCTCTCCTCATGAAAGCCTATTTGTCACCTCGTGATGTCTCATCATGTTGTGAGGATCTGCTCCTTACCTCATGACGACAGGTTTTCACCCAAATCCACTACAACTTCAAACAATCAAAACTTCTTCGTTTCAACTTTGTTTTTTACTATATTTATATGCATAGATGGGTATTGAACATCCCCGCAACCCTATCTTTTTTTTACTTTTGGCTTAATACATATCAAACTAAAAACTATAATCCATAAAAGAAGCCCGATATGCAACCTTTCTCATTTTACCATTTTGCTCTGAAGCACAATTCAATGGCTTTAATCACCTAACCCAACATTATCATCATCCGATAAGGTCTAAGATCTATTCCTTTCAAGCCCACGACCTTTACTCGATCTATTTATGGCCCGCTATCATGATAATACAAACTTCCAAAAACTAGGTGTTACAATTCTTCCTTATTTAAACATGATTTTTTCCTCGAAATTTAACTCGGTTAGAATTTTAAATGCATTAACACAATCCATATGCTACCTCCAACCATTTCGTATAATAAACGCATCCATATCGAACTCGAGAGACCATCCATAATCCAACTGATGCCAAAAACAACCCGGTCACATGAAACACTCAACTACAACAACTACCTCTCTCTCCCAACTCTATGACCCAACTCTATGACCCAACTCATATCAAAAACCACTTAAACAGGAATTCCCAAAACTATACCTACTAGCCACCCCCATCAATATACTACACAAAATAAAGCCTAACAATCCAAGCTTTAGAGACATACGTAATGGCTGACGATAATCTACTAGCCTCCCACGAGTGAAACCATGGCCAATACCAATCTCGCGTGACATTCAAGCTCCCAAAATAACTCAGGTGCACAATCATCTGTCAAATCACTTAAGAGACTTATAACTACCCTCATAACCAGCCTCCTAGTACTTTAACCAGCATACCACTACCCCTAGTTCAATCTAAATAGTTATGGGTTATTAGCAACCATGGGACTATCATCAGTCCAGAGGACTATAATGGTCCTGGAGTTATCAACAACTCCATAAATACTCATAACAACTATTAGCTACTAAGACTTAACTAGTCCAACATGTACCCTACTATGACATATGTAAACTAGGGATAAAACTCAAAGAAAACCTTACCATAAAACGAACAAGAATCTTCTAAGAAAAATCCAAATAATTAATTGCTAATATATCATCATGACTTTTCCAACAAGTCAACACGCTACAAATGTTCGACCCAACCTTTCACTCACCAAGCCACCATCGACAACACTATACGGCTCAACCATCTATCAATGCCACATGATTAGAAAACCAACACACACGTCTCCGCAACACAACTGCCAGCCCCACTCAAAAAAGTAAAATCCACGATGGCTCACAGCATCTCGTGATGCCATCTAACCACTGGGATGTGAAGCTCATGGCTCCTCACTGTTCGTGCCATTACCCTACCACAAATATGAAGACTCTCGACCAATATACGACGAGCCTATAGACACAGTACCATCAACCCACTGAACGCTAGGAGCCCAATCAACATCCCACTTAACACTTCCCAAAATACATGACCCATGACATTCTGAATCATGCACTCTTCCACAATCCATTGCCAAAGACACATCATCAAACAAAACATAAGCGCGTACAACCAGAACAAGATAGACAATTAAACTCTCGTTCTAACTTGAAAGCACAACATTTCACAATCACCAAGAGAAAACACAACGCTCCTTAGGCTGATTGTGTTCTTTCTTAATCGTGACCTTTACGAAAAGGTGACGCACCAGTGAATCGAAGGAAACAAAGAACCTTAACAACTATTAGACACCTTCTTATAACAACCACAACAAGATCCCACACCTTAATGAGGCTGAACAGATCCTATGAATGCAAAAAATTCAAATAAATATTCCAATAGCCAAGGAAAAATCCCAACTCAATCCTACTTGAAACAACAATTCCACGGCCCAACTGATGTGCACCAAAGTACCTACTTGTTTTCAATTTTTAACCTAACTTTAGTATGCACCTAAAGGTAGTGTACCTAGTCGGATTACATAATAGCTTTGGTAAGTCGGGTGTCGAACATAGGCAGCAAAAATTAATTAACTAAAATAACTACTTCTATTTATACTAAGAAAACAAAGTTGAAGTTGAAGTTTTTACTGATTTGCAAGATCATAAGAAATTAATTCAAATCACTACCAAATTACCAACTAAACAAGCAAATGAAAACGAGTTTACTTCAAGATTAAAGAGTACCTCTATTTAGTTCTGATTTCCCATTCTCCTATGGTTGATTTCTAGTGGATGAGATATATTGATTTCCAATTTATTAACTAGATATTACGATCAAATATCTAGACATACCAATTTATGAATTACCATGAAATGATCAAGCACAAGTTAAACACAAAATCTATAATGAGCACAAATTAGACTACAAATGATAGTAGTTGCTTTCATATGATCAAGTTAAGCAACCAAGAACAAATTAAGATTAATTATGCTCTCTAAAAGATTTCAAGTTAGTGGCTTTAATTACTTTATGTAAGATGTGATTAGTCCTAGCTATAATTATTTAATGACCATAAAAAATTAAGTGACAAATTCATGCAATTAGAATGATCAACTATTACATAGAACCTACTTAATAAGCAATATAAACTAAAACTAAAACTAAAACATGCTAGGGTCTTAATTATCAAGCACAAGTAACACCACTATAAATCATCCATAAATCAAAATCAACACATAAGCATCAGGTTCATCTTCACTAAACAGAAGTGCAAGGTTTTTAGCCTCTCATGATAGAAGAAAAACACACAAAATCCATGCAAATAAGACTAGACATGATGATGTTTAGCAAACTGACTAGAATTATGTAGAATTCTTCTAATTCTCTTCAACTCTTGAACAATAATCGATTCCAGGTCTTCTCTCAGGTTTCCAGAGGGTGTTAGAGATATTTTTTTCTCAGAAATCAACTATAAGTCTCTCCATTTGACCTAACTATCAGATATATAGTTTCCATATATCTGATTGATATTGCCATATTTATACATACTTTTACGCAATATTTGAATAAATTTTTATACATATTTTGGTTATTTGCATGGAACAATGGTACTTATGAGATTAAATTGTATTTTGCAGCCAAAATAAGTCATTTTGAAGAATAAGGACTAAAAGTGGAAAAAGAAGAAACTTTGGAGGCTTGGAAGATTAAAGAGAAGAAAACCCATGAAAACAATTGTATCCATGTCGTGGATATCACTTACACAACGTGGAAAAGGAAAAATCTAGAAGATTAGTACGTGAAAAGTCGGAATCCTTGACTGATAACAAATCATCTAGCACCATGTCACACCCCAAAACCAAGAACGGCGGAAACGTTTTGGGGCGGAGGACGTCATGTAAAGTATCACAACACAGTATAACAGTAAATAAGCAAACAACATCATCCAATGCATTAAATATATAATTTTAATACAAGTGTGTTCTGTACAGTTATAGACACCAAAAAGTAAATCAAAATAATTACATGAGTCTTGAATGCACCCCATCTTCTCAAAAGCTGGTCTCGGTACCTGTCTACTGTCGACTTGAGAATACAAGTTATTTTGAAAGAGTTTATCAGCATTAAGCTGGTGAGTTCATAAGTATTTTAGTGTCGGTGTTTGTTATCAAAACGTTTGAACTTGGTTTTAAGTATGAGTTTGTAAAAGGTATGTAAATGTTTGTAAGTGTTTGTAAAAGTTTGAATCTCTCAGAAAAACCTATATTTTCTATTAAAGTCGCCTTCTACCAAAGCTTGACTGTTTCGTATGTTCGTTTGTTGTAAAAGTGTGTAATTTCCCAAGTGTAACTATCATTAACAAAATATAGTTTGTACATGAATGTATAAGTGAAATAGTCAGTAATTATATGTAAAGGGTAAATTATTATAGTACTGTAGTGTTGTATTATAAAAACTACTGCTGTACTAACTACCTTAAACCGGATTTATATTAATGTATCATGTGATTAATTGTACCATACTATTGACTGGATAAACTAGGACAAATGTAGGTCGTAAAAAGAAATGACTTTTGGCACCCACAGACCTGCAGGTCCGGCTGTAGCTAGCAGCAAGGTGTAGGATAGTCAATCCAGTATAGATCTATACTCAAACTTACGCTCTCCCTTCAAGACACTCTGGCTACAACACGGGCCATTACATTGAAGTCATGCTCCGATACAGATCACAATGGTTAACGTATTCATGTATATATAATGTAATATTACTCGTTCTAGTATCGTTGTATATGTTCTCTTTCTAGTATAGTTGTATATGTTCTCCTTCTAGTATAGTTGTATATGTTGTCTTTCTAGTATAGTTGTATATGTTCTCTTTCTAGTATAGTTGTATATGTTCTCTTTCTAGTATAGTTGTATATGTTCTCACAGTAATAATTATTGACTCATGAATGAACTGACTCATTGATCTAGCAATAGTATAAGTATGGTCATCTGTTACCCCGATGGTAACTTTCTAACGATGTAACCAGTATGTATAAACATGGAAGAACTTTTATGACTATATATGTACACGTGATATATAATTAATATTGAAACGACCTTCGGACGGCTACCGGATAATCCACCAGACCAAATCCAAATCGAGGAAAAGGAAATAGGGCGGACGGCCTTCCTAAGCCTTTTAAACATTCCTTATATAAATACACATATACGGGCGTGCAATTTATAATAAGTATAACAAAGTTTAAGTAAAAGCATTTGATAAGCAAAAGAGTTTGTAAAGCAGTTTGAAATGAAATAGTTTGATAAACAGTTTGAATAGTAATAAAATCATTGGTTTTGTAGTTATTAATCACATGTGATTGATGTAATAACTATAAGTATTCAACTTGTATTCCCCCCTATTAAACCATTTAAAAAATTTAAAACTATTTCAAAGGTTAGTTAAAGGGTTATGAACTCACTTGTGGTGAGTCGATTGGATTGAAGTGTCGGGTACGGTGCTAGGTGACAAATGAAGACTTATACACACGCACGAGCCTAGTTATCATATAATGAACAAATATATAACTAATTAGCCAATTTATAACTAATAAATTAATTTGTGACACCCTAGAACATGAAAACACTTTGTTTCAAGTGTTAAAGATCACAAGGATTGCATCCGAGTGTTGGTAGGGTAAAACTAGTGTGTTTGGAGTCCAAGGGTAAACTCCCTTGGAGTTTACGGTTTTGATGGTCAAGACCTAGGAAGTTTAAAGCAGTAAACTCTAGAGTTTACGGTCGTAAACTCTAGTCTTAAGGTCCAAGTGTTGTTTTGTGGTTTAGCAAGCCTTTTGAAGCAATTCTACTAAGTGGTTTGGCCTTTGGAAGGGACTAGGGCAACAAAACACCTCCTTTGAGGAGTTTACAGCCTATTGGCATTTTCCTTTGGGTTTACTACCGTAATCCCTTATGGAGAAGTGTATTGCCATGTTTTCAAGTCCCTAACACAATTAGGTAAGTGTATGTGCTAGTTTCTAAGCCGAAGGAAGGAAAATAACCCATTTAGACACACTTTAGGGTGTTTACAGTTTTGGGAGATCCCCAAACCGTAAACACCTTTAAATTTTGGATTTTGGTGTTTTTCAAGGCTTAGATACATCAAAGGAAGGTTTAATCAATCCATGGAAGGCTTAAACATCAAACTAGGGCTTAGATAAGGACTTAGGCACACTTTGGTGCTCTTTTTGGTGTTTACCGTCCAAGCATCTCCTTGGACCGTGAACACCTATATCCTTGTGTTCTTGACATTATTTCTTGATATTCAAATGTAATACTAGCTTAAAATCACTCAAGGATGGAAGCACTTACTATTAGAAAGCTTGATTTGAGTTAAAAGGCCAAGAACACTTAGTGTGTGTTCTTGGTGTTCTTGGTGTTTTGGAAATCTAGCCAAAATACAAATATGATTGGATGATTAGATGTATAAACACTAGATTAAGTGTTTTACTAACTTAAAAAGGTTAGAACACTTACAAGATTGAAGATTTGGAATTAAATCTTGGATGATATTTGAGAGAATATTTGGAGTTTACTCTTTTGACATTTAGGGAGTAAACACAAATGACTAACTTCTTGGGGAGTAAACTCATACATAGGTATGAGTTTACGGTTTTGGGTGATTTCTCAACCCAAAATATAAAATTTTGGTCGGGTGTTTCTATTACATGAAGTGTTTGCGGCTTTTGAAATTCAAAACCCGAGACGACACTTTCTATCACCCGTTCGTTTAAAAATAATATTAAAATAATCAAACGAACTTTATATTTCTTAAAAATAAGAAATAATTATGTTAACTTATGATACGAAGTGGTTGACTTTTAGGGTTTGACCGAATGGAAAATTTCGGGTTGTCACATCATCCCCCTGTTAAGGGAATTTCGTCCCGAAATTGAAGTCTAAACAAATAAAGTAGTTACAATTAACTAAGCAAAAAAGATGAGGGTATTTCAGTTTCATCTGATCCTCACGCTCCCAAGTGAATTTCGGTCCTCGCTTGGCGTTCCAGCGAACCTTCACTATCGGGATATGACTTTGCTTCGTCTGCTTGACTTCTCGGTCCATGATCTCTACTGGTTCTTCCAAGAAGTTGAGGCTCTCGTTGATCTCGATATCGTCGAGTGGGATTACAAGAGTCTCGTCGGACAGACACATTTTCAAGTTAGATACGTGGAATGTAGAATGTACGTTACGAAGTTCGTCGGGTAGATTGAGTTTGTAAGCTACAGGGCCAATTCTTGCAAGAATCTCGAAGGGCCCTATATATCTTGGATTAAGCTTTCCATGCTTACCGAAGCGTATCAAGCCCTTCCAGGGTGAGACTTTAAGAAGGACTCGGTCTCCCACCTGGAATTCCAAAGGTTTCCTTCGCTTATCACCGTCGGTCTTCTGTTGGTCTCTAGAGGCTTTCAATCGTTCATGGATCTGAACGATCTTCTCTGTCGTTTCCCGAATGATTTTCGGGCCTGTGAGAGTACTGTCAAAAACTTGTCACCTAGCTAAATGGGTATCACCCACTTCCGCCCAGCACAGAGGGGATCTGCACGTTCGGCCATAGAGGGCTTCGAATAGAGCAGCCTTGATGCTCGTGTGATAACTGTTATTGTAGGAAAACTCGACAAGGGGTAAATGAATATCCCATGCCTTTCCAAAGTCGATCACACAGGCTCTCAACATATCTTCCAGTGTTTGGATGGTCCTCTCACTTTATCTGTACTCATGTCCAGCCTTGTTCCCAGGGAATGTTGTAGCGATTGCCAGAATCTTGAGGTGAACCTACTATCTCTATCGGAGATAATGGATATAGGTACACCATGTAGCCGTACGATTTCCTTAATGTAGGTTCTCGTAAGTTTCTCCATCTTGTCAGTTTATTTGATAGGCAGGAAGTGTGCAGACTTGGTCAATCTATCGACGATGACCCATATGGTATCAAGTCCACCCGTTGTCTTGGGTAACTTGGTTATGAAATCCATAGTGATCCGCTCCCACTTCCATTATGGAATCTCTAGTTGTTGTAGTAAGCTGGAGGGCTTCTGGTACTCGACCTTAACCTTTGCGCAAGTAAGGCATTTACTTACGAAGGTAGCAATCTTCGCTTTCATATTAGGCCACCAGTATAACTTTTTAAGATCCAGATACATCTTATCTGAACCTGCGTGGATGGAATACCGAGTGTTGTGTGCCTCTGTCATGACCAAGTCTCGGAAACCACCGTGTCTCGGTGTCCAGATCCGGTTCATGAAATATAAGGCTCCACCACCCTTGGCTTCTAATTTTTTATCCATTCCTCTAAGGGATTCACTCGTCATGTTTTCAGGTTTCATGGCTTCAAGCTGGGCCACCTGAATTTGCTTAGGCAAGTGTGAATGGATAGACATTGTCAACGACTTGACTCTTCGACCAGAATATTCCTTCCGACTTAGGGTGTCTGCTACTATGTTGGCTTTACCCGGATGATAACGAATTTCGCATTCGTAGTCACTGAGTAGCTCGACCCACCGTCGTTGTCTCATGTTGATCTCCTTCTGATCGAATATGTGTTGTAAACTCTTGTGGTTGGTAAAGATAGTGCTTTTCGTTCCGTACAAGTAATGTCTCCAGATCTTCAGAGCAAACACAACTGCTCCTAGCTCAAGATCGTGGGTCGTGTAGTTAACTTTGTGTGTTTTCAGCTGTCTTGAGGCGTAGGCGATGACCTTACCTCGCTGCATCAGAACACACCCGAGCCCTTGATTCGACACATCGCAATAGACAACGAAGTCTTCTATCCCTTTGGGGAGGGATAGTATCGGTGCGGTGCACAAAGCTCGCTTGAGTGTTTGGAACGCTCTCTCCAGTTTCTCTTCCCAGTCAAAGGTCACGCCTTTCTGGGTCAGTGTTGTAAGAGGTTTTGCTATTCGGGAGAAGTTCTGTATGAACCTGTGGTAGTAACCAGCGAGACCTAGAAATTGACGAATTTCTATAGGCGTCTTCGGTGCTGACCAGTTCTCAATGGCCTTAATTTTGGATGGGGCCACGTGGATTCCCTCTTCTCTTACCATGTGTCCTAAGAATTCGACTCTTTGGATCCAAAATTCACATTTAGAGAACTTTGCATAGAGCTTCTCCGCTCGTAAGTTTCCTAGAACTTGTCGCAGATGATCGCCATGCTCTTCCTTACTTCGGGAGTAGATCAGGATGTCATCAATGAATACAATGACGAACTGATCCAAGTAAGGTCGGCATACTCTATTCATCAGATCCATGAAAACTGCTGGCGCATTGGTCAATCCGAATGTCATCACCACGAACTCGTAGTGTCCGTAACAAGTTCGAAAGGCTGTCTTCGGAATATCCTGTTCTAGCACTCGTAACTGGTGATACCTGGATCTTAGATCAATTTTGGAAAAGTAGTTCCCCCCTTGCAGTTGGTCAAATAAATCGTCTATTCGTGGCAGAGGGTAACGATTCTTGACCGTTAGTTTGTTAAGTGCTCTGTAGTCAATACACATACGGAATGATCTGTCTTTCTTCTTAACGAATAAGACCGGTCCTCCCCAAGGCGAGAAACTTGGCTTTATAAAGCCCTTGCTGAGCAGTTCGTTAACTTGACCAGATAGTTCCTGCATCTCTGCTGGAGCTAATTGGTAGGGCGACTTGGCTACTGGGGTAGCTCCTGGGACTAAGTCGATTCTAAACTCACCCTATCGTTGAGGAGGTAATCTTGGTAGCTCTTATGGGAAGATGTTGGGAAAGTCGCTCGCTACTGGAATGTCCTTTAGTTCTTTCGTTTCGAGGATCGTATCGATGATGTGAGCAAGGAATGCATGGTATTCTTTATGTAGATACTTCTGTGCTTGAATACTTGATATAATATGAAGACTCGTACTAGGTTTGTCGCCGTAGACGATAAGAGTTTCGTTAGTCGGGAGGTTTAGACGGACTGCTTTCTCATAGCACATGATGTCGTCGGGATGAAGGCTTAACCAATCTATGTCGATGATAACGTCGAAGATTTTTTATTAAGACCAACATAATGTCGATTGGAAATGAATGGTTATCTAGAGTTAGGGTACAACCTAAGTATATGCTACTCGTGCATTCAGTTTTTCCATTAGCCATTTCTACTGTGAATTGTTCTTTAAGTGTGTGCGGTTGTTGTTTAAGCATGCAAGCAAATTTATGGTTCAGGAAGCTTCGCTCCGCTCCACTATCGAACAGAATTCATGCATAGGAGTTATCGAGGAGGCACGTACCAGTCACCCCTGTCGGGTCAGCAACTGCTTTCTCATGGCCTATTGCAAGTACCCTTCCTGCTCCACCAGCATTCTTCACTTTTGGGCAGTCCCTCTTATAGTGGCCCGCCTCACCACATCCATAACTGGTCTGGCTCACGCCAGAGCTGGGGACTTGGGTAATCGGCCTCGCCGGAGATTTATAGAATCGGATTGTGTGTGCTTTCCTGTTGCAGTTTGTGCACTGCATTTCACGGTAGGGCCGTTGTGGTGGTAATTGCATTTTCCGCACTTAGGTAAATTTCCAACATACTGTCCCACCGGAGTAGTAGTAGTAGCAGGGGTTGTTGCGGCATGCACTGCCATAATTTGCTGCTTTTTGGCAGCTCGCTGTTTCTTCTTCTCCTCCCAGAACTTTCACTTAGTGTCAGTGGGTTTGGAGGGTTCCAGGATGGCTAGGGTTGTTGTTGTTGCAGGGGTTTTGACTCCATGGTCAATGAGTCGCTGTGCCAGTCTCTTGGCACTGTCGAAGGTAGCGGGGTTTGATGATAGGACGTTCCCCTGATACAGAGGCACTAGCCCCCATATGTACCTTTCGATCTTTTTCCCTTCAGTGGGAACCATATTGGGGAAGAGGGTCACCAGTTCGCTGAATCTGGCGGTATATGCGACTACGTTGGTGCCCTTCATGGTTAGGCTCCAAAGCTCCTGTTCCAATTTCTAGATTTTGCCCCTCGGGTAGTATTCCTTAATCATGAGGTCCTTCATGGTTTCCCAACCCATGTCATTCACCGCTACGAGAGTTAGCGCTTTAACGTGGCCGTTCCACCACGTCAGGGCTTTTCCTTAAAGGGTGCATGCGGCATATTTGACTTTGCTCGCAGCAGGGGATGAACAAATTTCGAAGACTGATTCAGTCTTCTCGAACCATTGCGAGAGGGAAATGACTCCGCCGGTTCCTTGAAATGACTTCGGCTTGCAGTTGGTGAAATCCTTGTAGGAGCATTCTTTCGAGCGCACAGGGATTTCAACAGGAATAGAGTTAACAGGGGTTCCACCTCTGCTGGCATCACTAGAGTGATACTGTGCCATGACAAATGCCACTGCTGCAGCTACGACAACATTCAGGGCTGTAGTATCGATGACCGGAGGAGGAGGTGGTGGAGGTGCAGGGTTATTCCTTGGAGATTTGCGAGCAGGCATCTTTCAGCTATAAGTTTATAAAGATAAACAAAGTGGTAAGAATAGATTGTAAGTGAGGTGAGAGTGACACATGGACTAACTAACCATAGCCCAACAGTTGAATGAGTGTTTGAGATCGCAACAAAGAATATTAGTAGGAAAACACAAGCGTATAGATTTTTCCCACAGATTAGATAACTGTCTAAAATACTGGTATTACTGATGTAATAAATTCAGGGAAAATCGACCTAACAGTAGGTCTTACATCATACCATATGGAAAAGTTTGACAGTTCCTAGATTCCTAATTAGAGTACTGAAAGTTAGGAATATTTTACAGACAAGTGCTACTTGGAGCACAAATATTAAAGGTTATTCCTTAATCAAAAGACAAAGATGTACTAGACATCTTCTAACGGCGATGGGAATTCCTCGGGCAAACACTGAGGTTTGTCACTTGACAAAACATTTCCTGAAGGTGTCGTTCATGAGCCCTCTGACGGGCTCGAAGTTCCATGACTTCAACTCGAGAGGCAGCCAGCTGTTGCTGAAGTGCCTCATTGGTTCTCCTAGTCCTTTCTATTTCTTCTTCCAGACGGCGGATGCGGACTGTGTTGACACTAGAGTTGGCATCAACCTCCATGACTCGGTCGATAGCTGCTCAACCTTGCTCAACATTACGAGCTATCCTGCAGATAATGATGGTCAGAGCTCGGTCAGCAGAACCACCTTGTAACAGCCCGGAATCTCAGGTATTATTAAAATTATGTTTTTGGGGTGATTTAAGAGGGGACTCGGCGAGTTGGAGCCTAGACTCGCCGAGTAGGATCGCGGACTTGGTCGCGGGTCCGCGACTGGACTCGACGAGTCCAGATATGGACTCGGCGAGTCGACGCTGTTCAGCCGAAACCCTAACCGTTCAGTTTGGATCGTATTTAACGCCTCTTAGGCCGTCATTTTCAGTCTTTTGGTCAATTGAGAGGAACCCTAATCGCTGTGGACGCCTAGAGCAGGAGAGAAAGCTTTGGAACTTGGAAGAATTGGTTAGGCAAGAAGAAGAGGGATTTGGCTAAAGGAATATCAAGGAGGATTGAGTCCTGAGATTTGGGGGACACAGAGAGTGCGTTTTCAGGTAATACTTGGACCAAATCTGTTATTTTAATGTGTATGTGAGTTTAGGGTTTATGAAACCCATGTAGTGATTAGATGGGTTATTATGTTGTTACCCAAACGTTTTTACCCCAGTAATGAAATGTTTAGACGTCCAGAGGGTCCCATGGTTGTATACCTTGGGGCCATACGTGATTCAGGAAGCAGTTACTCGTCTGCATGGCATGGACTCGCCGAGTTGTTCTTCGGACTCGGCGAGTAGCTTGAAGATTTACTGGGACTCGCCGAGTTGTTCTTCAGACTCGGCGAGTGGAGTCGGGGTGGCCCCGCGATTCTTCCAGGAGTAACTCGTCGGGCCGAAGAGGGTACTCGACGAGTAGATAAGGAATCTCAGAAGGTTGGAAGACGTCTAGACTCGCCGAGTCGCCATGGGACTCGCCGAGTCCGGTTGAGCTGACCGTTGACCGTTGACCAGAGTTGACCTAAGTCTGACTTCTTAGGGATAGTCACACTTAGAAGAGATAAGTATTAATGAGTTACGTAATGTTATAGGGAGGTTGTAGCTCGTCGGTTGTGCACGAGTCATTTCAGGAGTTGCTAGCTTTCAGCATAGACGAGGTGAGTCTTCTCACTATACTGTACCCGGAAGGGTTTGACTGTGTGACCGGGAGGTCGAATATGTTATGTGATATGTATGCTATATGTGGTAAGTTAATTATTATCTGTGCTATGTATGAAATGTTATGGGCCGGAAGGCGATTATGTTATGGGCCGGAAGGCGTTGTATTGAGGACCAGAAGGTCAGGGCCTGGAAAGGCGTATGTGTGTAAGTGTATATTGGGGAACTCACTAAGCATTTATGCTTACAGTTGTTGTGTATGTATGTATTTCAGGTACTAGCGAGGACCGTGGGAAGGCGCCGGCATGATCGATACACACTGAAGATTGTTTTATGATCTTGGGAGTTTGAATAATTGTACTGACCGAATAATTAAACTATTTATGCCTTGTTTTTAATGGAAACAATTATGTTTTAAAAATGAAAAATTTGTTTGAAAAATTTGAGTTGTTACAATTGGTATCAGAGCCTTGGTTTGAGGGATTCGGGTGCACCTTAGGGGGGTATCTGAACTCAAACCGAGGATTTGAGGAAGCTTTTCAAATAAAGGCATAACTTTTGTAAATGGTTTTGTGGTAAGCAAGAAAGAAGCAGTGTGTACGATCAGTCAGCGCCCGAACGGTAAAGATCCCCAAAATACCTTACAATATTATATGATATGAATTGTTATGCATGCTAGAAGACTAGGTACTCATGATAGGACTAGGGTGGCCTGATTTGTGATGCCTTAGTCTAGGGAAGTTTGCTTATATGAGATGCTTTGCTAGTATACGGGTAGATAGTGCATATCGGAAGTAGAGTACTCACTATCCGAAGTTTGGGGAGGAGGACTTGGGATGAACACCGATGCGGTGTGGTCGGTAGTATTGGGCCCGTACTACCGAGGACACCGGGTCAGTGGGAGACCCAAGTAAGAATCCCTGGATGTCGGGGACGGGGTAGGGTCGCGTTATCGAGTGCAATTACACTTGATAGAATCTCTGATAGTTTTATGTTGTATTTCAGAGATATCATGGTTAGACCGCGGCACGGGGCAAGTACGAGCGGTGTGAGTGACGAGGATATTCGTCAGATGATCCACGAGGATGTGGCGGCGGCGATCCGGGCTGAGATCCCGGAGATGTTTGGGTCGATCAAGACCACCCTGATGGAGACGTTCGACGAGCGGTACGCCGCATTGACTGAGGCTGCAACCGCTGTAGCTACCGCAGCTGTGGCCGCTACTAGGCCACAGGGGAGTGATTCATTGCTGTTCCGAGAGTTCAGCAACACGAAGCCACCAGAGTTCGACGGGACGCAGGATCCGATTGCTGCGATGAGGTGGATCGCAGATATAGAGGGGTGCTTCTACACTTGTTCATGCCCGGAGCACCTGAGGGTACGGTTCGCTTTGAACCAGCTCCGTCTGGGAGCCAAGGACTGGTGGAAGTTCGTGACGGCGAACTTCACTTTAGCAGAGACTGCGGCAGTGACATGGGAGGGATTCACTACCATGTTCAGGGATGAGTACGTTCCCCCGGTGGAGCGGGAACGATTGGTTCAGGAGTTCTTAGCCCTCAAGCAGGGTACTGATTCGGTGGCGGCGATCACGCGGAAGTTCCATGAGAGGGCGATGTTTTGCCCCGAGCTAGTGGCCACAGAGCAGGCTCGGATGAGCCGGTACTTAGGTGTTCTGAGGAGGGAGATCCGGGAGTTTGTGTCAAACTCCACTTATCATACTTTTACTGAGCTTCAGGCGAATGCCAGGAAGCGTGAGATCGAGTTAGAGACTCAGGCCAGGGAGGAGGCCGAGTCTCAGCAGGCAGATCGGCGACCGGCTCAGTCTCAGCCGGCAGCCAAGCGGATCAAGTCCGCCGATTCGAGGACGGGAGGTTCGAAGAACCACACTTGCGTAAAGTGCGGTAAGGGTCACGATGGGGCGTGTCGAGCCGGTGCTTGCTACAAGTGTGGCAAGGAGGGACACATTGCTAGGGAGTGTCCCAAGGGATTTATGGTTTGCTTTCATTGCAACCAGACCGGTCATCGGAAGGCCGAGTGCCCTCAGCTTCGTCAGGGATCTGCACCTGTTGCCAGGACTACTGAGACTCGACCGGTGAAGGTCGAGGCCCCGAGGGCTCGTGGGAGAGCCTTTCAGCTGACTGCGGAGGAGGTCCGCGCTGCGCCCGATGTTGTGGCAGGTATGTTGTAATTCATGTATTTATTTTAATGTCAAGATGTTATGCTTATGTTATTACATGCGTAGGTACTTTCCTTGTGAACTCTGTGCCTGCCTTAGTGTTATTTGACTCGGGTGCGAGTAGGTCCTTTGTGTCCTTAGCCTTTAGTCAGCATATCGGCGTTAGTCGTGAGTCGTTGAGTCGACCTTTGAGAGTTTCTATAGCTGACGAGAAGGTGATTTGTGCTACGGAGGTTCTTCGGGGATGTGTACTAGAGATTTTCGGGATTGGATTCCCAATTGACCTGATTCCTATCGTGATGGGGGATGTCTGTGTCATCGTGGGCATGGACTGGCTGAGCCGGTTCGGCGCTGTCATCGACTGTGAGCGTCAGTTGGTGACTATACGAGATCCTAGAGGGGGAGTTCTTTCGGTGTACGGCGAGGGTACCCGTTCGGGATCAGCTTTTTGTTCGGCTGCTAGGGCGAGGCAGTGTCTACGGCAGGGCTGTAAGGGTTTTGTGGCGTATGTGATGGATACGCGGGAGGTTCCCGAGAAACCGAAGTCAGTTGAAGAAGTTCCGGTGGTGCGCGAATTTTCAGATGTCTTTCCCGAGGAGTTGCCGGGAGTACCGCCTGTGAGGCAAATAGAGTTTAGTATTGATCTGGTTCCGGGGGCAGCACCTATTGCTAAAGTGCCCTATCGTCTTGCACCTCCAGAGATGCAAGAGTTGTCCTCGCAACTCCAGGAGTTGCTGGGAAAGGGATTCATTCGGCCGAGCAGCTCGCCATGGGGAGCACCTATTCTGTTCGTCAAAAAGAAGGATGGTTCACACCGGATGTGCATTGATTACCGGGAGTTGAACAAGCTAACGGTCAAGAACCGTTACCCGTTGCCGAGGATCGACGATTTATTCGATCAGTTGCAGGGAGCATCTTGGTTTTCCAAGATCGATCTGAGGTCAGGTTACCACCAGGTGAGAGTACGGGAGGAAGACGTCCAGAAGACAGCGTTTAGGACGCGATATGGGCATTATGAGTTTGTGGTGATGCCTTTTGGGCTCACCAATGCCCCGGCTGTGGTCATGGATCTCATGAACAGGGTATGCAGGCCGATGTTGGATCGGTCGGTGATCGTATTTATCGACGACATTCTGGTGTATTCGAGATCGAGAGAGCAGCATGAGGAGCATTTGAGGGAGGTCCTTGAGGTATTGAGATTGGAGAAACTTTATGCAAAGTTCTCCAAATGTGAATTCTGGCTGCGGGAGGTCCAGTTTCTAGGACATGTGGTTAATCAGAAAGGGATATTGGTCGATCCGGCCAAGGTTGAGGTGGTGATGAGTTGGGAGGTGCCGAAGTCACCCTCTGAGATCAGAAGTTTCCTTGGGTTGGCAGGGTATTATCGGAGATTTATCAAGGATTTCTCCAAGATCGCTGTGCCACTCACCAGATTGACCCGGAAGGGTGTTACGTTCTCATGGGGGCCCGAGCAGCAGACCTCCTTTGAGACACTTCGCCAAAGATTGTGCGAAGCCCCGATATTAGCTCTTCCAGAAGGGATGGAAGATTTCGTGGTATATTGCGACGCATCGATTTCGGGATTGGGTGCAGTGTTGATGCAGAGGGGTCATGTGATAGCTTATGCGTCGAGGCAGCTGAAGCCTCATGAGGCGAGATATCCCACGCATGATTTAGAGTTGGGGGCAGTAGTGTTCGCTCTCAAAATTTGGCGTCACTACTTGTATGGGGTTCGATGTACGATATACACGGACCATAAGAGTTTGAAGTATTTGATGGATCAACCCAACCTAAATATGCGTCAGAGGCGGTGGTTGGATGTGGTCAATGATTATGATTGTGAGATCCTGTACCACCCAGGCAAGGCTAATGTGGTAGCCGATGCATTGAGCCGCAGGGCGGAGAGCACTCCATTGCGAGATGTGTGCTTGAGACTGACAGTGATGACTCCTGTATTGGATGATATTCGTAGGGCACAGGCTGAGGCTATGCGACCAGAAATGCAGAAGAAAGAGCGGGTTGTGGGGTTAATCTCAGAGTTTGTCAAGGATAGTCGAGGCCTTATGACGTTTCAGGGTCGGATTTGGGTGCCGTTCGTGGGCGGTACGCGTATTACGTTGATGGAAGAGGCTCATAAATCGAAATTCTCGATTCATCCCGGTGCTACAAAGATGTATTTGGATTTAAGGAAGGAATATTGGTGGCCCTGTATGAAGAGGGACGTGGCATGGTTCGTTGAGAGGTGCTTGACCTGCCGTAGGGTTAAGGCTGAGCACCAGAGACCGCATGGCAAGTTACAGCCATTGGAGATCCCCGAGTGGAAGTGGGAACGGATTACTATGGATTTTATCACCAAATTGCCGAGGACTGCTAGGGGAGTTGACGCAATTTGGGTGATCGTGGATAGGTTGACAAAGAGTGCACACTTCCTTGCCATCAGTGAGAGTTCTTCGGCGGAGAAATTGGCGGAGATATACGTGAGAGAGGTGGTATCTCGGCACGGAGTGCCGATCTCGATTGTGTCAGACCGCGATGTGCGCTTCACTTCCAGGTTCTGGAAGAAATTCCATGAGGAGCTGGGTACTAAGTTGCATTTTAGTACCGCATACCATCCCCAAACAGACGGTCAGAGCGAGCGGACAATTCAGACACTGGAGGACATGCTCCGAGCGTGTGTGTTAGACTTCAGAGGTAGTTGGGATGCGTATTTACCATTGGCGGAGTTTTCCTACAACAACAGCCATCATTCAAGCATTGGTATGCCGCCTTTCGAGCTGTTGTATGGTAGGAGGTGTCGGACTCCCATTTGCTGGGGGGAGGTGGGACAGAGAGTGATGGGCAGCACGGAGATCATACTCCAGACGACAGAGCAGATTCAACAAGTGAGACAAAGATTATTGACTGCCCAGAGCCGACAGAAGAGTTATGCAGACAGGCGCCGATCCGAGCTTGAATTTCAGGTCGGCGACTTCGTTCTCCTGAAGGTCTCTCCTTGGAAAGGAGTGATTCGGTTCAGGAAGAGAGGCAAGTTGGGGCCCCGGTATATTGGGCCATTTCGTGTGGTTGCAAGGGTAGGCCGGGTAGCCTATCGGTTGGAGTTGCCAGCGGAGTTGGGTCAGATCCATGACACTTTTCATGTATCGCAGTTGAGGAAGTGCATAGCCGATGAGTCGGCAGTGGTTCCATTGGAGGATATTCAGGTGGATGCGAGCCTGAATTACGAGGAGAGACCAGTGGCGATCAGGGATCGGAAGATCAAGGTTCTGAGGAACAAGGAAGTACCTCTGGTGTTGGTTCAATGGCAACACCGTAAAGGATCGGAAATGACTTGGGAACCGAAGCGCGAAATGCGGGAGCAGCATCCGGAACTATTTGCAGAGTGAGACTTCGAGGGCGAAGTCTAATCCAAGTGGGGGAGAGTTGTAACAGCCCGGAATCTCAGGTATTATTAAAATTATGTTTTTGGGGTGATTTAAGAGGGGACTCGGCGAGTTGGAGCCTAGACTCGCCGAGTAGGATCGCGGACTTGGTCGCGGGTCCGCGACTGGACTCGACGAGTCCAGATATGGACTCGGCGAGTCGACGCTGTTCAGCAGAAACCCTAACCGTTCAGTTTGGATCGTATTTAACGCCTCTTAGGCCGTCATTTTCAGTCTTTTGGTCAATTGAGAGGAACCCTAATCGCTGTGGACGCCTAGAGCAGGAGAGAAAGCTTTGGAACTTGGAAGAATTGGTTAGGCAAGAAGAAGAGGGATTTGGCTAAAGGAATATCAAGGAGGATTGAGTCCTGAGATTTGGGGGACACAGAGAGTGCGTTTTCAGGTAATACTCGGACCAAATCTGTTATTTTAATGTGTATGTGAGTTTAGGGTTTATGAAACCCATGTAGTGATTAGATGGGTTATTATGTTGTTACCCAAACGTTTTTACCCCAGTAATGAAATGTTTAGACGTCCAGAGGGTCCCATGGTTGTATACCTTGGGGCCATACGTGATTCAGGAAGCAGTTACTCGTCTGCATGGCATGGACTCGCCGAGTTGTTCTTCGGACTCGGCGAGTAGCTTGAAGATTTACTGGGACTCGCCGAGTTGTTCTTCAGACTCGGCGAGTGGAGTCGGGGTGGCCCCGCGATTCTTCCAGGAGTAACTCGTCGGGTCGAAGAGGGTACTCGACGAGTAGATAAGGAATCTCAGAAGGTTGGAAGACGTCTAGACTCGCCGAGTCGCCATGGGACTCGCCGAGTCCGGTTGAGCTGACCGTTGACCGTTGACCAGAGTTGACCTAAGTCTGACTTCTTAGGGATAGTCACACTTAGAAGAGATAAGTATTAATGAGTTACGTAATGTTATAGGGAGGTTGTAGCTCGTCGGTTGTGCACGAGTCATTTCAGGAGTTGCTAGCTTTCAGCATAGACGAGGTGAGTCTTCTCACTATACTGTACCCGGAAGGGTTTGACTGTGTGACCGGGAGGTCGAATATGTTATGTGATATGTATGCTATATGTGGTAAGTTAATTATTATCTGTGCTATGTATGAAATGTTATGGGCCGGAAGGCGATTATGTTATGGGCCGGAAGGCGTTGTATTGAGGACCAGAAGGTCAGGGCCTGGAAAGGCGTATGTGTGTAAGTGTATATTGGGGAACTCACTAAGCATTTATGCTTACAGTTGTTGTGTATGTATGTATTTCAGGTACTAGCGAGGACCGTGGGAAGGCGCCGGCATGATCGATACACACTGAAGATTGTTTTATGATCTTGGGAGTTTGAATAATTGTACTGACCGAATAATTAAACTATTTATGCCTTGTTTTAAATGGAAACAATTATGTTTTAAAAATGAAAAATTTGTTTGAAAAATTTGAGTTGTTACACACCTTCACTCACGTTGTAAAAGCTTCGGTCCCCAAAGTATGGTAAGGGTTGACCCTGTTCGTCACTCAAGCGATTCAAGTTGGTTGCCCACAAGGGAGTGGGACCTGGGAAAGCTGGTCGAGGATTGTTGTTCGGGGCTTGACCTACTGGCGGTAGGTTGTTGACTTCAGGCTTAGAGTCAGATCCATCAGAAAAGCCTTATGCGAGGTGATCATCCAAAGGGATTGGATGCTCATCTTCGGGCTCTTCTTCGATCCACCCAACATTGCCTTCGTTGGGAAAGTACGTGTCGCCATGATGGAATCCAGCCATTTAATCTACGCGAGAAGAGAGGTATAAGAATCTAGTGTATAAATAGCTTGTAGTAGCACAAAATACTCCTATAGTATTTTATGTTTAAGATCTACTGTTCTCCTTATGGTATTGTTGGTATGTTTTTAGACTTGTTAACATATCACAACCATTCCAGGGCATATGCTAATCACTCCTCGGACCAGCATAGTTGATCAGGCTATGCCACTCCCAAGACTAACCATACATCCCCGAGCTCACTTTTGATATTTAACAATCGTAATACTTTTGTTCTTGTCATTGTGACACAGATTTTAGTATGAATGCAGAATAGTATACTTAATTAAATATTTTAATATTTAAAGTATAGACTCTTGATCATTGTGTTTTAATACCAAATGGGTTTATAGTTTAGTATATCTTTTATGGGTTGATATACTCAATTCACTATAAACCTGGCTCTGATACCAATCTGTCACACCCTAAAACCAAGAACGGCGGAAAGGTTCTGGGGCGCAGGACGTCATGTAAAGTATCACAACACAGTATAACAATAAATAAGAAAACAACATCATCCATTGCATTAAATATATAATTTTAATACAAGTGTGTTCTGTACAGTTATAGACACCAAAAAGTAAATCAAAATAATTAGATGAGTCTTGAATGCACTCTATCTTCTCAAAAGCTGGTCTCGGTACCTGTCTACTGTCGACCTGAAAATACAAGTTATTTTGAAAGAGTTTATCAGCATTAAGCTGGTGAGTTCATAAGTATTTTAGTGTCGGTGTTTGTTATCAAAACGTTTGAACATGGTTTTTAGTATGAGTTTGTAAAAGGTATGTAAATGTTTGTAAGTGTTTGTAAAAGTTTGAATCTCTCAGAAAAACCTATATTTTCTATTAAAGTTGCCTTCTACCAAAGCTTAACTGTTTTGTATGTTCGTTTGTTGTAAAAGTGTGTAATTTCCCATCATTAACAAAATATAGTTTGTACATGAATGTATAAGTGAAATAATCAGTAATTATATGTAAAAGGTAAATTATTGTAGTATTGTAGTGTTGTATTATAGGAACTACTGCTGTACTAACTACCTTAAACCGAATTTATATTAAGGTATCATGTGATTAATTGTACCATACTATCGACTGGATAAACTACGACAAATGTAGGTCGTAAAAAGAAATGACGTTTGGCACCCGCAGACCTGCAGGTCCGGCTGTAGCTAGCAGCAAGGTGTAGGATAGTCAATCTAGTATAGATCAATATGCAAACTCATGCTCTCCCTTCAAGAGACTCTGGCTACAACATGGGCCATGGCATTGAAGTCATGCTCCGATACAGATCACAATGGTTAACGTGTTCATGTATATATAATGTAATGTTACTCGTTCTAGTATCGTTGTATATGTTCTCTTTCTATTATAGTTGTATATGTTCTCCTTCTAGTATAGTTGTATATGTTGTCTTTCTAGTATAGTTGTATATGTTCTCTTTCTAGTATAGTTGTATATGTTCTCTTTCTAGTGTAGTTGTATATGTTCTTATAGTAATAAGTATTGACTCATGAATGAACTGACTCATTGATCTAGCAATAGTATAAGTATGATCTTGTGTTACCCCGATGGTAACTTTGTAATGATGTAACTAGTACGTATAAACATGGAAGAACTTTTATGACTATATATGTACACATGATATATAATTAATATTGAAACGACCTTCGGACGGCTACCTGATAATCCACCAGACCACATTCAAATCGAGGAAAAGGAAATAGGGCGGACGACCTTCCTAAGCCTTTTAAACATTCCTTATATAGCTATACATATACGGGCATGCAATTTATAATAAGTATAACAAAGGTTAAGTAAAAGCATTTGATAAGTAAAAGAGTTTGTAAAGCAGTTTAAAATGAAATAGTTTGATAAACTGTTTGAATAGTAATAAAATCATTGGTTTTGTAGTTACTAATCACATATGATTGATGTAATAACTATAAGTATTCAACTTGTATCCCCCCTATTAAAGCATTTAAAACATTTAAAAGTATTTCAAAGGTTAGTTAAAGGGGTATGAACTCACTTGTGGTGAGTGGATTGGATTGACGTGTCGGGTACGGTGCTAGGTGACAAATGAAGACTTGTACACACGCACGAGCCTAGTTATCATATAATGAACATATATATAACTAATTAGCCAATTTATAACTAATAAATTAAGTTGGGATACCCTAGAACATGAAAACACTTTGTTTCAAGTGTTAAAGATCACAAGGATTGCATCCGAGTGTTGGTAGGGTAAAACTAGTGTGTTTGGAGTCCAAGGGTAAACTCCCTTTGAGTTTACGGTTTTGATGGTCAAGACCTAGGGAGTTTACGGCAGTAAACTCTAGAGTTTACGGTCGTAAACTCTAGTCTTAAGGTCCAAGTGTTGTTTTGTGGTTTAGCAAGCCTTTTGAAGCAATTCTACTAAGTGGTTTGGCCTTTGGAAGGGACTAGGGCAACAAAACACCTCCTTTGAGGAGTTTACAGCCTAATGGCATTTTCCTTTGGGTTTACTACCGTAATCCCTTATGGAGAAGTGTATTGCCATGTTTTCAAGTCCCTAACACAATTAGGTAAGTGTATGTGCTAGTTTCTAAGCCTAAGGAAGGAAAATAACCCATTTAGACACACTTTAGGGTGTTTACGGTTTTGGGAGATCCCCAAACCGTAAACACCTATAAATGTTGGATTTTGGTGTTTTTCAAGGCTTAGATACATCAAAGGAAGGTTTAATCAACTCATGGAAGGCTTAAACATCAAACTAGCGCTTAGATAAGGACTTAGGCACACTTTGGTGCTCTTTTTGGTGTTTACCGTCCAAGCATCTCCTTAGACCGTGAACACCTATATCCTTGTGTTCTTGACATTATTTCTTGATATTCAAATGTAATACTAGCTTAAAATCACTCAAGGATGGAAGCACTTACTATTAGAAGGCTTGATTTGAGTTAAAAGGCCAAGAACACTTAGTGTGTGTTCTTGGTGTTTTGGAAATCTAGCCAAAATACAAATATGATTGGATGATTAGATGTATAAACACTAGATTAAGTGTTTTACTAAATTAAAAAGGTTAGAACACTTACAAGATTGAATATTTGGAATTAAATCTTGGATGATATTTGAGAGAATATTTGGAGTTTACTCTTTTGACATATAGGGAGTAAACACAAATGAATAACTTCTTGGGGAGTAAACTCATACATAGGTATGAGTTTACAGTTTTGGGTGATTTCTCAACTAAAAATATAAAAGTTTGGCCGGGTGTTTCTATTATGCGAAGTGTTTGCGGTTTTTGAAATTCAAAACCCGAGACGACACTTTCTATCACCCGTTCGTTTAAAAATAATATTAAAATAATCAAACGAAATTTATATTTCTTAAAGATAAGAAATAATTACATTAACTTATGATACGAAGTGGTGGACTTTTAGGGTTTGACCGAATGGAAAATTTCGGGTTGTCACAGGCCACGACGTGGAGCACCATTCCATGACGTGGAATGTAATTTCATGACAACTATAAATTCCCTTGATCTCTACGAATTTAAGAGGTTGGCTGATTAGAAAAGGTTTCTAGAAGTCGATATTCAGAAGGTTAGAAGGCTAGGAAATTGGTTTGAACACCAAGGAAGAAGAAGAGGTTCATAATTACTTTCTAGTTGTGGTACTTTACAATGTTTTTGAGTATGACTTGTTTGTGTTTATTTGTTAGCATGAGTAGCTAAATCTAGCTGCTTCTATTAGCTAGATGAAGCTGGAACTCATGGTTTTTTTTTATAATTACTTAGACTTTTCTTGTTAGTTAATGTCTTGTGTTTGATTAATTATATCTAGCATGCTTGATTTGATACTAGATTACTTTAAACTCTTATTCTATGTAGTTAGTGACCATTAATCTACATGAATTTGATTACCTAGTGATTTAATGAACAACAAATTATTAACGCTGAGATCAAACCAATCTTAGATAAGTAATTGAATTATTGAATTTGGTTGTGCTAGATAACTCATATTTTGAACATAATTGTGTTTGTCTAGGGATGTGTAACGCCTGTGTTTCCGGGCTTGCCATTTTTAGCAATGTAATAGTCTAGGTAAACCTTTGTAACCCGTTTTGAAATAATAAGAGTGTATTATTTGAGTATTATGTGTTTTGTGCTTAATTGCTTAATTATGTGGTTTGATTAATTAAGAATAAAAATAAGCGTCAAAATTGAAGTGTAAAATAAGCTTGATATCTTTGGATAATGTTGTAGTGGTTGAAACGAGGTTTCCGAATATATATAGAACGCCCAAATCTGACTTCGTATGAGGAAGTTATGATTTATTGAAGTTTCGGCTTAACGGTATGCAGCCTGAAATACTCGATTTGAGATCGAGCGGTTTTTAGCCGAAACAATCTAAACGAGAATCGAAGATCTCGTTGTTGGTATCGAAGCGATGAAAAGTTAGGGAAGAACGGACGTCAAATGAAGAAGTTATGAATTTATAACGAAGTTTTTCTGTCCCAGCCTATTAAAAATAATTAATAAAAATAAAGTTAAAATTAGCCGACGGAGTGTAAACGAAAGTTGTAGAGCGTAGTCTCATCTTCGCGTGGATATAAAGAACGTCGAAACCGGAGTTCGTATAAAGAAGATATGAATTTCCGAAGTTTATTAAATAATTTGTATTTAAATTTAATCTTTAATTTGGATGTATATCCGAAGGATTCACCGATCTGATCTGAAGTACGCCCAGCGTACTGGCGTACGCCCAACGTACCGCGAAGCATGACGCACCTGGCACTCGAGTTCTTCGGATGACGAACGCCATGACGATTTCGGACCAGTACGCCCCACGTAAGGCCGTATGCCCCGCGTACTGCGAGGCTCCAGCCTCCTATAAATAGGATGCGAGGGCAGCCGAATCCATTGCTCTTTTTCTCTCTTCTCTCTCCCATTTTACCTCGATTTGCGTGCCAGAAGTACCCCGAAGCCCCGGTATCATTCCCGAGTCCCGAAGCAAGATCCGAAGCCCCGAGAATCCCGAAGAGCGTGATTCCCGAGCCGAAGCTCTGCCCGCGAGAAGTTCGATTTTTGTAGAGATCTTCCAGATCTGCTGAGGATTACTACTTCTGCAAGCCGTAGTGTTTTCTGATCATCTTTTGATCAAGTGTGTGTATACTACCTTTCATAAACACGATAATAATACAAGTATGGTTTGAGTGTATTAAGTATATTGTTGTTTATATGTGTGAGTGTGTAGTTACTTTCTTCTAACGCAGAATTATGAAGTATTTTATACGGAATACGTATTATGCGTATAATTGTGTGGTTATGTGTGTGAATGTGTATTCACTTTCTTCTATCTCATAGATATGATTTATTCTCTATGAAATACGTGTTATGTGTGTGTGCCTCATCTGTTATGTGGAAGATGTATTGATTAAAGCATGCTATGCAGGTTTTTAAACTATGTATAAAAATGTATATTTTTATCTACTAATATGTTGGGTAGAACATGGGTAGATAGTTGGTGTGTAATAAACAGATGAGAGGCCTCGTTGTTGTTTTGATTCAGTCATCTAGCGGAGTTTAGATGACGACCACAAACTTTTCTAGACAATCATGTGGAACACTAGCAGGCTCGCCACCTGCAGGTGTTAGTGAACTTGGGTGTTCATTCGCTGTACTCCATCCCCCTCATGGTTGCCTTATTTGACTTATATTGCTGAGGAACCCCCGAAGCATGTGTTGTCGTCCCGATGAAATATTCTTAGACTAGGTCCCTTTGTTAGTTATTTTAGGGACATAAAGTGAGAATAACGAGAATGGGTAATTGGGTTATTGTTGGTTGGTGGAAATTAAATATAATTATTTATTGTGGGTTGAAAACCCTATATGCTCACCAGGCTCCCAAGCCTGACCCACTCAGTTTTATTTGTATTACAGGAAGTGGCGCAAGGGCATAAGATGGACGAACCATCAAGTTGTTTTGTTTACAAGTCTGTATATGTTTATATTTGTTGAATGACTTGTAATGTTATCGTTTATGCTTTGTGGTCTGTATCGGAACATGACATCCCGAGTTTTGATTATATAATGAAAATACATTTCTTTTATGAAATGCTTTGGTAAACATTGTTTTATCACGTTTTGTTTTTTGGAACGAATTCCGCAACTCTTTCAAATCAAAAGGATTTACTTTGAAATTATTTTAAAAGAATAAATGAAAATCGGTCTTTTCTGGCCGAGATTTTGGGGATGTCACAGTTGGTATCAGAGTATTAGTTTAAGCGAACTAGGAATTTGTAGGATTTCTACACTTAAACTCAGAATGCTAAGTGAAATTTTGAGATATGTGTCTGTTATGTTTTAGACACGAGCACTAGTTTATTTTAGGAAAGTTGCCTAAAATACTTTATGTGCTAAATGTTATATGTTGCCATATATGATATTATTTGTTCGGATGTATGGTCTGTTGTCGACCGGATCTAGAAACCTTATGTGTGTAGGATTCTACACGTACGTCTACGATATTAGAACTAGCATGTAAACGTTTCGGAGTGATAAGGATGATTTGAATATCTATCGTGAATGAGGATCTAATTTCACCTTATTCGGTGTATAGATCAAAAATGGTGAGAACAAGAAGTGGAGTTAGAAATGCTGATGAAAACAGGAATCAACCACCAGTGATTGAGCAAATACCTGTCGTAGCAGTAGCACCTGAGCCAATAACCATGGTTGCACTACTAGAAAAAAGGCCTTTTACGACGCTCATTGCACGTCGTAAAACGCTCAGACGACGCGCAAATGCGTGTCAAGGAAGGCCCTGTCATAAAGAGAGACGACGCGCTTTTGCGCGTCGTCTATAGACGACGCGCATTTACGACGCGCATTTACGACGCGCGGTTACGGCATGCAATGCGTATCAAGGAAGGCCCTGTCATAAAGGAAGACGACACGCATTCGCGTTTCGTAACTTTACGACGCGCGTGTTAATGACACGCAATGCGTATCAAGAAAGCCCCTGTCAAGAAAGGCCATGTCATAAATGAAGATGACATACATTTTTGCGTATCGTAAATTTAAATGTTTAAAAAAAATAAATTTATATATTTATTAATTTTTAAATTAAATTTTCATTTAATTTCTTATAACAGAAATAAAATACCATATACAAAAAATACAATCCATTGCATAATATAAAATAAATTGCACAAATTATAATGTCATACAAAAAATCATTCAAATGTTAAACAAAAATAATACATTGCTAACATGTGTTATACATTCCTATAAAACTAACAAATAATCATACAACTCTGTTTCTTACTGGAAAGGAAAGCTAAACATGATTACAAGTCTCCCTTAATCTTGAACTTCGCCACCACCGACGTAAGAAAAAAACTACGTATAAATATCAAAAAACAAGATATGAGCCAATCATTCTATGACTCAAGGAAAAATATCATTAGAGAAATGTGAAAAAAATATGAAACAAATGAATGAAAGTGCATTGCTATTTCTTTAATACTTACTGCATAGAGTAAGACTTGGACATCATCTATAGTTTTGAAGGACATTGATGTCTCCCTATGCTGCACATATTAAAAATAAAAAAGAACAAAATTAAGTAACATATGGATTCATATATCTATCAATTGTATTGTAAATTGTAAATTAAATAAATAAGCTTTAAGCATACATACCACTACAGATGCAATGCCAGGAAAAAGGCCTGAGCATATAATGGCGCTAACCGATGATTGATTATGACTTAATCTGTTGCTAATCCCCGATTTAGTCTCAAGTAATTGAGCATCTTTTAAAATATGGATAAACGATTCCTTAAAGAATGTATAGCTTGAAGTGTTTGAGCATAAAGGAAATTCCTCCAGCAATATTTATAAGCATATCCTTCTCTTTCAGCTTCTTTCCATCCTTCATATTCACACACAAGTGCCATATGATCATTGTAATCCTTTGCAGAAAATATTGATTTTGTTGTACTAGCTTGCTGAAATAGACATACAAAAGATATCAGGAAAAGACCAAAATGCCCTTGTATGAAAGTAGCTGGATTACTCACGTCTTTGTTCTCTTGAGGCAAAAGAAAATGATCCCTGACACTAAGTCCAGCAACAATTGTAAGAATATGATCAAAGCAACGAAAAAAAGCACCCATTATTAGCATTTTCCCTAATTTTGGATCCAATGGAAGCATTACCAGATATTTACGTATATTTTGAAAAAATGAGAAAAGATAATCTTAGGAAATAAACTTTTATAAATATATTAATATAAACTAACCAAGATGTGTAAGATTTTCATTTACATCTAATGCTCCAATCATCTTTGAAAAATCCACAACATTTTGGATTGATTGTGGGAAAAAGGGAATTGTTGAATCAAATAGATCTTAGGGCATTTTATTTTTTCCATTAAGTGTTGAATATGATTAACGATGTATGTCTGGAGTTAGTGTTGTATACATAAGACTGTCTCTTTTTTAGACTGCATGAATTGCCTGAATGTGAGTAAATGACAATTTTACCCTTCTATGTGACACTTACCTACTGTCTGTTATTGTGTGTAAATTCTAGGCCTTAGAATTTGATATTTGAATATAGGGCAAACATTAAAGTGTGTATGTATTAAGTCAAAAAGAAACGCCCCTATAAATCAATGACAAACAGACATAATTCAATCAATTTTTTATAAATTATTACCTTCCATGAACAACAATAGCAAAAACCCCAGTTTTTTCAATTCGTCTGGCCAATTCTACATATCTCCAGTTGAGTTCAAGAGGCGTATTTTGCATGTTATTGGTATGCATAAATTCCTCTTTAACGTTGTCAAAATCTGCATTACAGTATACAAAATGATTTAGCTTCAAGAGACTTTAAACAAACCTTTTCTTCAACCAATGATTTAGCTTCTGGGGGAGTAGGAAATGGGAACTTCGTAATCTGAAACAAGTCAAACAAAAAAAGAAACTCAATGCTACATATGAATATGATACAATCTCAGACAACTATCATATAAGAAGAAAAAAATCATACACATTGTCACTAAGGCATATCATCAAACAATTGGTGTGCAATAAAGATCTACTTAAATTAGGATTCCTAAGTTTTTTTTATTACGTCTAACTATTCATAAGTAGTAACATGTGGTTTGATCACGCAGCAACAAAGATTTTAGCACGCCAATTGATCAGGCTTAGGCAACAAATAGCCAACCTACAAAGTAGTCAGGCTCAAATGAGGGGCATAGCAACACATACACAGGTAAAATGAGGGAAGTACCTCTATGAATTTTTGGAAGACTAATTGTTCTGATATATGGGAAAAACTTCATATTTCCAAAAATGCCCCTGAAAATGCCCCTCCTCAGGCATCTCCTCCATCAGATGGAATAAGTTCCACTGCTAAAATTCCTTCCTTGCCCCCGACATCAAATATAAATCCACTTGAAGATTGTCCAGCAAGAAGAGGTAGCAATCGGTATAATCTGGGAACATATTGAATAAGAATAACTATTTGGAGAAGAAACTTTGCATAACCAGTCCCTGGTGATGAAAGCCCATTTGGTTGGACGAATAATACAATCATCTGTAGTAGTACATAAGTTGTTATCTTATATGAGGAACAAACAGCAAAAGCAGTGAATATGTAATTAAAAGTAATGTTAAGTAAATTGTTTGGGGGCAACTCATTCAGTCTACTCAATCACATTTCAGAAGAAAGCAATCATCAGGTCTTTACATTCTTCAAATTAAATTGAACTTAGTTCATGATAAAAAGTGAAGCATATCCAGCAATTTAACTACAGAAAAAGAGAAAATCGTCAGAAGAAGCCAGAAGACATTAAGGCATACTTGTTTAATGTCTCTGCTTAAGCTCTATCAAACGAACAATGGGGGAAGTTATAAAAATGTGTGTTTAAATAAGAGGATGATAAGAAACAGCCAAATGAAAGGAGAAAACCAAGATTTGAGAAGGAAATTCATCGATTGAACGTAGATTTAGGGCATATGTATCAGGTTCGCTAACATATAGAACTAGAATTTGGAGTGAGAGTGACTAACCTAAAGCAAAATGACATGGTAAAGGCCTTCCAAGTCTTCTAAGAATTTTCATCTCATCATATGTTAATTTTGGTTGAACTCCAAAGGGGAGAAGCCTGAAGTGTTTCCAGTATCCAGGAACAATTGAGATTTTGAGTGAAGCATAGCCACATAGGGACCAAATTTGTAATTTACTCTTATTTTATATAAGTAAAATGCTATAATCAAATTTTTATACTTGTAAGGACTCCTTTTGAACTTTTCAACAACTGATAGAAGAATTTCTATATACTTATTCCTTCCCTCAGCCTTAGAGTCCAAAATATCAGGGAGGAAGGAAACAAAACAGATGGCAGCTGAACCACATTTCTCTTCCATCACATCCTAAAATGGAAAATTCATGATTTTACCAGGGGCAAAAAGGGAAATCCTGAAAAATTATAAAAGGGATTCGAAAAACTCACTGAGCTAGTCAACTTTATCACTTCAGGAGGAGCAACATTTGTTTCTAGTTGAACAAGGGCAAATGATTGGACTCTCTTTATCTGCACCAAATACTAATATAGTTGGGAACCCTTGTACCTTAAACCTGCTCATTAAAGACTGAAAGAAAAAAAAACATAATCAGTTAGTAATAATAAAAAATAATAATATTGTTTTAGATAAAAAGAATAGAAATTAAAGATTACCTTTTCGTCATCATAGTTCACATGTCCAAGCTTCACCTTTCCTTGTAAATTCTTTGCAGCCTTCTTCCATTCAGGTGCAAGCTTTTTACAATGTCCCCACCTGAAAAAAATAACATATATATAAAAATTTATAGTGCTAAAATATATACTACGTTGAAAGCTGCCTAAAAAAATTTAAATCCAAAAAGTCAAATTAAAATTGTAAACACTAAATTAAAGGGGTTTTTAGTATGATTATGATTATCTGATTCTTTAATGTTAAGAATTAAGATAACTGGATTTAATTTAAACATCTTTACCTGAGCTATGATAGGGTTACTAGCATCATCAAATGGTGTGAATACAAACTCAAACATGTGCTTGACAGATAGCTTCCCAAATAGCAGCTAGTTCTAAGCCAATAGCTATAAGCTGAAAGGGAAAAATCATAAGCCTTTTTCTTGATAGAGAAGATGAAGTCAAGATATGAATGAGAAATTGCCTACCCTGTTATTTGTTGAACGACTGAAGAAATAGGGCAGGGTAGAAACATCCTTTTCATACCTTAGTGCAATCACACCTTGGGCTTGTAAAATCGGGGTTCTTCCCTTGGAAACTTGAAGAAAAAAAAGAGGAATACAATATCGGGTGAAAGGTAGGTGTCTTGAATACAGAAGTAAAAAACCTAGAACAGATCAGCTAAGCAAGTAGAGAAACAAGAGATCAGTGCATTTTTTGGAGTAAAAGATAGTAGTTGGAGATCGAGATCTGGAAAAGGGGAGGAAAGAGGAATGAGGGAACTGACCTAGAAATTGGTGAGAATGGTGATGAGGAAGCAACCACTAATAATCGCAAATGAATCCATGATGACTAATAGATTAGGAGCCAGAGCCACCACTAGCACCAATACCGCCACCGGTAATCTAGAAAATCGCACCAGAACCTCCATTGCTTTTTCCAACGACGCCTTCAACAAAACCTTAACGTGTCCGACGACCATCACCACCAGAGAAGACGTCGAACATCAATGAGAAAATCAACACCAACAGGAATGAAATCAGATAATTAACCTTTTTCCTCCTCCTCATCCTCATTGTTTTCCCTAAATTCCTCCTCACCATAACCTCCGATCAAAAAAAGCCCTAGCTACGTTGTGCAGACTTAAAGAGTCGATGTGGGTTGGAGGTAGTGGAGGTGGGTGAGGGGCGGAGACGAAGGAGATGATATAGATGTTAGAGAACAGATCGATACGAATGTAGGAGAAAAAGCGGGGTTCAAAATTTTTTTGGATTTCATTTTCCCTCTTAGAAGAGAAGAGAGACGCGCGTTCCTTAAAAAAAATATAAAGCGACATTCACAGAGGGCGCACATTTTTTATAAAGTGCCCTCCGTGTTTTTAATTTTTTTACATGAGACACTAATTTAACGGCACGCAATAATGCGTGACCTAAATCCTAAATTTTTTTGAAGAGATGACACATTTTTAATGTCACTCTCTTTTGCGTAACATAAAACAACGAGTGTCGTGGTTTGCGCGTCGTAAAAGGGCCTTTTTCTTGTAGTGCTGGTGTGCAAATGATGATTCAAACAATGTTGGATCGTCAGATGGATGAAACTAGGCGGTTGCTTCAACAGAATCGTGAAGAACTGTCAATTCGTGTGGAAGAGCCCGAATTAAATGAAGGGCACTCGGAAGGTGGAAACTTCAGTGGGTCTGTTGGTCAAGCCAACCCACCGATAGTTAGGCAAAACAACCATGATCGAAGGAATGATGGAATGGGATGCAAGTACAAGGACTTTCTAACTTGCAAACCATCGACCTTCAATGGAAAGGAGGATCCGATTGGAGTTATGGATTGGATCTCCGAAATGGAGTTAGCCTTCATGACTTGTGGCTACAGAGGCAAGTTGCAGACTATCTATGCAGTGCGTCAGTTCCGAGGTGGAGCCGTTCGTTGGTGGAACACTCTAGGGAAGACGTTAAGCCCTAATGAGCCACTGCAATTGACATGGGTATAATTTTTGGTGCAGTTCAAACGCAAGTTCTGTTCGGCCCAAAATTTGTTGGAGTTGGAGAATAAGTTTTTGGCATTAACGAAAGGCAGCATGTCAGTTGATGAATACACCAATAGCTTCACCGATAAGATGGAGTTTGCCTTGCGTATCGTCCCAGACGAGTTGAAAAAGGTGGACCGGTATGCGAAGGGACTCCCATGGGAGTACGAGGTGCCAGTACGTCAGGCACATACTCTAGAGGCATCTATCTGGGCTGCCAAGTCTGTTGAGAACATGATTAAGGGGAGAATCACCGACAAGGTTGAGGTTGGTGAGATGAGAAAGTTTGAGGGAACATCTGGTTCCGATAAGAAAAGCAAATTTTCGAAATCTGATTCGGAAAAGTTTGGTGGAGGAAAAGGAGGCGAAGCGAAATGGTGTGATAAGTGTAAGAAGAAGCACTTTGGGAAATGTAGTGAGGATGTAACCTGCTACAAGTGCGGAAAAATTGGGCATTTTGCCAATGAGTGTCCGAACAACAAAAGGATGTGTTTTGGTTGCAATGAAGAGGGGCACATATTGAAAGACTGTCCGAAGAAGAAGGAGGCAGCTAAGCCCAACATTCCACCAAAGCCGAAGGCGAGAGCCTTCTAGATGACACTCGAAGCTGCGAAAGATGAAGCTGATGTCACTTCAGGTACCTTTCTCGTAAACGAATTACCTGCTCAAATTTTGTTTGATTCTGGAGCCAACTACTCCTTTATTTCGCATGAGTTTGGTAGAAAACTAGCCTTGCCTGTTGATAGACTAGATAATGCTTTATTAGTCGAAGTAGCTAGTGGCAAGTTTGTACCTGTTAGCCATCGTCTGAAAGACATCTTAATCGACCTTAATGGGAATAAGTTTCACGAGGAATTATTGCCTATCGAACTTAATGGTTTCGACATCGTTCTGGGAATGGATTGGCTTAGCGCCAATGATGCCGAAATTTTATGCAAGAAGAAGATAGTTAAAGTAAACCCGCCTGGGAAGGATTCATTTATGGTGTACGGGGACAAACGGAGAGTAAATTCTTGAATCATTTCCCTAATGAAAGCCAGAAAGTGTTTGACCAAGGGATTTACATCATATTTAGCATTCGTGATTGATGCTAAGAAGGAAAAGAAGCTGATGCAGAGTATTCCAGTGGTGTGTGATTATCCGGAAGTATTTCCCGAAGATCTTCCTGGATTACCACCTGATAGACAAGTGGAGTTCAGAATAGACTTGTTACCAGGAACCACACCAATAGCAAAATCACCTTATCGATTAGCACCAACGGAGATGAAGGAGCTGATGATGCAACTTCAGGAGTTATTGGACAAAGGTTTCATTAGACCTAGTTCATCGCCCTGGGGAGCTCCGGTGTTATTTGTGAAGAAGAAAGATGGAAGTATGAGAATGTGCATCGATTACAGAGAGCTGAAAAAGGCAACAATAAAGAATAGATATCCGTTGCCGAGGATTGATGACCTATTTGATCAATTGCAAGGTTCGAGCTATTTCTCGAAGATCGATCTTAGGTCAGGATATCATCAGCTAAAAGTAAGAGAGCAAGATATCGAGAAGACTGCATTCAGAACTAGATATGGACACTATGAGTTCTTGGTTATGTCATTTGGACTAACCAATGCTCCAGCAGCGTTCATGGATTTGATGAATAGGGTTTGTAATCCGTTCCTTGATAAATCTGTAATAGTGTTCATAGACGACATTCTGATTTACTCGAAAAGCCAAGAGGAGCATGGCAGACACTTGCAAGAAGTGTTAGAAGTCTTGAAGAAGGAGAAGCTGTATGAAATGTTCTCTAAGTGTGATTTTTGGATTCGTGAAGTCCAATTCTTGGGTCACGTGGTCAACCAAGAAGGGATAATGGTTGATCCAACAAAGATTGAAGCTGTGATGAAGTGGGAACAACCGAAAAGTCCCACGGAGGTCCGAAGCTTTTTAGGATTAGCCGGATATTACCAAAGTTTTATCCAAGGTTTTTCTTCGATCGCTACTCCATTGACAGCTTTGACCCACAAAGGAGCTACTTATGCTTGGAATGATAAGCATAAAGAAGCATTCGAGAAGCTAAAGAAGAAGCTATGCGAGGCACCGATACTTTCTCTACCCGATGGGGTTGAAGACTTCGCTGTTTATAGCGATGCGTCTAGGGTTGGATTGGGTTGTGTTTTGACCCAAAGAGAAAAGGTGATAGCATATGCGTCTCGACAGCTGAAGGAGCATGAAAAGAATTACCCGACTCATGATTTGGAGTTGGCAGCGGTAGTTTTCGCTCTGAAAATATGGAGGCATTACCTCTATGGCACGAAGTGCAAACTTTTTACTGATCATAAGAGTCTCCAATATCTCTTTAATCAGAAGGAATTGAATATGAGGCAACGACGCTGGCTAGAATTACTTAAAGACTACGACTGTGAGATACTTTACCATCCTGGTAAAGCTAATGTTGTTGCTGATGCTCTCAGTCGGAAAGTCAATCTTGAAAGGAAAAGGCCAAGAGCGTTGAGAATTGAAGTTGTCTCGACTATTTTGGAAAGTATAAAGAAGGCTCAAAGCGAAGCTTCTGAGAAGAACGACCGAAAGGAGGAACGTTTGGGCAAAACGTTGGTGTTCGGTGTAAACAGTCATGGACTAAAGGTGTTCCAAGATTGGATTTGGATACCTAAGACAGGAGGAATCAGAGATCTTCTTATGGAAGAAGCTCTCAAGACCATGTACTCGATTCATCCCGGTAGCACTAAAATGTATAGGGACCTGAAACCCTACTACTGTTGGCCGACAATGAAGCTTGATGTTGCAAAGTATGTGGCCGAGTGTGTGACTTGTGCGAGAGTCAAGACACAACATCAGAAACCATATGGGAGTTTAGAACCTTTACCTGTGCCTATGGGTAAATGGGAAGACATTGCGATGGATTTTGTCACTAAACTACCCAGAACAAAGAATGGTCACGACATGATTTGGGTGGTCGTTGATCGATTCACTAAAAGTGCGCATTTCATAGCAGCCAAGGAGAAATGGTCTATGGAGAAGCTTGAAAATTCATACATGAAGGAAATTGTGAGGCTTCACGGTGTTCCGTTAATGATTGTGTCGGATCGTGATAGTCGTTTCACCTCGAGGTTTTGAAAAAGTCTACAAGAGGAAATGGGTACCAAGTTATGTTTAAGTACAACTTACCATCCGCAGACTGATGGTCAGAGTGAAAGACCGATACAAACACTTGAAGATATGCTGAGAGCATGTACCCTGGAATTCCTAGGTAACTGGGATGAACATTTACCTTTGGTAGAATTTTCCTACAATAATAGTTACCACTCGAGCATAAAGATGGCACCTTATCAAGCTTTGTACGGACAGAAGTGTCGTACGCCGTCTTGTTGGCTTGAGGCTGGGTAAAAGCAGTTTATGGGACCCGAGATGGTCCATCAGACTACTGAGAAGTTGAAAGTGATCAGGGAAGGAATGTTAGCAGCTCAAGATCGTCAAAAGAGCTATGCTGACAAGAAGCGAAGGCCAATGACCTTTGAAGTTTGAGATTCGGTTTTGCTTAAAGTCTCGCCGTGGAAGGGACTTATAAGATTTGGTAAAAGGGGAAAGTTGAGTCCAAGGTTTATTGGACCGTCTAAAGTTCTTCAGAGGATTGGGAACGAAGGTTACAAGCTTGAACTACCAGAGGAACTGAATGGAATTCACAACACTTTTCATGTGTGTTATTTGAGGAAGTTCATGGGAGAAGTTCCCGACATAATTCCAATTTCTGAATTGAGAATTGATGAGAACAAAAGGTTGATTGAAGAACCAGAGGCAATTGTTGACCGAAAGACTAAGAAGTTGCGACGCAAAATGGTTGGGTTAGTGCTTGTCCGATGGAAACACACGAATGGGCTGAATTGCACCTGGGAGACGGAGAGTGACATGATGGAGTCTTTTCAAAAAGTTCGAATTTTACAGACTGAAAAGTGTTGCTAGTCTCGCCGACCTTCTCGCCTTTCTTCTTGTGGAAACCAAATTCTGGATTTTTCAATGGTTAAATTATTGGAGTGTTCGTTCCTCGGGTCATAAATTAGTGAAACAAAAACAAAATAAAACAAAACGCATTAAAAGAATAAAAATAAATAAATTAAATATTGAATGCAACATAACCAAGACGTGGCTAAGATGACCATGATGTGGTCGTTGCTCAGAGGAAAAAATAAATACATAAAGATAACTTTTGTGGTTTTTACCCCACAAAAAGGATCGAATAACTAAAAGTATTCAAAATAAAAAATCAAATAAGGCATTCACCGTCAATGGCGCCAAAAACATGATGAGCGCAAAAGTACTTACTTGCTTTAAAATTTTTAACCTAACTAACTTAACTAATATTTGCACCTGTAGGAAATGTATCTAGTCGGATTATAGAATAGTTGTGATAAGTCGGGTGTCGAACACAGGGAACACAACTTAATTAAATAAAACAACTACGTATAGTTAAACTAAGAAAATAAACTTAAATTGGTGGTTTTTACTGATTTTGCAAGATCAGAAAAACATAATTCAAATCACTACCAATTTACCAACTAACCAAGAAAATAAAAATGAATTTACTTCAAGATTAAAGAGTACTTCTATTCAGTTCTTATTTCCCTTTCTCCTATGGTTGATTTCTAGTTAACGGAATTTATTGATTACCAATTTGTTAACTAGTTATTATCATCAAATATCTAGACATACCAATTTATAAATTACCATGCAATGATCAAGCACAAGTTAAACATAAAATCGATAATGATCACAAATTAGACTATAAATGACAATAGGTACTTTCATATGATCAAGTTAAGCAACCAAGCAAAAATAAAGATTAATTATGCTCTCTAAAATAGTTAAAGTTACTAGCTTTAACGACTTTAGCTAAGAGGTGATTAATCTTAGCTCTAAGTATTTAATTATCATAAACAATTAGGTGACAAATTCATGCAATTAGAATGATCAACTATCAAACAGAACTTTATTAATAAAAAATATAAAGTAGAACTAAAACATGCTAGGGTTTTAATTATCAAACATATGTAACATCAATATAAATCATCCATAAATCGAAATAAACACATAAGGATTAGGTTCAACTTCAGCAAATAGAAGTACAAAGTTTTTATTCTCTCATAATAGTAGAAAAACACACAAAATCCATGCAAATAAGACTGCACACGAATATGTTCAGCAAACTAATTAGATTTATGTAGAATTATTCTAATTCTTTTCAATTCTTGAACTACAATCTATTCTTGATCTTCTCCAACGTTTCTAGAGGATTTTAGTCATAATCCTTCTCAAAAAATCGGCTGGTTTTCCCTCCATTCGACCTAATGATCACACACACACACACACACACACACACACACACACACACACACACACACACATATATATATATATATATATATATATATATATATATATATATATATATATAGTTTCCATATATCTGATCACCATGACGTGGTTGATAGGCACCACATCGTGGTGTTCATGGATATCACGTATTCTCCATGTAAACTTATTGATCGAGAATCTTCCATACGCTATGCCGTGGTCTTCTTTCTTCAAGCCTTCTTTGTCTTCTTTTGCCTTAGCTCACAATTTCCTTTTTCTATCTCCTCATTTCCTTCCTTTTTATCATGAGCATGTCTTTACCACTAAAAAATAGATTTCAAACATAATATGTACCTTTTGTCCAGAAATAAACATAAGTGTAGCTAAAAGGATTAAGATAGTGTATGAAATTGAAATATATAGCTAGATATACACATATCACCCACTGTTTATATTACACATTGATGGGTTTTATACAAAAGAACAATCCTATGTGCTCATACAAAACCCTAAAGCTTGGATCTAGGCTTCTCTATTATGCATGCAATTCATCCAAGACTTGAAAAAAACCCTAATCTAGCATACATTGAAATCGAAATCTATAATGAACTAGTTTAGATGATACCTTTCAATGGTTGCAAGAATCCTTTGATCTTCAAGAAGCTTAGTGTCACAAGTGTAACACCTCTAATGGCTCAGAAACACCACAAGCAAGAGGATGATCTTTGAGGAGAGAGGATGAGAGGCAAAAGTCGGCTCCAAGCTTCCAAGGGATCAAGTGGCCGATTTTGCTAGCCCTAGGGGTCCTTATATACTTGAGCTTCTAGGGTTTCAATCAAAACCCTAATTGGATGACTTAGACCCTAAGTAACTTGAGAACCTTCTGGAATAAGGCCTCCTTGGACGAATTTAAGATGGACTCCTCCTTAATTTCATCCATGCTCTAATCCATAAGGATTCTTAGCCCAATATCAACTATCACACAATTGGCAGTTCTAGTCCCCTTTAATTAATTAATGTCTTTTAGCCACATAATTAATTCTTAATTAACTCTTGTCTAATATTAATCAAACTATATGATTTCTCTTTTTAATATATTATTCATATAATATACTAATAAACCATAATAACCTCTCTTTATCCATAAATCATCTTATCAAGTTGCTTTGGTGAAGGCAACCCAAAAGGACCATGCACAACCGGGTAAAGTACATACCAAATATAGTTACATCCTTAGACACTAATCCAACACACACACCCAATAACCAAGACGTACTCCTTAAAAATTCGATGAAGGGTCGACACATCTATTGCATACTTAAACGGTATAGTTGAAGACTTCGAATATACTCAGCGAACTCTGAGGCCGATTGACAATTGCCCAACTCAACCAAAGATATATAACCCATATCTTAGGCTAACCATGCTTCCTATAATCAATGAACAATTAAAGTGGTTCAACACTCCTCCATCTAGATCCATGGAGCTACCAAAAGGGACTACTTACTACAACAAGCTCCCTACCCATCAACTTCCTGCTGCAAGGGCGGCACATGCATCATTAAAGACATACACATAACGGAAACTTGCTCTACACCTACGACCTGTCGAAACCTTAAATTTTTCGCACCCACGAAGGACCCCGACGGATCCTTGAGGAATGCAATGATAAACTTTGTAACCACGAACACTTTGGTTGTACCCCACTTCTTTTCCCCATACAACTATAAATTTGAACCAAAAATCTATCATACCCATTTCTACACCACTTAGGGTGCGAACCATCATTGACTGACATCTACAACATCAAAGCCTTAGAATAGCTTAACCAGGTACATACTCAACTTGACTCTCAAAATGCATAACACAACATGAGATGGTCCTGACAATTATCATAAGGAAACTCCAAATCTCATATGGAAAGCTCGGAGACCTTCCCTAGTATCACCAACTTAACTTAGCGAAATCGATCAGAACAACATTGGATTGACGTGGAACCTTAAGAACTAAACTTACGCACATAAAACCTTGTATTTGGAGAATTGATTCACAACCTCATCCTCCTCTTGAAGCTTCATGAATCCCTTATAGATGCTCGAACCTCGCTCCGACAAACTCAACACATCTACATAACTCTCCTACCCAAAACAGGAACAACTCGATGTTTCCTCGGATACACCCGATCTTCTCGAATTTGCGTTACATATTCCACTTGCAACATGACCTACACCTTGGCCATCGAATCACAAGAACAATCGAGTCTCAAACATTCCCTCGCTGCGAAATGGAGATGTTTTACTACGAACAAGAATTCACCTTCTTACAGCATAACCGGTAAAGAGAACGCCATCTCCTTTCTTAACTATCGAACGACACACATCCGATCTCGCCTCCCTTAAGAATGGGAGGCAGGAAAATCACAACCCCGATGTAGGGAGGGAATGACATTCCTAGTCATCAGCTGACCACTCAGTCTCAGGCTGCAAACCTCGAGTCGATCATCATAGTGGCTTCCTTATTGACTCATGCGACACAAAATGGCACTATGTTGAGCAAGTCCCTCAATACCTTTGAATCTGCTAACTCACATAGTTTTACAGCATTCATACCCAAATTTCCACGGACACTAACGCCTTGTTTCCGAGTTCTACTTAAGGAAGGAAATAGGAGGATACGGAGGGAAAGTAAAGGGTGTCGAAGGAAAATCGTGTTCCCAAGTTTCATTAATGGAAGGAAAGTGAGGGGAGGGGAAGGATTTTGGAGTCATATTTTCATTCCAAATTTCCTCCTAAATTGGGAGGATTTGGGAATAAAGTGAGGGGAAGGAAAATTTCAAGTTTTATTTTTTTTCCTCCTAACTCGGGAACACAAAAACTTAAAATTTTCCTTTCATTTCTTTTCATTTCCTTCGAACTCGAGAACACGACATAATGAATATTTTCCTTCCCCTCCCTTTATTTCGGTGAAAATTTTCCTTCCCTTTCCTTTAATGAATTTACAAAAAAACTGGGGAACAAGGCGTAAGGCCCAATCAATTACCAGCCTAATCGAGTGCAATCATAGCCGACAGGACAATAACGACAGAGACGACTTCAATTAATGCTAGTTTTATATCACACTATCTGCCCTCCATTAGCTCCTTAGAAACCTTTTAGACCCTTCCTCATCCCCATATGGATCCTATGCTTTCAGTAGTATGGGCGCATATTACCTTCGACACCTATCTGTATGTGTCCAAATATTTGTCTCAAAGTTCCTAATTCCCTACAGATGATCATTATCAACCATAGATACCCATGCCTCCACAGGCACACACTACTGCTCTTCCAAGACTCTTCCTTTAGGACCCTTCTCACACACATGTACGTACTAAAATACTTTAACACTCTCTAGGAACTCCTTCATTTCAGCTCAGTTTTAGATGATCTTTATATGCATAGAAATTTATTAGTGAGCCCCATAAACCTATCTAATTGCTTTTGGCTTAATGCATGTTTAACTAAAAACTATAACCCATACAAGAAGCCCGATATAAAATTTTTCCCATTTTACCCTTTTGTTTCGAAGAATAATTTGAGGGCTTTAATCACTTAACACAACATTATCATCATCCAATAGGGTCTAAATGATATTCCCTTGAATCCCAACACCTTTACACGATCCATTTATGGCATGCTATCCTGATAATAGAAACATAAAAAAACTAGGTTTTACAGTAGGTGTGTGTAGGTGGTTATATAGGGGTGGGTAGGTGGGGACAAGTGTTGGAATAGTTTCTAAGGCTGCAACTATATTAGACAAGTATTTGATCCGGTTATGCATGGTCCTTTTGGGTTGCCTTCACCATAGCAACTTGACAGGATAATTTATAATAAGAGAAGAAATATTATTAATATATTATGAGAATAATATAACGAATAATAATATTATTATTTAATTAATATAAGTCATAAATTAATTAGGAACTAATTTGGTGACTTAAAGAGATTAATTAAATAGAAGGGCATAAACTGTCAATTGTATGATAGTTGTACTTTGGGCTATAATCCCTTATGGATAAAGGTTGGATGGTTTTAGGGGCTTAGGATAGAGGTAGAATCCGTCCAAGGCTTATCATTAGGGTATTGGATTGCTTAGGGCCTAAGTTATCCAATTAGGGTTTAAGGGTGAAACCCTAGGAGCCTCACAAGTATAAATAGACCCTATGGGTTATGGAAAATCGGCACCCTTGTCTCTAAAGAAACCATGGCTGATTTCTTCCTCCTCTCTCCTCTCTCTAATCATCCTCTTGTTAGTTGGTGTTTATAATCCATTAGAGGAGTGACACTTGTGACTCTAAGATCCAAGAACAAGAAGATTCAAGCAAGCAACTTAAGGTAATCTTCTAGATATGTTTTTTTCTTATGTTATTACCTAGATCTATTGTTCAAAAGTCTTGGATACAATGCATGTTCAATTAGAGAAACCTAGATCCAAGCATTAGGGTTTGTATGTCCACATAGGAATGTTCATATGGCTAAAACCCATCAGTGGTATCAGAGACTTGATTGGTTTTTATTGAATTGATTCATTGGTTGCTTGACTGTTGCTTGAAAAATTCGAATTTTGTTATTCTGCCTGATGAACTCGGCGAGTTCCATAGTGGACTCGGTGAGTAGGCCTCAACTCGGCGAGTCCATTGTGGTACTCGACGAGTTCGAGCGTCAGAAAGAGCTTATTTCGGGATTTCTTGATGTTTATCTTTTGGAATCTTACCTTAATCTTAATGGGTCAATATAAATCCGACTTTAATATATATTTGAGTATATTCTTGACCTAATTAAATATATTTATCAATTAACTGAATAATAATTTCCTTATGTGATAATTGATTAATTATTTCAATTAAATTGATAAATTGTTTTGCAAGAAATAATTAAATAAATCAAATATGGATAATTATGTGATTACATGTTAATTTGGATTATTTGTTATTTGATCCCCTATGTTTTGGAAAGTTTAAAACTTGCCCTGAAGTTTTGAAATTTATGTTTTTTGATTATAAGTTTAATTTAGACAATTTAAATTTCAAACCCTAGAATTTTACAAATTTAAAATTCAACCCTATACTAATATAATATTACAAGATTAATATATATATATATATATATATATATATATATATATATATATATATATATATATATGTATGTATAATTAAAATGCTATTCTTACCGTTAGTAGGCCTCATTCACGAAGTCGGTCTATAAGGTGGGTATAAGGTTGCGGCCTATAAAATGCCGCTTAATGGGTGTACACTCACACCCACCGCTTGCTTGATCGATGGAGGGTCGTTAGCCGAACGGGTAGGATAGGGCAACCACATCTCCTCATTAAAAGTATAATATGAAATACAAAGTAACTACATGTTTTTCAAAAATTCCCAATCCTAGTTACTTTAGGAAAAGTGAATTGTTGAAATCCCATGAAATTACACTTTGCACCCTTGCTAAGAAGTTAGTGGAGCGTTTGTGGTTTACTGACACACTAATTGGTTCTAAGCAAAGGTGGTAAAGGGTGATTCATTTTTTATCATATTTCGATGGAGCGTGTGTGGTTTATCGGCACATCTAATAGGTGATTGTTAGAATGAAGGCACCGTGTGAATTTGCATGGTAATTCACACCCACTTTCTGATCCTCGGTATCCCGGTCACAAACGAGAGGGGCATATCAAGATTTAAACATGCCATTGAAAAGTTCAATGAATCTCATTGAAACCTAGGAATTCTCAATACCTTTAGAACTTAAAGTTAGGTTTTCATGGTGGAGAATTAGTGAATCGTCATTCACTTACCTTCAAATTGTTTGCATGTTGGATTACGGCACCCCTTTTCTAATATGTAAATATTTATGTTGGATCGTAGCCCTAATTTTTCTTATTGGGTGATAATTAGGGATTGAAATTCTAATCTCTCTTTGTCCTTTCTATTTGTAGATGTCGAACGCGAACAACGCTGCTGCAAGCTCTTTCACATTGATGAGCCTTTGCCAAAAGGTGACTTTTGATGGGACGAACTTTAGCGAATGGATAAGATACATTTGCACGATTGCTCGCTACGAGGACTAGCAGTATGTCTTCATGAACGTGATGCAACAAAGGTTCATTGCATCATGATAGCCACAATGAACGCTGAATTCCAAAAGTCCTATGAGGACATGTATCCGTACGAAATGCACCAAGACTTGTTAGAGAGATACCACCAAATCGTGAGGCAGGAATGTTATGAAATCTTCACTAACATGATCTCCGCTAAAATGGGACATGGTGAATCTCTAACCGTACACTTGCAAAAGATGCAAAGGTATGTCGATCGTCTTCGCAAGTTGAATGTTGACTTTGGGGAAGACTTGGCTATCGACCTGGTCCTTCACTCCTTGCCTCCGTGTTACAACTAATTTAGGATGACCTACCACATGAACAAGGAAGAGGTCACCCTAAGTCATCTCCAAGGTCTCCTTAGGGTTGCTGAGAGCAACCTCAAGGACAAGTCTGTTGCACCCACTCCCAATCCACCCACTGCTCCTGTTTTGGCCATTGGGCAAGGAAGAGGCAAGAAGAGGAAGGCTCCGTCTAAGAGCCACCGCAAGGGAAAGTCCCGAGATGGTTCCTCTTCTAGTGGGACCAAAGTTGATCCGGCTAAGCCTAACCCTAACCCAAAGGAGGCAAAGTGCCACCATTGCCACAAAATAGGGCATTCGAAGAGAAGCTGCCCAGACTACCTGCAAGCGATCAGGGAATGAAGGATCAAGCCGTCTTTCGCAGGTATATACACAATTAAATCTAATGATTCATCTCATGCTATTTCTTGGATCCTCGATACCGGGTGTGGTTACCACATTTGTTCTAAATTGCAGGGACTAAGAAGAAATAGGGATGTGGAGCATTGAAGAATAAATCTAATCATGGGGAACAGAAGATCGTCGTCTATGACCAAGATTGGAGTGTATTCTCTAGTGCTTAGGAATGGTTTATGTTTAGATTTGAATAATTGTTGCTATTCGCCAGAAATGGCAAGAAACATCATTTCATTTCATGGTTTGTTCAGACAAGGATTTAGATTTTCTTTTAATAATGAGAATGGTTCTATTTATGCTTATCTAAATGGTGTCTTATATTTTGAAGCAATACTATGTAATGGAATTTATGAAACTTTTATGATTGCAGATAACCTAGGAAATGATGTTTTATGCATGGATTCTTCAAATAGTATGGATAGAGCATCCTTGTGGCATTGTCGTCTTGGACATGTCAACAAGAAGCGCATAGCCCAACTCCAAAAGGATGGAGTGTTGGAGTCATTCGACCTTAGGGAAGATGACACATGCGAGTCTCGTTTGCTTGGAAAGATGACCAAGTCACCCTTCACTAGAACATGTGAAAGGGGTGAGAGTCTATTGGACCTCATACATACCGATGTATGTGGACCGTTTAGATCAACCACAAAGGATGGGAACCACTTCTATATGACTTTTACCAATGACTATAGCAGATATGGGTATATCTACTTAATCAAGTAAAAGTCAGAAACGTTTGAAAAGTTCAAAGAGTTCAAGAATGAAGTGGAGAATCAATTGGGCAGGAAAATCAAGATGCTTCGATCCGATCGAGGAGGAGACTACCTAAGTCTTGAATTCCACGACTATCTCAAGGAGTGTGGAATAGTTTCACAATTGACACCACCTAGGACACCGCAGTTGAATGGTGTGGCAGAAAGGCGTAATTGAACCTTGTTGGACAAGGTTCGCTCTATGATGAGTCGTGCTTTACTACCTATCTCATTCTGGGGGTATGCCTTAGAGACTGCCGCCCATATCCTTAACTGAGTCCCTACTAAGAAGGTTGCCAAAACACCTCATGAAATGTGGATAGGGAAGGATCCCTCGTTAGCACATATCAACGATTGGGGTTGCGAGGCTTTCGTAAGACGATATACTCACGACAAGCTCGAACCTCGTAGTGAGCAATGTATATTCATCGGCTACCTGCAGAAATCCTTTGGACATCTCTTCTATAGATCGAAGGACAATGTTGTCTTTGTTGCGAGGAGAGGAGTTTTCTGAGAGCGAGAACTCATAAGCCAAGGAGACAGTGGGAGGCAAATCGAGCTTGAAGAGATTCAAGAGTCGATTGATGAAGCAACCTCTACCGCTGGCACTCAACCCGAGGAGGAAACTCCGGTTGAACCGATTGGCGAGTCCTTACCTCTTAGACGTTCCGAAGAGTTAGAGTTCAACCCCAGTTTTATGGTTTTCATATTACTACTGAACGGGACACGTATACTAGTGATGGTACACTAATAAATTTAAATGAACCAAATAGCTATAAGGAAGCCATGGCAGGCCCGGAGTCTACAAAATGGAAAGAGGCAATGGACAGCGAGATCCGGTCCATGTATGACAACCAAGTTTGGAATTTGGTTGATAATGTGCCCAGACGTAAGACCGTTGGGTGCAAGTGGATCTTCAAGAAGAAGACCGACGTGGATTGAAATGTACACACATATAAGGCGTGATTAGTTGCGAAGGGCATTACTCAAACTCCCGGAGTTGACTATGATGAGACCTTCTCACTAGTTGCGAAGATAAAAATCTATTAGAGTGATGCTAGCAATTTCCGCATTTCATGATTATGAGATTTGGCAAATGGATGTCAAGACCACTTTCCTTAATGAGAAGTTGGTTGAGAATGTTTACATGGCTCAGCCAGAGGGTTTTGTTGATCCGAAGCATCCAAATAGAGTGTGTAAGCTTGAGAAGTCCATTTATGGACTTAAGCAAGCATCTCGCAGATGGAATCTTTGCTTTGATGAGAAAGTCAAAGAGTTTGGATTTATACGAAGCGAAGATGAATCATGTGTATATGTCAAAGCTAGTGGGAGTACAGTAAGCTTCCTCGTTTTGTATGTAGATGACATACTACTCATAGGAAACGACGTCCCGACACTGCAGGATGTCAAGTCCTGGCTCGGGAAGTGCTTCGCTATGAAGGACCTCGGAGAGGCTTCCTATATTCTAGGAATAAGGATAGTGAGAGAACGAAGTAAGAGACTAATTGAACTTAGTCAGAACACTTACTTAGATAAAGTACTAAAATGTTTTAGTATGGAAAACTCGAAGAAGGGAGAATTACCGATACAAAGTAATGCCAAGTTGAGTAAGACTCAAAGTCCGAGTACCGAAGCTGAAATAGCATAAATGAGCCGAGTACCATACGCTTCCGCGGTTGGCTCAATCATGTATGCTATGACTTGTACTCGCCCTGATGTAGCCTTTGCCTTGAGCATGGTTAGTAGATATCAAGGGAACCCTGGCAGAGCCCATTGGATTGCGGTCAAGAATATCCTTAAGTACCTTCGGAGGACCAAAGAATAGTTTTTAGTCCTCGGAGGGAGTGATGAATTGAAGGTGCGAGGGTATAGTGACGCCAGCTTTCAGACCGACAGGGACAACTACCGTTCGCAGTCGGGCTGGGTCTTTACCCTGAATGGAGGAGTAGTAACTTGGAAAAGTTCCAAGCAGAAAACTGTAGCTGATTCAACGTGCGAATTAGAGTACATTGCAGCGAGCTAAGCGTTGAAGGAGGCAATATGGTTGAAGAACTTCATCGGTGATCTTGGAGTTGTACCTGCCATAAAGGAGCCCATGAGATTTTCTGTGATAATGAAGGAGCGGTTACCTTGACCAAGGAACCAAGGTATCATGGTAGTGTTAGGTTTTGAGCATTCTAACACTCCTAAGTGTACATGCAACCCTAAATACCTTGGATCTATGTTTTCTCTATTATACATACAAATATGGACATCCAAGGTGTTATCCTAATCTAGCATACAAAACAATGGATATAACAAGATAGAATACATACCTTTTCAGGTAGAAAGTCTTCATGAAGCTTGAGTGCCTAGTGCCCCAAGTGTGACACCTCAAATGGTTCACACAACACCAAATACACTTGGAATAACTTGAGAGAATTCTCCACTTCATGAAATCGGCTAGCCTTCTCTAGAATCATACTAGTGGCCGATTTTGTCAAGAATAAGATCTTTATATAGTGTTACAATTAGGGTAAACCCTAATTGTCATAACTTTCCATTTCCTTGGATCCATGGGTTCAAATACACCATGGAGCATCCATGGACCATCCTATGGGTTTTAGCCCAACTTGATTATCCATGGAGCATTAGCCCACTATACAAGTATGGATGATTTACACAATCAACCCATATATTTAATTAGTCTTCTTTTGATCACTTAATTAATCCTAGATTAATTCTTGATCAATACTAATTAAATAATCTTATTATTCTTATCATTAATATACTAGAACTTATAATATATTAATAACCATAAGTGTCTTATTTCTCTCATTATAGTCTATCCAAGTGCATGATGCCATGCAACCCAAATGGACCATGTCGGGTCGGGTCAAGTCTTACCAATTATAGTTATGGACTTAGACATTAATCCAACAGTCTCCCACTTGGATAAGTCTAAAACTATTATTGCGTATGACTTTAGGAACCAACTGGAATTCGTAGCTCTCAAAAGCTTCTGTCGAACTCTGACCTTGTAGATGAACTCTGACCTTTGTCAGTGACTTGTCCATTAGATAAGGGATCATATATTCCTCCATTCTAGATATCATATGGACTGAGACATGGATTATATTCATTCTCTCTGTCCATTTGTTGTTTCCCGATTTCCGATTTATGACGACTGACTAATTGAACAAATCAAATCAGTCCTGGCCCGGCCGAGCACTTCCATTTTTCATCATCAAATCATCGAGGGGCCCACAGATATCGCTTTTATCCCTAAGGTAAAAGGAATGGATAAACTTCGACTCATATGGCTTGTTCTACTACTTGTTGAATCATACACAAAGGCACGTTTTATAGCACCGAGTTACCAAATGCGTTTTCGTGCAATCAATGTACAACCAACTCATAGTAACAACTCATATCTCTAGGTTTGAAGAATATAAGATATTATCGTCTCATGATCACTCGTGATAAAATCCATGAAGTGATTCCAATGATCGCGGGTTTAATCCAATACTCAGAACTTATGAGCACTCATGAGTGTTGTAGCCCTTTTTCCAACAACTTAGACCTCTACAAGCCAACCCATGACAGTCTTAATTCATATCTACTTCCAACATATGACCGACTGTGGATGGTTTGAATAACTTAGTCATTCTAGAAGAATAACCTAGTTTATTCTGGAAGTCAAAACATGCAAAATGAAACACAAGAATAATTGAATCCAATATGGTATCAAAACCTATGAACATAAATAAAACACCTTTTATTTATCACCATATGATTACACATTATTCATTGTATACTGTTTCAGCTATCAACTTTATTCTTGAATTTAAAACAATAGTTGTCCCATGCTCCAAGCATGTACACTATGTTTTCTAAACACTAGTCATGCCATACACCAAGTATGCATACTATGTTTGTCTATGATCTTTACTCTGTGAACTAGATCCATTGAACATAACTTCAATGATTCTCTTTTCACACTCCCAAATCCTTACTGCAAATACAAGAATTCCAAATTCATGTCATTTACTAAAATCTGTTGGATTCTAAACTTATATGCATTGATCCTCTTGTAATGATTATGCACAAAGTCAGAAAGACTTGACAACAATCATTACAGAGTATTCCAAAGGAGAGCAGCTCCTTGGAAACATCCTTCTTGCATTAAGTTTCCTAATCTTAAACAGATTGAAGATTCTAACTTTGAAACATTTCCAAATTCCATTTTGACTATCACTTCTGAACAAGAGTTGCCTCCTTCCAGATTATGTCAATATGGTCCTTCCAGAATTATCACTATACTTCCGACTGTCCTTGAGCAACCAATCTTTGGTAAACCTTAGATTGTCCTCGATAGTTGTTTAATCCTTTTAGTCATATCCAGTTCTAAACCTTTTCCTTTCTTAATGCCCCAGGCATCTGGAAAATTTTAGAATGGATGAATATAGCACATGTAATCGATCCTATATCCGAAGCATATGGGACACGATTCATGATGTTTCACATAAAGACTAAACCAGTCTTTTGCTATAATATTCCCATTTCTATTTGCCAAGTTCTCATATTTCAGATTATGAAAAGGGATGCCGTAATCATAATCGAATTTTAGAACGCAAATAATGGACTCATATACAAAATTTCCTTATGTTGAGCCATTCCAACATGAAATTCATATATATCCTTGACTAAATGATTAAAACCTCACGATCTAAGATTATAGATTTGAGATGAAGTATAATTTCCTCTCCCTTAATTATAGCAAAACAACTATTTCCCAATTGAAAATTTTGTTTTCTATAATTAACATTGCTAGCTTGCAATACTTATCATAATTATCATGCTCCCACTAACATGATGATTATTAGCATAACACTTATGCTCCCACTAGCTTTGACATGTACTCAGAAAACAACTGACTTTCTTACCAAAGTTCAGATTTCTGATACTAGATTGTTTTGATAAGACCTTATCAAAATCATACACCTTCCCTTAGATAGCACACTTGTGTGTCTAAACAATTATGAAGAGGGATGCCGTAATCATAATGGTTAGACCTTTTTGCCACTTCTCACAAGTCCATGTTAGTGTGCCGGTAAACCACACACGCTCCACTAACGACTTTGAGAATGCAAATATCACAATTGCTATCTAGCTAAAATCTACTTAGTGAAAGTGTTTCCTCACCATCATTTTCATGAATCGGAGAGAAACCTTATGACACTTAGACTTTTATGGTGTATGTGTTCTTATCCATGTGAATTGTCAAAACCATAGTCATAAGACAAGGATAATGACAAATCCAAACTCATATGGATTGAACTCAATCTTAATTTCTTGCCACCTGGAAGCTTAAGGGCCTGCCATTGCTTCCAAGTTGTTGTGCAAGAAATTGAGAACTCTAAGAACTCATATGCAAAGCCAACTTTAACTGGAATGGGCACAGAATATGTCAACACGATAGGTTATAAACCTCAAGTCGTGTGCTAGTGAAGAACTTCAGGTTTTATTCTTGATTAGTTCTTGAGACTTTCAAGACCTTTAAGACTCCCACTGTCCTCTTGACCTATAAGACTCCCTTGTCAAACATCCAAGAGATAGTGTGGATTCTAACCAAGACAAACACTTCACACAATTGGCCTAAGTTGGTCTTTGTTTTATCCAAAACATCACAACTTACCAATTTTAAATGTACATGAGTAGAAAACTTTTACTCTTACATTTGACAAGTGTTTTAAACCTTCTTTAAGACATGTCACTCAAGTTACAATCTTGGAGTATGACTCTAAGACTTGTATTGGAACGAAGTATGACTCATCTTCTTGATTTAACCATTTCAACAATTCAAGTTCCTCTTCTTAGTCATAAGAATACACTAAGATTTCCTCAGAGAACTAACTTTGATATGGTTTCTTAATCATTAAGATGATCACAAAAACTGATACTAAAGTACTCTCCCATCTTTTCAGATTTGAGAAACTGTTATCCTTCTGCCTAAGTTGATTCTTCTTATTCGCTCTACCTTACATTGAAACTTTTCCAATGTCTTAGAATTATACTTTAGCCTGTAAGTATAACCATATTTACTAAGCTTTAGTAAATTATGACGAATAATCTTATCAATCTTTTGTGGTGGACTTAATCAGTGCACAAGAATGTGTACTCGATCCCTTAGTCCGTTACTTGACTCACACATCCATGTGAACAAGTAGTTAGTCTTAATTTTCCAATACTTGAAAGTTCTCATTCATCATGCTATACAACTTGCATGATTCCAAGTTCTGGTCCAATTGAAACTTGGGTGATGAGAATCTTTCCTTATTTGGTAAATTTAGACATTACCACAAATGAAAGAATCAATTTCATATTTCCACTCTTGCTATTAATGGAATCATATAAGCAACAATTTTTTTCCTCAAATGCCATTGTAAGGATATTTTAAAATAAATAAAATCAAAAATTTTTCTTTTATTTTAAAACTTTGCGGAAAAACTTATCCTTACAATCGATATGAAAACTTGTTGTTATCTATTCCTAAGCAATATATCATAACTCCTAAGAAGTAGCTCAAGAATCCGATCTTCAAACTACGCGATAGAAATCCATCTATGCGATTAGATTCAGCATATTATTTCTTTAAGTTTCTTCACTTTTCTTTGATTCTTAAAACATCACCATGTGACCCAGTCACATCATGTATCAAGAATCTCAGAATAGAAACTTAACAGAGTTAGATAGTGGACTTTACTTGAAGTAGAGTCAAACTTATTGACTTTAACATCCTTAGGTAAATTTGGCAGCTTCGCAACCAATGCCCCTTTCTTTGGCAATATAAACATATGGACCCTTTGATAATGGTACACGACACTATCACAGACTTAGCTTTTCTCTTTACCATTTGGTCAACCGAGTTGACTATGGCCGATCCCTTTCCATTGGGAAGAGAATGCTTTTCTGGATTTCCTGTGTCACTATTGTCAATATCCATCAAGTTTTAAGGAAGTTGATCTTAACAAATAGATAAGATCATTAAGGGTCTTGTCATAGTATGTTTCATAGGTGTCCTAAAGGAACTCACTATGTGACTTAGAAAGTGATTGAACCACCAACTTTCTCAAGACTTTGACACCCAACTCTCCCGGCTTGTCAATATGTGACTACATCTCCAAGATGTGATCACACCTAGACCTTGCCTTGCCAATAGGGTTTGAGTGACCTTGAACTTGTGGGTTAGGGAGAATAATTGGAGGAGGTGAAAGAAGTATGATTTCCATGGGACATCATCTTCATTTAGGAAAGCTTGTTTCAAGAGATTTGGGAAGATCATAAATGTCTAAACCAGACATTTTTTGGGAGATATTCAAGATAGTTGATCTTAAGTCCTTAATATGACACCCAATATGAAATATTAAGGCTAGGACCCAACAAACTATTTTATAACTTAGAAGAGGTATGCCGTAATCCAAGCTATAAAATATTTGAAGGTAGGTGAATGACAATTCACCAATTTCCACCAAGATAAAAGAAATGTATTATTAGGTTTTAATTGGTTTTGAAACTCCTAGATCTTTGAGATTCATTGAACTGTTTAATGGCATGTTTCAATCTCGAGTGTGCCCTTCAAGTTTTGTGATTGGTATGCCGAGGATCACAAAACAAGGTGTGAAGTAACCATGCAAATTACTTGGTACCCTTAAGTGTTTACCCCTCAATCGATGTGCCGGTTAACCACACACGCTCCATCGATACTATGATAAACATTAAGTTACCCTTTGCCTACCTTGTTAAATACGAGTTAGTGTGCCGGTTAACCACACACGCTCCACTAACCGACTTAAACAAAGTGCAAAGTGTAATTTCATGGATTAGCACCTTATTCACATTTTCCTAAGTAACTAAGATTGGGTATTATTAAGAGTTTAGTTACTTAGTATTTATCATTAATACTTTTAATGAAGGGAGAATTATAGTCCTGTCAAACCCGTTCGGCTAACGACCCTCCACCAGTCAAGCAAGCAGTAGGTGAGAGTGGACACTCATTAAGTTGCCATTTTATAGGCAACAACCTTATACCCACATTATAGACCGGCTTCGTGAATGAGGCGTACTAGCGGTAAGACTGACTTTACTCTTATACATATATATATTATTAACTTATAATATTATAAAGTATAAGGGTTGAATTTTAACTCTTTAAAATTCTAAGGGCTAACTTGGAATTAAAGTATTCATAAGTGAAAACTTTTCAAATTCCAAAACTTGAGGGCAAGTTTTGAAACTATTCAAAACTAATTAATTCCATAACTTATGTGTTTAAAGTAGTTTTAATCCAAAAACTCTTCAAGTTCCATAACTTGAGGACAAGTTATGGAAGACTTTAAACTAATAAAAGAATTAACTTTTCTTTATTTTATAACTTATTGAATTAATTAAGGTTACACTTTTTTTTAATTTATTATTTAATGAAGAGACTCTTGGTCCTCCATAACTTGAGGACAAATTATGGAGTCATAACACCATTTAATTAGAACTAGACTCTTCATTTTGTAACCTTTGCCAAATTTTATGAGTTTTATGAAACTTAAATGTGACTTTTCATATAACTTGACGACAAGTTACAAAAACACATTTTAGAATCAACTCTTAGATTAATTTGGATTGAAAACACCTATTTCACTCAACTTTTCTATTAATCTAAGCAACTCATAAGAACAAGATAATTCAAATCAAACTTTTTCATGTAATTAGTCTAAACCTTAAACTAATAAAAAACATGAATCTATTGAAAATTATCTTTGAAATTGGATTAGCATGAACATTACCACATCAAAAACAGGTTTATAAGCTCAAAAACATCTTAGTGTAATGTTCCTAGTCCAATTCCAGCAAAAAACGTCGAATTTATGCTGTCTGGGGTCCAACTCGTCGAGTGCACGAACCAACTCGGCGAGTTGGATGCTTTTTGCCTTGGACTCGGCGAGTCTGCTGGGCAGACAGCATCAAAACTCGATTTTCCAGCTTCTTTTGCAAGTATAACAAGAAAACAAGCCTCGGCTCTGATACCACTGTTGGGTTTTGAGCATTCTAACACTCCTAAGTGTACATGCAACCCTAAATACCTTGGATCTATGTTTTCTCTATTATACATGCAAATATGAACATCCAAGGTATTATCCAAATATAGCATACAAAACAATGGATATAACAAGATAGAATACATAGCTTTTTCATGTAGAAAGTCTTCATGAAGCTTGAGTGCCTAGTGCCCCAGGTGTGACACCTCAAATGGTTCACACAACACCAAATACACTTGGAATAACTTGAGAGAATTCTCCACTTCATGAAATCGGCTAGCCCTCTCTAGAATCATACTAGTGGCCGATTTTGTCAAGAATAAGATCTTTATATAGTGTTACAATTAGGGTAAACCCTAATTGTCATGACTTTCCATTTCCTTGGATCCATGGGTTCAAATACGCCATGGAGCATCCATGGACCATCCTATGGGTTTAGCCCAACTTGATTATCCATGGAGCATTAGCCCACTATACAAGTATGGATGATTTACACAATCAACCCATATATTTAATTAGTCTTCTTTTGATCACTTAATTAATCCTAGATTAATTCTTGATCAATACTAATTAAATAATTTTATTATTCTTATTATTAATATACTAGAACTTATAATATATTAATAACCATAAGTGTCTTATTTCTCTCATTATAGTCTATCCAAGTGCATGATGCCATGCAACCCAAATGGACCATGCCGGGTCGGGTCAAGTCTTACCAATTATAGTTATGGACTTAGACATTAATCCAACAGGTAGATCTCGACATATCGACAGAAAATATCACTTTATTAGACATCGTGTAGAAGAAGGACAAGTCGTGGATAAGAGGATATCATCAGAAGATAACCCAGTAGATCCCCTTACGAAGGGACTGAGCAGGGTTAAGCACTTGCAGCATGCTAGGAGTATTGGGCTGAAGGATGATATTAGTATAGATTAGATAGTATTAGAAACGTGTAATAGATAAATGTAATTAACATTTGATGATTAAATAAAAGAGTATTATTTATGAGTAATGTTACTGTCTCATGTTAATTGTTTAACTATTGTTTCACTTTGCATGTTTTGACTTCCAGAATAATTGAGTTTATTAAGAATAATCGAATTATTCAAATTGTCCACAATCATTCATATTTTGGAAGTAGGTATGAATGAAGACTATCATGAATTGGTGTATAGATTGTCTAAATGGTATTAGACATAGCAAAAGTTTGCTGCAACGTTCATGAGTGCTTATGAACTAGTTTTGAGCATTGTAACAAACTCGCGCTTGCTGGAATCACCTTATGGAATGTGATAAAAAGAGTGATCGCAAGACGATAATATCATATGGTCTTAAAACCTAGATATATGGTTTGTTATTTGTTAATTGGTTGTACATTGATAATGCGAAACCGCATCAGTAACTTGATGTTATAAAACGCATTGTTGTGTATAGTTGATTAATGAATAAGTAAATGCATATAAGTCGAAGTTTATCTGTTACTTTTATCCTAAGAGGGTAAAAGCGATATCTCGGCCGCTCGATGATTTGATTTGACTTATGTGTCGGGCCCGGTCAGAACTGAATTGATGTGTTCGGTTAAGTTCTATGTCAAATAAATCTGAGATCGAGAAACTAAATGCTAGACAATTGGTTCCATATAAAGGTCTGCATGATATCTAAACAGAGGACTATACGATCCCTTATCTAAAGGACAAGATTGATAAGATCAGAGTTTGACAGCGTCTTTGAGAGCTACGATTGCTAATCGGTTTATACTTGTATATATAGTTACTAGACTTATCCAAGTGGGAGACTGTTGGAATAGTGTCTAAGGCTGCAACTATATTAGGCAAGTATTTGATCCGGTTGTGCATGGTCCTTTTGGGTTGCCTTCACCATAGCAACTTGACAGGATGATTTATAATGAGAGAAGAAATATTATTAATATATTATGAGAATAATATAAGGAATAATAATATTATTATTTGATTAATATAAGTCATAAATTAATTAGGAATTAATTTGGTGACTTAAAGAGATTAATTAAATAGAAGGGCATAAACTACCAATTGTATGATAGTTGTACTTTGGGCTATAATCCCCTATGGATAAGGGGTGGACGGTTTTGGGGGCTTAGGATAGACCTAGAATTCTTCCAAGGCTTTTCATTAGGGTATTGGATTGCTTATGGCCTAAGTTATCCAATTAGGGTTTAAGGGTGAAACCCTAGGAGCCTCACTAGTATAAATAGACCCTAGGGGTTAAGGAAAATCGGCACCCTTGTCTCTAAAGAAACCCTGGCCGATTTCTTCCTCCTCTCTCCTCTCTCTAATCATCCTCTTGGTAGTTGGTGTTTGTAAGCCATTAGAGGAGTGACACTTGTGACTCTAAGCTCCAAGAACAAGAAGATTCAAGCAAGCAACTTAAGGTAATCTTCTAGATTTGTTTTTTTCTGATGTTATTACCTAGATCTATTGTTCAAAAGTCTTGGATACAATGCATGTTAAATTACAGAAACCTAGATCCAAGCATTAGGGTTTGTATGTGCACATAGGAATGTTCATATGGCTAAAACCCATCAACAAGGTGGGTGGGGGTGTGGGTGGGTAAAGTAAGCCATCAAAGACACTTTTGAAGATTTTGAAGCACTCTGATCATAATGAAGCTAAATATAAGGGTCTTGTAAACAATAGGAAGTTATTAATCTCTTCATCACATAAAGTTATCCATACTTATGAAATACATGTTCAAATTAATTAGAAAATTTTGGTTAACAACTTAAGCTATTGAAGCAGTTGTTTCTATTTATCCTTGTCGTTCTCTTTGGTAATAGATTCATTAAAAAAAGGAAACAAGAAAACAAAATTTGCTCAACCCCTCCTCCTATATGTGAAACATGGGGAAAATGCTAGAACTGTTAATTATTTGGATAAAACTGAATTGTCCAATTGGACCATTTGAATTTGACTATTTGGTTTGGATATATGGATTTTTGCATTGGATTTCACCAAAACCGAATTATTATTTTGGATTTTGGATTGGTTTTGGTTTATAACTGAGAACTAATAATCCGAAAAACTGAAAACCAATTTATTATTTAATTATTTTAATATATCTATAATCATTTAATAATTTTATAATTTAGTTTTTTCAAAAAATTTCAAAAGGTTTCACCTAATAAAAAAAATTAATATGCATTTTCTCTCAAAAATGTTTTATCTATCAAATATTAAATTATAACATATCTTCTTACTAGTTTTTAATAAATTTTAAGTCACAACTAAATAATTTGTTTTTTTTTTCATCTATAAAAATTGGATAATATTATAACTAAATGTTGTTTTAAAATGTTTTGGTTGTTCAAAAGCGAATTATAAAAATCAATTCAATTGAGCTGTAATTAGATTGATAGAATCAGATTTGAATTTAGTTTTGACAATTCGGATCCATATGTTGAAAACTGAAATCAATTTGGATTTATTTAAATTAGATTGGATCAAACCGATTCATCCAAACGAACGGTCTACAAAAGGTAGGTGGTGGTTTAGTTACAAATCCATGAGAAACCTTAACCAAATATAGAATTAGTTAACTTCTTCTTTTGATGAGGTATATGAAATAGTAGCTCCTAATTTGACCGGGTCTAATCCAGTTTCTAATGTTCCAAATTTAATAAGGTTGGAATTTAAATTATTAAAAAACGTAATATCTAATGTTATCTATAAAATGTAGCTCTTTTCTCAAAACAAAGGTTCAATAAGTAGATTTCAATTGTAATCACTGTCTAGAAACATTTAGCAACAAAAATTGTCCAAACAAAAAATCGAGAAATTTCTTCAACCCCAAGCAATGTAACACATTATTTATGATAATTTGTTACATTCTAGACATTATATTATAAGTTCAAATGCATGGATATGTGCATTGACATAATGAAACACCTCGTCCAATGCTGACACAAATCCCTACTCCACCGGCTCTTTCTTGACATTTTGCAGCACAACATTTTGCATAACACTCGACAGAACAAGGCCCCAATGACATATTACAAGACCCTGTTGGATGAACTTGAGCTTTGGTGACAGATCCTTCCGTTACATACACCAACATGATGTCTACGTTATGTTTCATATCAATAATATTTACAAGTAATCTAAGTTAACAAGACTTGATGTATATTGAAAATACAATTTTTTTTTTATTTTTATTTTTTGCAAAATTGCACTTAAAGTCAAACAAGTTTTGAATAATCATGTTTGGTGTGTGCTTGACCCTAGTCCGGAAATACAAAAATACAAAGGGAAACACGGTTAACATTATTGTACTATGTTCTATGATTTATGTAAAATGGACGCACTAGTTTTCAACAAAATGCCAACTTAAGAAAATTAATGGCTCAAAATATCCATTTCAATTTCAATCTCCACAATAAATATTGATACAAATTTTAAACTTATATCAAATATTTTATGGATACTTGAAAATAATTATACATGTGCAAATAAATTATCATAAATTGTTTCTTTTTCAACTAATCTTACATGAAAGAACACTATTTGACCAAATGCTTGACTAAGTTTATAAAGCCAGTTTTGTCACTTTTAGAGCTACATCAAATGACAAGTTTAATAATTTTCATACACACATATACATACATACCATTTTTTTTAATTGCTAACTAACACACTTTAAAATATAAGATATAGTATACCTGATGTAACAAGGAGAACAAATAAGACGTTAAATTTGATCAAAATTTTCTCCATATATAATGAAATACAAGGCAAATTGTTTGAGGATATATTATGTGAATCACAATATAGATGCTTGATGAATACTCATATTTATAGTGTCGACTGCCTACGACATCTACAATGTAGGTGCAATAAGACCAGTGATTCGCTATTAAATGTCACTTAACGACATTATGAGGTTGATGATTTCGTATTGAATGGTCGTCTTAAAAGAGTTTTCTACCAATGTATTCTCTTTTTAAAAAATATTTACGGATTCATTGTACTCTCAAAATTAATTATCAAAACATAGTAGATATTATCTTTTGGTAAGTCTACGTTATTTACAATTATTAACATGAGTTAAATTCCATATGAATATATGATTATATATACAATTACTTTTGCAATATAGTATTTAGAAAAAACAAGTACTCTCGTTATTATTAACGTTTGTTAATGTTGTATGATTATATGTTACAAAAATAATAGCGAGACTAGTTGTTCTTAAAATTATAAATACAAAAATAACGGTGTGTATATAATCACATGACATTTATGGCACATTACTAAATTTAAATAATTCAGACTTAAATAAAATATCTTAATTAGTTTTAAAAGAACAATAGATTAGTAAACGTTTTTCGAAAAGACTACATGTGTACATAGATACAAAACATTAAAGTTAAAGTTAAAAAAATGACCCTTTTTTTAACATAAGTATAAAAAAGTAAATTAATAAAATGGTGTCCGTCAGTTATCCAAAATCCCAAATTTTATCCATTTTTTAAGAAAACAAATCCCAAAAGTTCAACCATAAATATGACTTCTGTTGTAGTTGTAGTGATTGTCGTTTATATATATATATATATATATATATATATATATATATATATATATATATATATATATATATATATATATATATATATATATATATATATATATATTATTGATAAACATAGTCATGAAAATGTAAGTTTGTCATCATTTGGTCATTTTAACATCAAATTGGACTAATTGAATCCTTAACGACTATAAATTATCACCATCTATCCATTATAATATGTTTCATCGGTTTTCATTAAGAGGTTCGAGGAGCAGTGCCCATGACAGGGTCTGGATGACCACAACGTGGCGACTAGGATAAGGCATGTCTATTTTAGCATTTTTGACCAAGTTGGCCTAAGGGTATTCTGGGTATTTTGAGTTGTACTTGAGATTGGTCCTTATCTGTTATATAGGTGACGGGTAGAACTGAGATTCAGAGCGGAGATCTATTCAGCTATTTGTTCAGACTTAGGGGTAAGTCTTCCTTACTGTACTTGGGGGTCGAAGGCACCAATGTCGGCCCAATAGTTCATGAATTCTGGTCTAGGATGTTGTATGTGGTAGTGAGTTGTAGATCTGCTTGTTTGTTTGATGAATGTTTACATGTTATTTGCTTGTTGGATATATCTTATTTGTTATGTATATGTTGACATAGTTTTGTTTGGTTAAGGTAGTGTTGCTTCATGTGGTAACCAACAAACCTAGGAGCAAGCCAGTGACATGTTGTAGGCCTAAACGACAAGCCAAACTTATGTTGTGGGATCTAAAGCAAGCCATATATGAATTGAGGGCCTAAAAGTCAAGCCAGACGCATACTATGGGCTCAGGGGTATTCCAGTTTGTTATTTGTAGACCTAGTATATGTTGTGTGTAGGTACCTTAGGGGAACTCACTAAGCTTTGACTTACAGTTTCAGTTTACTATTTAGGTACATCTAATGACGTGGAAAAGTGAAGGCGTGATCATGCACATCTTCTGAATATTTCATTGATATTTGATCTTAGGAAAAACTCTGATTATGATTATACCTTTGAAACAATGGTTATGAAACACTTTATGGTTGAAATGGTTTGTTTTTGAAAATTTTAAATTTTTATGATTTCGGAATGTTACAAGTTGGTATCAAAGCCTTGGTTTGAGAGAATTAGATGAACATTCATGTGAATCCAGACTCAAAATAAGGAACTGCAAAAGTTTTAAAACAATTAGTGTGGTAACTTGGGCTATAGTTTTTTGCTCTGATTGATCGTACACATTGCATCTTCCTTGGTTACTTTTGAAAACAATTTTTAAAATTGTTTTCAAAAGTAACCAAGGAAGATGTGATGTGTACGATCAATCAGAGCAAGAAACTATAGCCCAAGTTGCCACACTATTATTTGATATGATATTTATTATAGAACAATATGCATGATTGGATTTCCTGATGTATGTTGTCTGATACCGTATGATTACTTCATGTATGGAATTGACATCATTACTTTAGTTCCTTATTTCTTGTTCTTGTTTGACGAAAGTCTTAGGTTAGAATCAAGTATTCGACTGTCTATAGGATCCAGTGTTATGTATGATTAGCATATGCAAGTGTTTGTAAGTCCCTAATCTGCCTGTGTATCAATCAGATCCATTTGATGGTGCGGAATCCCAATCAAACGGATGATGTCAGATAAAATAGAAGAAAAGAAGAAGAGGAATAAAATGAATCTCAATGTATTAATAGAATGATGATCCGGATACAAGAGATTCACACACACACACACTAACACACAATAGCTCTTCTGTCTCTCTGGCCATAAACTCTCTAGGGTTCATCAATCAATACTCCTCACCCTAACACCTATATTTATACTAGGAGAACATGGGCCGGATAACATGGGCCGTAAATGGGTTTACGGACGTAAGGTCTTTACGGCCGTAAACTCAACCGTAAACATGACCGTAAAATACAATTGCCCAGAAAAGCAAAGTATAAACCATATTTTTTACCCAACAATCTCCCCCTTGGTTTATAGCGTTCTTTTCTTAAATGACCCAACAAGCTCCCCCTAAAAAGTAGCTGGTTTTTCTTGTTAATCTTCATTGAGAGCTTGGCTTCAGCATTAATCTTCAAATTCTTCACGGCTTCAAGATGAACTTGATGAATCTTCAATAAATGACTTCATCTTGAGCACTTGAGCTTTTCTGCCGAATTTGACATTGAACGCTCATTGGGTGAGGAAGCTTCTTGTACTGATTCTTGAAAATTGGTGCTTTCAGCTTGAGAATCTTTAGAGAGAACATCAGAGAGAACAAATCTTCTGGATCACTTCAGCAGGTACAACGATAACATTAAACTGATTGAGGAGGCTTCAATGCAATCCGTCACATAATCTTCAATTTCAACTTCACCTTGCTTATGGGGTTGAAGGATTGAATGTTGAAAGAATAATCTTTATTTCTTGCTCCTTCGAATGAGAATTCATCGATGCTTACGGACGAAGCTTTGGCTCAGAAATCTTCAACACAAACTCCATGAGTTTCATCTTCACTTGAAATCACTTTTCAAGACAAAACAAAACTAAAAGAAAACTTAGCACACAAATTAAAGCAGAAACGAAATTATTTTTGGATTTTTTGATTTTTCTGAACAAGAAATAAAACAAAATTAACACTATTTTTGGATTTTTTTTAATTTTTCTGATTTTTCTTTGATTTTTTTATTATTTTTTTTATTTTCATTATTTTTAATTTTTAATTCTCCCCTAATATTTAAATTAGAAGAAACTATGACAATTTTAACAGAAATAAAATTGATATCTAACTTTAAGAATGATTTGGGATCAAAGTTTTTAGACAGCCTTTATCCACTTGCCGGTACCTTTCATATTCACATTTTTGTCTGGTCGATCATCGGTATTGTTGTCCACTTAAACACGAAAAATTGTGACTGATTTAGGACATACTATTTGATACAAGACAAGGTGAACTTAAGCTCCTAGATATCATATCTGATCCTAAGTTCCTAGATACTATATCTTAAGGACCATTCAGCTGACGACGACCAGGGATATTGTTGTCCACCTAAATTGAGCAGCGAGATCTATAGACAATCTTTGAGTGTTCAATTTTAATTGTACTAGAACATGTTTCCCGCTTCCTGATATGCCCCAGCCATCAAGAACTTCCATAGTACTCTTTACACCGGGTGAGCAGATAATCATTCAGAGAGAAAACAGATTCAAATTGCTATTACTTATTGTTTCAGAGTGGTTGAGAAGTAGAAGGTTACATATGCTGTATACCAGGTCGGATTGGAAGTCACGTAAAGGATACAACATATGGCTAACAGATAAGAGGAATTTCATATATATAACATGTAGAGAAATAGAGTTGCATATGTTGTGTACCAGGTCGGATTGGAAGTCACGCAAAGGAGACAACATATGACTAACAGACAGAAAGAAAGAAAACGATTTTCTACAGACCTAATTTATCGGAATTTACCAGTCGCCCCATCCAACCGGAATTAAGGATAGAATCCGCACATCAAGGAAAAGTTAAACCACGGTTCCAAGTACGGGTTCAGTTAATGTGACGAGTGGATTCCCATATATATCTCCCTGCTCAACCTATCCAAGCGTCGTATTATCAGGCTAAATGTATCTAACTAGGTCAAGATTTGTCAAGTCTATAAATTTCCTAAGTTCAACTCTTCCTAGTCATGTCCATTTAGAATCTTTTGTGCCTACCGACGCATCAAACCAGAGCAAAGACCCTTCAACTTTGGGTACGTTACCCAGACTCAGGTTGCCTGTTATCACTTGATAATATCACTTCCCAAAACATCTCCCTCAAGCACATTCCATAACCAACATATATATATATATATATATTTTTGATTTTCTGATTTTCTAATGTTTTTGGATTTTTTTAAAATTTTCTAATTTTTGTTTTGTTTTTATTTCTCCCCCTAAATTGAGCATAGGAGAGAAACGAAAATAAATGCGCAAATTTAAACTATCATAAAACAAAAATTAGTCTTTAAAGCGAATCAGCTTAAGAAAAATTCAGGAGTATAGAGAAGAAAACGCAAACCATAATTCACCGATTGAATCTGCATTCAGAAGGTCGGAGAACAGCACTCATAATCTCAGAACAGATCCGAAAATTCTTCATATCATTAAGCACTAACCCTATGTGGTCCCTTCTTTTCTTCCCTTCCCGCAAAGGACGCATACTCTCAAATAATGTTCTGAGTGTTGTACAGTTGAGAGATGTCCCCAATCATATGCCAGGAGCAGCCACTACCAACAAACTGAAGTCTGATAATATGCCTCCATAGCTGCTCCGACACAGTGCGGGATTAGTTGGTCTTTGGAACCCAGTCCATTTTGAAACTGGGTCGACATTTGTCATTAGTGAAAGGTACTCTCTCCCATGACATATCCTGTTTATCACAAAAAGAAGACGATGAAATATTACATTCATTAGAAGATTTGGGAGTTTTCACCTTTGGTACCCATCTATATTTAGGTTTAACCCATTTCTTGTTCAATCCGATGGGTGTCTCGACACTTGATTTGGAACTTGAAGCCGGCTGCCGAGATGACTTTGACCTAACCGGTCTTGGCTTCACTGGAGCATCTCTTGAACTAGACTTCTGGGCCGACATTCCCTTCTTGTTCTTGGGAGTTGGATGCTTGGCCTTGGGAGTTGGATGCTTGGCCTTCTGCACGTTCCAGTCACCATTGTCTGAACGTGACCTGGAAGGGTTTCTTTTGAAGTATCTCCCACTTGGTGCGTTTTTCCATCCTTGTGCATAGTAGGGAACGTATGCACGATTAGGACAATTTCTGGCAATGTGTCCAGGTGTTCCACAATGAAAACATGTCTTTTTCTTCACTGTGAAATTATTTATTCCTGTCCCTGGTGGCGTATCCTTGCATTGACTCTTATTGTTCCCACATGCACACTTGCAACAGGCACTCTGTTTCACTAGAATTGGTGGCCTGTATTTCTCAACGGCAGGTTGATCAGAAGCAGTTGAGTTCGAAGCAACAGATTTAGAGTTTGTTTGTTTAGAAGAACTCTCTTTGTTTTCATCCTCTGCTACTTTACCTGCACATGAAGTAGAAACATTAGTATTTTCAACATTAATAACTCCTCTTGACACAAATCCAGCTCGTTTTCCATATCGAAGATGTGGCTCCCTATCAGTTTCGTCCTGTGTCATAGGGATGTATGCGTAGTTATGATTATAAGGAGGAGGTACACTATCATACCCTAGACCCTTGTTTTGATTTTCTTTGAATTTTAATTGGGTTTCATATAAGGACTCGACTGTCTGACTTGACGCAGTATAATTTTTGAAACTAACATCAGTTTTTCCACACTTAATTTTTAAAGCATCAAGTTCTTCAGTTACAGCAGAAAGTTGTCTCCTAACATAATCATAATTTTCACACTTGTTGCCATACTCTTCCTGAAGTTTCCTAAAGTCCTTGGTTTTTGCTTCTAATTCAGCCTTCAGGGGTTTCTATCCTTTCTTGAGTTGATATCCTTCATATCTCAGGTCCTCAACTTCTCTTTTAAATAAATCAATTTGTTCCTGAAGAAATTTAATCGTGGCTTCACAAGCTAGAGTACATGTAACTTCAGTGACCGGAAGGTTTTCAGAACTCTTTGTTTCTCTACATTTCAAAGCATCAAGTTCTTGAATTACATCAGCAAGACTAAGATGATTGAGATCTTTTGTCTTCTTGATGATAGCCACGTTCATATCCCACGATTTCGGAAGTGAATTCAGTAGCTTTTTGTTTATCTCAAAGTTAGACAAGAAGATCCCAGCTATATTCATCTCAGTAGTAAGTGTAGTAAATCGCTGCAACTGAGTTTCGAGGGTTTCTCCAGGGATATAATCGAAAATGTTGAAATTTTGTCTTAATATATCCTGACGACTCTCTTTCATGTTTTCAACTCCCTCGTAGACCTTAAAATCAATTAAAAAGCACAACTAAAAACCAAAATCAAACTTAAAAGTCAAACCCTTTGATTATAAACCTCAAAGGTCAACCTTAAAAGTCAAATTTAAAAAGTTAAACTCAAAAGTCAAACTTAAAAGTCAAATTTAAAAAGTTAAACTTAAAAGTCAAATTTAAAAAGTTAAACTCAAAAGTCAAACTTGAAAAGTCAAACTTAAAAGTCAAACCGAAAAGCTAAATTTGAAAATTTAAAAGTTAAACGAAAAAGTCAAAGATCAAACTTGGAAGTCAAAGTCAAAATTTAAGGTCAAAAGTTAAATATATATATATATATATATATATATATATATATATATATATATATATATATATATATTTATTAATTTTATTTTTATTATTTTTTTTATTTTGGATGAACAAAAATTTAGAATTAAAAGGAATTGAATTTTGGGCTAAAAGTGTAAAAAATGCGAAACTTGAAGCGAAAAAGACGGGTTATGAAATAAATGGGGAAGGAATGTATCAACTTGTGGCCTAGAGGAGTTGGTAAGGCGCTGAAGGAAAGCGAGCTGGAGGTCGCGGGTTCGATCCCCAGCACCTCCAAAGTCCCGTCCGATAATTTTTAAATGCGAAGCGAGGGTGGTTTTTGCGAGGCTGCGCTTGCGAGGCCGAGAACTCAGAAGCTGGAAACGTGCGAGACCAAGCCGCAAACTGCTGAGCTGTATACTCCGAGCCGAGGCCGTAAACTCCGAGCAGCAAACCACGGGCCGTGAACTCCTCGGAAACCCTAGCTGTTGGCCGCCACCCCCTCGCAGGTTACGACAAAAAATAGTGATTTTTGCCCTTTTTTTCTCCAAAACTCGATCAAAAACCTTTTTTTTTTTATGAAAAACATGAAGAACAAACCCCCCTTAATTTTCAGAGATCTATCCAAAAACGCAATAATATTTCGAAAATAAGATCAAATAATGCCCCAAATCTGACAAAATTGACTGATACAACTTGGCTCTAATACCAATTGTAAGTCCCTAATCTGCCTGTGTATCAATCAGATCCGTTTGATGGTGCGGAATCCCTATTAAACGGATAATGTCAGGTAAAATAGAAGAGAAGAAGAAGGGGAATAAGATGAATCTCAATGTATTAATGAATAGAATGATGATCCGGATACAAGAGATTCACACACACACTAACACACAATAGTTCTTCTGTCTCTTTGGCCGTAAACTCTCAAGGGTTCATCAATCAATACTCCTCACCTTAACACCTATATTTATACTAGGAGAACATGGACCTGATAACATGGGCCGTAAATGGGTTTACGGCCGTAAGGTGTTTACGGCCGTAAACTCAATCGTAAACATGACCGTAAAATACAATTGCCCAGAAAAGCAAAGTGTAAACCATATTTTTGACCCAACAGTGTTGTAGGGTTGGTGGAAGTTTCATGGATGAGTATATGTGTGAGCAGTCATCCAGATGAGCAATGTTTAGCCACCCTTGAGAGAGTAAAAATAAGAAGTATTCATATCCTAGTTGTTGTAATTGTGTTTGGCGGTTGTGATGATCCTTGAGACAGATACGGGTATGTGTGGAAATTATTATGGGCCCGTACTACTAAAAGCACGGGACCCGTTCGCGTAGCAAGGAAGTCATAAACCTCAAGGGTTTAACATCATCTCATGATTGTAGTCATGCGTATTGTGGCTTTTCTAATGTGTTTTGGTTTAATTTCAGAATGGTTAAGATGAGAGGATCAGGATTTGAGGCTAGTGACCAGGATAGGCCAGGTTTGACTGATGATCGTATTCAAGAGATCATCACCACTGAGGTGGTTGTTTCTATCCAAAGGTCTATGCCAGAGACGTTTGGGTCTATCAAGACCGTTATGATTGAGCTCTTTGGTGATCGTTATGTTGCACTTTCCGAGGCCGATATTGTTGCAGCTACCGTGGTTGGTGTTGCTATGGGGATTTGTAGAGAGAGAGTTTTTTCAGTACTGGGACTTCAACAATACGAAGCCCAATATGAAGCCCCCAGTGTTTGATGGAGTCCAAGTACCTATTGTGGCAATGAGGTAGTTGCTAATGTGGAGGGGTGTTTCTTTACATGCTCTTTTCCTACAAACCAAAAGGTCACGTGCGCCATGAACCTTCTTTGGTCAAGGGCGAAGGATTGGTGGAGATTGGTGATTGACTAGTACACTCCTGAACAGAGAGATGTTGTATCTTGAGAGCAGTTCTCTGAGATGTTTTGCATGCGGTATGTTCCATTGGTGGAGAATGAGAGGTTGTCTTAGAAGTATCTAGATCTGAGGCATGGGACTGAGATGGTGACTGAGATCATCAAGGTGTTAAATGAGAGGGCTCTTTTCTACCATGGGTATCTTACTTCTAAGTAGGCTTAGATGACCCAGTACTTGAGCATGCTCAAGATGGATGTCCACCAGTTTATGTCCACCCGACGTTATGGTATTCTTATTGAGCTACAGGAGGCCGTAAGGAGGTAGGAGATTGAGATAGAGTTCCAGTCTAGGGAGCTGACGCAGGCTCATGCTCAGTCTCAGCATGTAGCGAAGTTGTTCAAGCACGCTAATTGGAGATCTAGGGGGCAAAGGAGACGCACTTGTGGCAAGTGTGGCAAGGTTCATGATAGTTCTTGTCAATCTTCATCTGGATGCCACAAGTGTGCCAAGGAGGGGCATTATGTTAAGGATTGTCTACAACAGGTCCAGTATTGAGCACTCGGATTTGTTATCACTGTGAGTAGGTTGGTCATATAAAGGCAAACTATCCCTTGCTTACTGCGAGGTCGGCGCAAGCCCCAACATCGGCTACTCTGAATATCACGGATGGAAACCAGGGCAAGAGAAGCCCCCGAGGACTCGAGGTCGTGCTTTCTAGCTTACTACAGGGGAGGCCAAGGCGGCGCTAAACGTCTTTGTTTGTATGTTTCTATTTATTATTCTATCACTTATTTTATGGTATGCTTAGTTTATGATTCTACTAGGTACATTCTTAGTGAATTCTTTGCCTTCTCTTGTGCTTTTTGACTCAGTTGCAAGTCGGTCCTTTGTATCTCAGTATTTTAGTAGGGGTTTTGATATGACTCTTGGAGAGTTAGGGTGTCCGTTGCAGGTTCCTATCGCCAAAGAAGACGAGATATCTGCATCGAGAATTTATCAGGGTTGTGTCATGAAGATTTTTGGGGTGCCTTATCCGATTAATCTTGTTTCTATCCCCATAGGGTATGAGTGCTTGATAGTAGGGATAGCTTAGTTGAGCATATTTGGGGATATGATTGTCTGCAAGGGTCAACAGGTAGTAGTTCGAACCCCAAATGGGTGAGAACTGGTTATATATGGAGAGTGTATCAGGATTAGGTCAGCCTTCTGTTAGGTTGTCAGGGCTTGATAGTATATTCAACATGGTTGCATGGGTAATCTCGCTTATGTGGTTAATACTCAAGCTGGGAAGACGGATTCGGTTACATATGTGCCTGATGTTATAGAGTTTGCTGATGTATTCCTAGAGAAGTTACCCCGATGTGCCTCCTGAAAGGAAGGTTGAGTTTAGGATTGATTTGGTTATGGGTGCGGCTCCAATTGCCAAGGCGTCGTAACGGTTGGCACCACCTAAGATGTAGGAGTTGTCCTCTCTGCTTCTGGATTTTGTTGGGCAAGCAGTTTATTACATTGCTGCTTTATTTTTCTATGGGAAGTCTCTAGACATGTGCCCCTTGCCTCCACATCCATAACACACCTTATCATTTTGCATACAATCCTCCGAATAGTGGCTGATCATTCCACAGTTGTAACAAGTTACTTCTTCGTTGCATCTTCCAAAGTGCTTCTTCTTACACTTTTCACACCACTTAGTTCCATACCTTTGGTCATCCAGGTTAGACTTTGAGAACTTTCCCTTATTATCAGGTCTTGGGGATCCTTCCAGATTCCTCTTCTCGCCAACTTCAGCTTTCTCCAGAACCTTTTCCCGTATTTGGGTCTCAACGTTCTTCGTTGCCCAGATGGCGGCTTTCAAAGTGGTTTCTTGCTTATAAGGGTGTTCGTTTGGATGGATTGGTTTGATCCGATCCAATCAAGTGAATCCAAATTGATTTCGGTTTTCAAAACATGGATCCGAATAGTCCAAACTAAATTCAAATCCGATCCGATCTGATCCAATTACAATTCGGTTGGATCGGTTTTTATAATTCGGTTTTCAAAAACCGAAGAATTTTAAAACAACATATAATTATAAATTACCCGATTTTACACAAGAAGCGAAAACAAATTATTTAGTTGTGATTTTAAATTTATAAACAACTAATAAAAAGATATATTATAGTTAAATATTTTATAGAAATATTTCATAGATAAAAAACTTTTGAGAGATATTACATATTGATGTTTTTTATCCGAAGAAACGTTTTGAACCTATTTGGAAAAATAAATTACAAATTTAATAGATAACTATAGATATATATTATAAATAAATAAATAATAAACGTTTATTCGGTTTTTTTGGACTATTCGGTTCTTATTTTATAAACCAGAACCAATCCGAAATCCAAAATAATAATTCGGTTGAGTTGAAAACCAATCCAAAAATCTGAATATCCGAACCTATTTGGAAAAATAAATTACAAATTTAATAGATAACTATAGATATATATTATAAATAAATAAATAATAAACGTTTATTCGGTTTTTTTTGGACTATTCGGTTCTTATTTTATAAACCAGAACCAATCCGAAATCCAAAATAATAATTCGGTTGAGTTGAAAACCAATCCAAAAATCTGAATATCCAAACCAAATAGTCCAATCCAAAATGTCCAATTGGACAATTCGGTTTTATCCAAATAGTGAACAGCCCTACTTGCTTAAGCATTGGACCAAAGTCCGCTAGTAATCCTTGGGCAAACTTGTTGACCTTGGAGAGTTCTCTTGGAACTAGGTAAGGAACAAGCTTCATCTTCTTCGTAAAACTTACAGCGTACTCGGTGACGCTCATTCTTCCTTTCTTTAGGTTCTGAAACTCGTTGTTGATCTCTAGTAGATCCTGCTCAGAGTAGTATTACATCTTCAGTTGTACCAGGAAATCTTCCCATGAAATCTTGCTTGCTTCTCCTTTGGGCATTGTATTAGCTAGTAGCTTCCACCAGCTTAGTACTCAAGATTTTAATTGTCTAACTGCAAAGATGGTTTTCTACTTGTCGCTACAGTCACAGCTCTCAAACACCATTTCCATTTCGGAGATCCAGTCCATAATCTCAACCGACTTCAGGCTTCCAGAAAGACTTGGTGGCTTGGCACCCAAGAAGTTCTTATATATTCGCCTATCCTTGTCATTTCCCCTCTCCGGGCCATTCCTTCATTCTCCCTGAGTTCCAACTCGACTCATAGGGCGACTATAGTTTCCTCCCTTTGATTGCTCCGGGATCAGCTCAGGTTGCTCAACGGGCATGCTAGATTAATCCCTATTCTCAAGCAACATCTTCCTCATCTCTTCCCTTTGTTCAGCCAACATAGCCGTACCATGGCTTGTACTCCAGCCATTGTGATTGGCTCAGGTGCAGCTGCTACCTGCTCAATCACTTGGGGTTAAGGCTTTTGATTCCTATTTCCGTTCGCATTTCCGACTCCCCTTCAGGTTCTTGCCATTTCGTTCTATACACCAAATCAGAAGTTCGATGCGAAACGACGAGAATTAAGATAGGAAAGATTTTTTTTACGATCGATGTGTAAATCTCCCTATTACTCCGAAAAGTTACACGCTAGTTCTAATACCGTAACTAAACGTATACAAATCTGAACACATAAAATTTCCAGATCCGGTCGGCAACAGACCATAGATCCGATCAAACGATAGCATCATAAAACATCACAATTCATTTAGCACATAAAAGCATGTTAGGCATTTTCCCTAAATTTGCTAGCGCTTGTGTCTATTCGGGTGTATTACCTAAATTTATTAGACACACTCCTCACAATCATCACTTATCAATCTAAGTTTAAGTCTAAAAATAAATCCATATTCCTAGTTTGCTTAAACTAATGCTCTGATACCAACTGCGACATCCAGAAAAACATGTTGCGGAATTTGTTCCCAGAAAAACATGATAAATACATTATCAAAGCATTTCCGAAGAAATGTATTTTTATCCATTTTAAAACATTTGGGATGTCATCGTCAATACAGAAACATAAGCATAAATAGAACTTACATTCATTTACACTAGTGATCTACATCTCTTTTAAATCCCTCAGTGTAAAGTAGCTTCATATCGACACCTGTGATACAAATAAGCTTGAGTGGGTCAGGTTGGGAAACTTGGTGAGTACATAGGGTTTTCAACCCGCAATAATTTAATTATTATGTTTAAACATCAAACAATCAAACAATCAACCCAATTACCCATCCCCATTATCTTCCTTACTCTTAAGGTCTACCCTAAGAGTCATCTATCTTGCATTCGTTCATTCCAAAGTCCATTGCTTCCAGGGTTTATATGACAGGAACTAAGTCCATAGCTACCAATGCTCATTCATAAAGCACTAATTCCATAGTTGTTAAAGTAAATTCATCGGGTACTAAATCCATATCAACCAGTGTTTATCTAATAGGTACTAAGTCCATAGCTACCAATGTTTATCTAACAGGTACTGAGTCCATAGCTATCAACGTTTATTCGATAGACACTAAGTCCATAGTTGTCGATGTTATTTATTAGGCACTAAGTCTATAGCTGCCAATGTTCACTCATTTCATCTCTCATCATTCATCTACACATGTTTCACTCAGCATATTCGTAGATATAAAATACATATACAGTTTAATTATTTAAAACATGTATAAAATCGTTCATCTAGCATAGATAGCAAGTATAGAGGTTATCTGTGTTGGATTAGTGTCTAAGTCCATAACTATTTTCGTATGTACTTGACCCAATTATGAGCATGGTCCTTTTGGGTTGCCTTCACCATAGAAATATGTAGGATGAATTAAGGAAAGAAAGGTTTAATTATGATTTATTAATATATTATAAGAATAATATATTAAGGGATAAATCATAATGTTTAATTGATATTAGTCAAGAATTAATTAAGAATTAATTTTGTGGCTAAAAGAGATTAATTAAACTTAAGGGACTTATTTTGTAATTATAAGATAATTGCTATTTGGCTATGGATTACCTAAATAATACAGGTTGGACGAATTTTGTGGGAAGCCCATTAAGAATTCGTCCAAGGGATATGTTAAAGGAGTCCATGGGCTGCTTAGGGATTAAGCAGCCGGATTAGGGTTTCCTAGTAGTAAACCCTAATAGCCTACATGCATATAAAGGTCCCCTATGCCCTAAAAATGAGGTGAACTAATCCTTTAGGGTTTCCAGCTGTTTTAGTGCCCCCTCTCTCCTCCCTCTTCATCCAAGTTGCTTAGTGGTGTTTGTGACTCCATTAGAGGTGCAGCACTTGAGGCACTAAGCTTTCTGAAGCCAAGGAATTGATTGTTATTGCTAAATAACAATCAAGGTGGGATCTAAACCCTAGTTTATATGTTAATTTGATTAATTGTATGCTAGATCTAGGGTTTATAAGTCTTGGAGGTTTATTGCATGTTCAAAGTAGAAAAACTAGATCCAAACAATTAGGGTTGAATGAAGACCATAGGAATGTTGTTATGCTCAAAACCCATCAATATGAAAACATAGCACGTAATTTATATAAAATACGTCATATCTATATGTAAAATGAAAGTAACTATGCACTCATTTGATAAGGTGGTGACTCGGTACTTGGACAACACTTCGTTACAGTTAAAACAATTTCCCTCGAACAAAACCTAGTATGATTACCACTAGAGTTTAGTGTAATGTTTGATGGGACTAATTAAAAGTCTAGCCATTATTAATATTATATAAGAATTAAACAATACTCTTCACCCATTATGTACAAACAGGAGCAAGACATGGAACACCGGAGGGCATGATCATTTTGGCATATAGCACTTCTGAAATCCAGCAACCCAAGCGGCCCTCGAAACCAGATTCCCCGTACTGCGAGTGGTTAAAAATATATTATAACGAAACTTATATAACTCATAATAATATCCCAAATACTCATTATAAGGTCCTAATAACATTACTATATTGAAACATAAGCTATACTAAAGTTAGGGTAGGCGTAGCTCACTTATAGCGGGTTTTTTTCTCAAAACCGGGCTTTGCTGGAGCAGCATTCCTGAGCCGAAAGGCTCTTTTCTCGGGGCTTCGGGAGCCTCAGGGCTTCCTTCGGGTGCTAGGGGGTTTACCTAGACTTTAGGGGGGGGGGGGGGGGTTAGGAAGGCTTAGAGAGAGATTCAAGAGTGAGAAAGAGAAGTTGGATGGTGTGAGAAATGAGGGTGCCCTGACACTCTATTTATAGGCTGGAAATCACCAAAACCCATCGATTTGGCCTCCAACTCGTCGAGTTCCAGGCCAGGTGTCACCATCTAGTGGCTAGCCTTGGGGAGGAAGCAATGGCTAGGATTGCCACGTCACCCGATTTCGCACAGCACCTTCCCGAGTTAGAAAAATCATAACTCTCGCATACGAACTCTGTTTTCGACGTTCTTTATATCCACAGATAGACAGGATCATAATCTACAAGTTTCGTTTAGACTTTGTTGGCTAATTCTCGACCGATCTTAAATTTAACAGTAGGAGGATATAAGAATGTTAAATGACCGCGAAAAATTTGTAACTCCTTCATACGGACTCCGTTTTTGTCTGTCTTTTTACCGTTGAGTTTCTATTAATGAGATCTTCGACTCTCATTTAGGTCGCGTAAGCCAAAAACCACTCGAACTAAAATTCAAGTTTCGGGTCGTGCACTGCTAAGCCAAATATTAGAAAATTCATAACTTCCTCATACGAAGTCAGATTTGGGCGTCCTTTTTTGTATGTTCTCGGTTTAACGTATACTACAACTTTTGTTTAAATAACTAAGGCTAAAAGTCCTCTATCGTAAATTCACTATTTACGTCTCCCGGTGCCGTGCCGGTTTTGCCATAAAACTTCAACGGGCCATAACTTATTCGTTATAACTCGGATTTCGGCGTTCTTTATATGTACAGAACCATTGTAACATATACTACGACTTCGTTACGATTTTTCCATCTAAATATTCTTCCACTAAAAACACATTTTTGATGCTCATTGTCTCTAAATTGACTTGCCCGAATCTACGAGCGTTACAATTAACACCATATGTGCATTGATTACCAGGAGTTAAATAAGTTGACAATGAACAACCTTTACCTACTTTTGCGGATTGATGACATCTTTGATTAGCTTCAGGGTGTATCTTGGTTCTCCAAGATAGATCTTAGATCAGGTTATCATCAGATGATACGGTAGGGGACGTTGAGAAGACCATGTTATGGACTTGTTATGGCCATTACGAGTTCGTGGTGATGCCATTTGGGCTCACCAATGCGCCTACGGAATTTATGGATTTGATGAATCGTGTATGTAAGCTGATGCTGGAGCGATCAGTCATTTTTTTTCATTGATGATATTTTGGTGTATTTCAAGACCCGTGAGTAGCATGAAGAGAACCTTCGAGAGCTTCTAGGATTTTTGAGGCGAGAATGGATGTATGACAAGTTTTCAAAGTGTGAGTTTTGGTTACGAGAGGTCCAATTCTTGGGTCGTCTCATCAACTAGAATGAGATTTTGGTCGATCCTGCCAATATTGAGGTCGTGATGCAGTAGGAGGTTCTGAAGTTTCCCTTAGAGATTAGGAGATTCTTGCGATTAGCATGGTATTACTGAAGATTTATTCTAGACATCTCTAAGATTGTGGCACCCCTCACTCGTATGACGACGAAGGGTGCAGAATTCCGCTGGGGTCTTATCAGCAAGTTGTGTTCGAGGCACCGAACAGAAATTGTGTGAGGCCTCAGTGTTGACCCTCCCCGAGGGTGTTGAGGATTTTGTGGTATTATGTGATGTATCCATCACCGGCATAGGAGCCGTTCTTATGTAGCGAGGGATGGTTATTGCTTATGCTTCTCAATAGCTAAAGCCTCAGAAGGTTCTCTATCCAACTCATGATTTGGAGTTGGGAGCAGTGGTGTTCGCTCTCAATATTTGGTGGCATTATTTGTATGGGGTCTTGTGTACCATCTACACAGATCAAAAGAGTTTGAGATGTTTCATGGATCAGCCGAATCTGAACATGAGGTAGCATAAGTGGCTTGATGTGGTCAAGGTATATGACTGCTAGATTTTGTACCATCTGGGGAAAGTGAATGTGGTCGCCGATTCCTTAAGCCTCAAGATGGCTATTTATGCAGTTCAAAACATTTATATGAGGAATTATTTTGATTCACCATTGTTGGGTATGATCAAAGAGGCTCGGGGGAGGGAGTCAAGAAAAATAACTAGAAGTAAGAGCAACACAGTGGCGATATCAACAAATTTTCTATTGACAATCCAGGATTATTGACCCGGTATGGTCGGGAACGGGTACCATATTTTGGTGGGGTCAGACAGGTTGTGCTAGAGGAGGCGCACAAGTCCAGATTTTCGATACACCTTGGATCCACCAAGATGTATTGGGATTTCTGACTCAGTTATTGGTAGTCATGCATGAAGCAGGAGATAGCATGATATGTTGAGAGGTTCTTGACTTATCAGATGGTCAAGACTGAGTACCAGAGGCCGCATGGCAAGTTGCATCCATTTGATGTTCCCATGTGGAAATGGAAACATATTACTATGGATTTATTACCAAGTAACCTCGTTCGGCTAAGGGATTTGACGGGATATTGGTTATCATGGAACGTCAAACCAAAAAAGACGACTTTCTAGCTATTTGGGAGAGTTCTTTGGCCTAGAAATTGGTTGATTTGCATGTGCGCGAGATTGTTGCTCGACACATAATTCCAGTCTCCCTTGTATCTGATCGATATGTTCTATTCACATCTCATTTTTGGCAGAAGTTCCATGAGCAACTGGGTACAAGGTTGCACCTTATCACTACTTATCATTCATAGACTGACCGTCAGAGTGAGCAAACCATTCAAAAACTTGAGGACATGTTGAGAGGAAATGTCCTACCCCCGTATGCTAGGGGGAGGTGGGTCATAGCTATTACTCCAGTATCAGTGCACCACCCGTCAAGCTTCTTTGTAGGAGGAAATGTCCTTCCCCGGTATGCTAGGGGGAGGTGGGTCAAAGTTGATGGGTTTTGAGCATTACAACATTCGTATGTGCACATGCAACCCTATTTGATTTGGATCTAGGTTTTTCTCAAGTTATACATACAAGTTATTTTTCCAAAGCAAGAACCCTAGATCTACTATATAAAACCAAAATCTATACATATTAGGGTTTAGAAGAATACCTTTCTTGTTAGCTAGTAGTAACAAGTAATCCTCACTTCAATTCCTTGACCTTCGAAAGCCTAGTTCCCTAAGCCTTGCACCTCTAATGGAATCAAAAACACCACAAGACAAGAATGAGGTAGAAGGAGTAAGAAATTTGCTATGGTTTCTCTAAGGAATCAAGTAGTCAATTTCTAGAGGCCTTGGGGTCCTTATATACTTGTGGTTGCTAGGGTTTTGGGTGGAAACGCTAATCTGATTGCTTAAGCCTTAAGCGGTCCATGGAAACCTTCTAGAAGGTCCCCTTGGACGAAATCTCCTGTGGGCTTCCCATAGATTTCGTCCAACCCTTCGAAGGTGATCAAACAACCCATTTTGCAACTATCAAAGATTTACAAAACCAGTCCCCTTACTTTTAATCAGTTTCTTTGATCACTAAATTAATCCCAAATTAATTTTTGATCGATACAAATTAAATAATATCATTTCTCACTTAACATATTACTCTTTTAATATATTAATAAACCATTAAATAACCTCTTACTCCAGAACTCATCCCGTCCAGTTGCTAGGGTGATGGCAACCCAAAAGGACCTTGCTACAATTAAATCAAGTACATACCAATTATAGTTATGAGCATAGACAGCTAATACAATAGTCTCCCACTTCGATAAGTCTAATAACTATAACTGCAAGTATGACTTCAAAATCCGATTAGCAATATTAGTTCTTAAAAGCTGTAAATCCCCAAAATTGCTTGTCTATCAATTAGATCCAATTGATAGTGCGGAATCCCAATCAATTGGATGATGTCAGATCAAATTAAGAAGAGAAGGAGAAGAAGAATTAAGATGAATCTAATGTATTGATGATATTGAGTGATGCTCCTTACACTAGATTCTCTCACACACACACTTCTTCTCTCTAACTTTCTCTCTCTTCTCTAGTATTCTTCTCCTTCCCGTACACTCCTCTACCCATTACATCTATTTATATGGACCTCCAGCCACACACATGTGTACAGCCGCACACCCTGTGTATGGCCGTACACAGGGTGTGCGGTCGTACACACGTGTACGGCCGTACACACAAACCGCAAACACATACAACATTACATAAAAATATATTTTCCTAGAAAAGCAAAGTATAAACCATATTTTTGACCCAACAATCTCCCCCTTGGTTTATAGCTTTCTTTTCTAGATGACCCAACAAGCTCCCTCTAAAAAGTAGCTGGCTTTTCTTGTCAATCTTCAATGGGAGCTTTGGCTTCAACTTTAATCTTGGATTTCTTCACAGCTTCAAGATGAACTTGATGAATCTTCATGAATGACTTCATCTCGAGCGGTTGGGCTTTTCGTCAAGATTTGACTCTAAACGCACATTGGGTGAGGAGGCTTGATGAAAAGATTCTTGAAAGATAGCCCTTTCAGCTTGATAATCTTCAGAGAGAACAATCGAGAGAAATAATCTTCTGGATCACTTCAGCAGGTTCATAGATAGCAGCAAATTGATTGAGGAGGCTTCAATGCAATCTGTCACATAATATTCAAGTACAGCTTCACCATGCTTCAAGGGTTGACAGATTGAATGTCAAAAGAATAATCTTCATTTCTTGCTCCATCGAATGCGAATTCTTCGATGCTCACGGATGAAGCATTGGCTCAGAAGATCTTCAATACAGTCTCCACGAGTCTCATCTACGCCTGAAATCACTTTTCAAGACAAAACAAAACTAAAAGAAAAATTAGCACACACAAAAAAAATATTTTTGGATTTTTTTTATATTTTCTGGAAAAGTAAAAACAGAAACAAAAATATTTTTGGATTTTCTGACTTTTCTGAACAAGAAATAACACTATTTTTGGATTTTTAATTTTCTGATTTTTGTTTGATTTTTGAATTATTTTTAATTCTCCTCCTAAAATTTGTGCATAGAGGAAAACTATGAATAAATTTTATAAAAATAAAATGATATCTAACTTTAAGAATGATTTGGGATCAAAGTTTTTAGACAACCTTTATCCGCTTGTCGGTACCTTCTATCTTCACATGTTTGTCTGGTCGATTGTCGATATTGTTGTCCACTTCAACACAAAAAATTGTGACAAAATTAGGACATACTATAAGTGACAAGACAATGTGATCCTAAGTTCCTAGATATTATATCTGATCCTAAGTTTCTAGATACTATATCTTAAGGACCAATCAGCTGACGACAACCAGGGATATTGTTGTCCACCTAAATTGAGCAGCGAAATCTATAGAAAATATTTGAGTGTTCAATTTTAATTGTACTAGAAAATGTTTCTCGCTTCCAGATATGCCCCGGTAATCAAGGACTTCCAGAGTACTCCTTACATCGGATGAGCAGACCATCATTAGGGGAGAAAATAGATTCAGAGTATTATCACTTATAGTGCATATGCTGTGTACCAGGTTGGATTGTTAGTCACGCAAAGGAGACAACATATGGCTAACAGATAAGAGGAATTTCATATATGTATATGTATAATATGCAGAGAAATAGAGGTGCATATGTTACAGTCCAAGTCGGATCTCTTCCAATCACGCAGAGGAGGTAACATATGACTAACAGACAGAAAGAAAGAAAATGATTTTCTACAGACTTAATTTATCGGAATTTACCAGTTGCCCCATCAATACCGGAATTAAGGACAAAATCCGCACATGGAGGAAAAGTTAAACCACGGTTCTAGATACGGGTTCATTTAATGTGACGAGTAGATTCCCATATATATCTCCTTGCTCAACCTATCCAAGCGTCGTATTGTCAGGCTAAAAGGATCTAACTAGGTCAAGATTTGTCAAGTCTATAGATTCCTTAAGTTCATATGCACCTAGTCAAGTCTGTTAAATTCTTCGTGCCTAATGACGCATCAAACTAGAGCATAGACCGTTCAACTTTTGGTACGTTACGCTGACTCAGATTGCCTGTTATCACTCACTTCCCAAAACATCCCCCTCAAGCACATTCCATAACCAACATATTATCATTTTGATTTTCTAATTTTTTTTTATATTTTTTAAAATTTTTTAATTTTTGTTTTGTTTTTATTTCTCCCCATAAATTTGTGCATAGGAGAGAAACGAAAGTAAATGCGCAAATTTAAACTATCCTAAAACAAAAATTTGTCTTTAAAAGCGAATCGGCTTAAGAAAAACTCAGGAGTATAGAGAAGAAAACTCAAACCGTAAGTCACCGATTGAATTTGCATCCAGAAGGTCTGAGAACAGCACGAGTAATCTCAGAACAGATCCAAAAATTCTTCATGTCATTAAGCACAAACCCCATGTGATCCCTTCCTTTCTTCCCTTCCCGCAAAGGACACATACTCTCAAACAAATGTCTGAATGTTGAACAGTTGAGAGATGTCCCCTATCAAGTGCTAGGAACAGCCACTACCAACAAACCGAAGTCTGATGATATGCCTCCATAGCTGCTCCGACACAGAGCGGGATCAATTGATCTTTGGAACCCAGTCCATTTTGAAACTGGGTTAACCTTTTTCATCCTTGCACGACACTCTCTCCCATGACATATCCTATTTATCACAAACAGAAGATGAAGAAATATTAGAGTCATTAGTTGATTTGGGAGAGTGAGCCTTTGGAACCCATTTGTAGTTGGGTTTAACCCATTTCTTTTTCGATCTGATGGGTGGCTCGGCACTTGATTTTGAACTTGATGTCGGCCGTTGAGATGAATTTGATTTTGGCTTCATGGGAGCATCTCTTGGATTTGACTACTTGGCCGACATTCCCTTCTTGACCTTGGGATTTGATTTCTTGGCCTTGGGAGTTGAACTCTTGCCCTTCGTGTCATTACAGTCGCCATTGTCTGAACGTGGCCTTGAGGCGTTTCTTTTGGAGTATCTCCCTCTTGGTGTTTTCTGCCAGCCATGTGTGTAGTAGGGAACGTATGCGCGATTTGGACAATTTCTGGCAATGTGTCCAAGTGTTCCACAGTGAAAACATGTCTTTTTCTTCACCGTGGAGTTGTTTCTTCCTGCCCCTTGTGGCGTATCCATGCCTTGTCTCTTGTTGTTCCCACATGCACACTTGCAACAAGAACTCTGTTGCGTTGGAATTGATGGCCTGTATTTCTCAACGGCAGGTTGATCAGAAGCAGTTGAGTTCGAAGCAATAGATTCAGAGTTCAAGGAGATGTTGGTTTGTTCAATGGTGTTCTCCTTGTGCTCATCCTCTGCTACTTTACCTGCACATAAAGTAGAAGCATTAGTATCTTCAACTTGAATACCTCCTGACACAAATCCAGCTTGTTTGCCATATCGAAGATGTGCCTCCGTGTCAATTTCGTCATGTGTCATAGGGATGGATGTGTAGTTATGATTGAAAGGTGGAGGAACACTATCATACCCTAGACCCTTGTTTAGATTTTTTTTTTGAATTTTAATTGGGTTTCGTATAAGGACTCGACTGTCTTACTTGACGCAGTGTAATTTTTGAAACTTACATCTGTTTTACCACACTTTATTTTCAAAGCGTCAAGTTCTTCAGTTACAACATCAAGTTTTTTCTTAATGTGATCAAAATTTTCACACTTGTTGCTGTAATCTTCTTGTAATTTCCTAAAGTCCTTAGTTTTTGCTTCTAGTTGTGCTTTTAACGGTTTCTGACATTTCCTTAGACTATAGCCTTCATATTAAAGGTCCTCATTTTCCCTTTTTAGCAAATCAATTTGTTCGCGAAGAAATTTAATCGTAGCTTTACAAGATGGAGTACATGAAACTTCAATTACCGGAATTGATGTGGAACTCAATTTTTTTTAATTTTTTTTTATATTTTTAATTGCCCTTTGACTTAAAAACCAAGAAAGTCAACCTTAAAAGTAAAACTCAAAAGTCAAACTTGAAAAGTCAAACCGAAAAGCCAAATTTGAAAAATTAAAAGTCAAACGAGAAAGTCAAAGGTTAAAGTCAAAGGTCAAATTTTAAAAGTCAAAGTCAAAATTTTAAGTAAGAAATCAAAAATAAAAGTTAAAATTTAAAAACTAAAATTTTTGGTTTGAAAAAGGATTTTAAAAATAAAATTTTGAATTTTTGGGGTTGAAAATATGAATTTGCGAAATTATAGGCGAAAAGGATGAGTTATATTCGAAATTTCGGATGAATGAAACAAAGAGCCTCCTAGACGAGTTCGTTAAGGCGCTGGGATGAACACTTTGACGTCCCTGGTTCGATCCCCACCAACCTCAAAACGCATTGACATTTTTTATTGCGAAGTGCAGATGCGAGGATGAAGCGAGGCCAAGAATCCGAGGCGAGGCGAGGCGATGCTGCTGCGATGCGAGGACGAAGACCGCACACTGAGACCGATACCGAAGCGAAGACTGAGAATGAGGTGCGAAGCCGCACACGTCCGAGCCGCCCACTCCCTAGCCGCACACCTTCAACAGATTCGCGAAAAGAACGACGTTTTTCACTCTTTTTTGCTCTAAAACTCGATCAAAAACTTGTTTTTATGAAAAATGCAAAGAAGTAACCCCTCTTATTTTTGCGAGATCTATCCAAAAACGCTATTCTCTTTTCAAATAAGATCAAATAAGCTCCAGATCTGACAAAATTGATTGATACAACCAAGCTCTAATACCAATTGTAAGTCCCCAAAATTGTTTGTGTATCAATCAGCTCCAATTGATGGTGCGAAATCCCAATCAATTGGATGATTTCAGATCAATTTAAGAAGAGAAGGAGAAGAAGAATTAAGATGAATCTAATGTATTGATGATATTGAGTGATGCTCCTTACACTAGATTCTCTCTCACACACACTTCTTCTCTCTAACTTTCTCTCGTCGATCGGGTTTTGGGCATTCCCTTGCAAAGTGACCTGGTTCATGATAGTTGTAACACCGTAACTTTCCTTTACTAAATCCCATCTTCTTGTCAAAATTTACTCTCCAATTATTCTTTCCAGTCTTCTTTGAGAATTGTTTAGCCCTGAATACTGCCATTGCCATTTGCCAAGTAATATCCATCTCTTCCACATCTTCAGGGTGAATTTGGTCGAGATCAGAGAATGAAAGTTGTCGAGAGAGCTCTCCGGCAACGAAGGCATTGTAACAATTTACTAATCCAGTAGCTAAAGCCACATTTTCCTCTTTTTCACTTGCAAATGAACATTGGGAACCAATTCCTTGAGATTGAACTGAGACACCTGTGGAAGAAACAACACTCGAATAACCTTGAGACATGTTTTGAGATTTAGGGACTTGAGTTTGTTGCATTTGATATATGTTGAATGGTGTGGTTTGATGAATTACATAAGGTTGAACTTGGGGAATATGAACTTGAGAATTTGGATGAGTGGTAAAGCTTGAGAACGCGGTGTTGTTGTTTTGAATTCCAAGATTAGCTGTAGAGTACGAGTTAACATGGTTGATTTCTCTTTGTTTATCATCAAAATCGCAAGCTTTGATGATTGCCATTGTTTCAGATAAACTCAAACGGTTCAGGTCTTTTGTCTTTTTAATCACTGAGACATTCATGTCCCATGATTTTGGAAGAGAATTTAGTAACTTCTTGTTAATTACGGACCTAGTAACCATTACGCCTGCGGAACTCATTTCAGTAGTTAGTGTGATAAATCTTTGCAGTTGATTTTCCAATGATTCTCCCAATACGTAATTGAACATGTTGAATTTTTGTCGGAGCATGTCTTGTCGGCTTTGCTTCATGTCTTCATTTCCTTCGTAGACTTCTATGAGCGTTTCCCACAATGCTTTTGCTGACGTGTATTTCACGAAATCCTTGTGCTATCTCAGGAGACATGCCATGGTGAGTGTAGCAAGTGCTTTTTCTTGTTCTTCGACTCTTTCAAAGTCATCATCAGTGTAGTTTTCAATCTGTTTGTCAATTACTGTGCCATTGTCTAAAGTGGATGTAATCCGAATTGGTCCACTTAAAATACTTCTCCAAATTTTGAAATCTTTTATTTTGATGTATTTTTCAATTCGATATTTCCATTCAGGAAATCCTTCAGCTGATAGTAATCTGGGAATACGAGTAGTGGTTCCCATAATTGCATCCAAATCTTGATGAGCAATCATGATTTGAGATTCCTTACTTGACTTCAACCGTACACCCAACAACAGAATAATACTAACAACAAATACGTTTCAGCCGCACACTCTGACAGCAAACAGGATTCAGCCGCACACACACTAATAATAAATCCTACCATACACAATATAACCGCACACTCAGCCGTACACTTCTCAACAGCAAAAACCAACCGCACACTCTTCAAAATACGCTCCACCGCACACACTTTTAAGAATACGCTCCACCGCACACACTATGGCAGCAAACCTTCAACAGTTGGCAGCAAACTTTGATTTCAAGCTTTTTGCAAACTATTAAAAACAAGAGTCAAACAATAGTTCTTCGATCAAAATACTTAAAAATAGTGAAATATTTGCACTCTCACACTAAAAAACAACTTCAATTGATACCAAATTGGACCAAAACTGATCTACCCGAATTATCCAGGGCCCCATTCCATAATCCTTCCGAAAATCCCAGTGCTTCGAATTTCAAAAGATTTCTCGACAGACAAGTCAGAGAAAACTTTCCATCAATGAAAACTGCAAAAGCTCTATATAGAAAAGACAAAGATGTTCTTGATCCAGAATCAGGCGAACCCATGAAGATCATACTCTGTCCTGCAACTAAGAAACAAAAGGAAATTCCTATTCCTCAACATTTTCATGAGGGATATCTGGATGATATGGAATTTTGGGCCTATGATGACGAAACTGCAACTGCAGCTATCAAATTCAAGAATCCAGAACATGTTCTGAGATTGATTAATGCTAAGGAACTTCTTCGTTTCAGAGAAAGGGATATACGAACTCTGGCTCGTCATCAAATCATTTGCAGAAAAGATGTCATGGAAGCTGTTGCTAAAGAATTCACTGCAATGGTGGCTACGATCATAAATGGAAGATTGTGGATGGAATCGATGGGGAGATCGGATCTGAGGTTGTTTGAGAAGCCTGCTGAGAAGCCAAACTAATGAAGTTCAAGACTATGCTAGTCTCAAACCAAGGGGGAGATTGAAAGTCCATAATTTTGTGGTTTGAGCTAGTCATAATTTTTGTATAGATCTATTTAGGATGTCTGAGTGTGTATTGTAGCAAGTGTTTGTTTTGAGCTTGTATTGTGTGCTGCCACACATGTGTGTGCAGCCGCACATGTGTGTACGGCTGTAAACTCTTATGCTGGTAGGAGAAGTACTATTTATAGCAACTGGGTTGTGTCAGATGAGAGTACTTTTTCAGTCAGAACTCTGCAGTAGTTGTACTTTCTCAAGATGTACTTGACATTTACTTGCAATAGATGTGTGCATGCTTGATTTTACTTCTTCCTATTCTACATCTCACCTTAATTGCAATTGACTTCATTGATTACTGAATTCGATCCTTAGTTTTGGGACTAACAAAAGCCGTTGTCAAACTCTGACCTAGTCAATGACGCGTCCTTTAGATAAGGGTTAATATAGTCCTCTGTTCTACAAGATATCGTGTGGACAAAGACATGGAATATAACCATTCTCAATGTCTAACAGTTCGTTTCCAGATTTCTGATTTGTTTGACATAGAACTTAATTGAACATCTCAATTCAATCATGACAGGGCCCATCACATAACTCAACCTAAAATCATCGAGGGGCCCAAGATATCGCTTTTACCTCTTAGGATAAAAGGAATAGGTAAACTTTGACTTATATGTTTGTACTATTTACTCTTCAAATTGTACACAACAACATGTTTTATAACATCAAGTTGCTAATGTGTTTATGCATTATCAATGCACACCCAACTTGTGAATAACAACTCATATATCTCGTTTTAATGATTATACGAAATTATCGTCTCATAATCACTCGTGATAAATTCCATGAAGTGATTCACATGAGCATAAGTTTAATCCAATACTGAAATCTTATTTCAGAAGCACTCATGAACGTTGCAACAAACCTTTTCTATGTCTAAGAACTTAGACAATCTACAAACCAATTCATGACAGTCTTGCCTCATTACTTACTCCCAAAGTATGATCGACTGTTGATAATTTGAATAATCTAATTATTCTGGAAGTAAAACATGCAAAAGTGAAAAAATAGTAAAGAATCGACACAAGATAGTAAACTTTACTCATAAATAAATCTCCATTACTTAATCATCAAATGTTAATTACATTTATCTATTACAAGTTTCTAAATATCTATCAAATCACTAAAACTAATATCGTCCTTCAAACCAATGCTCCTCACATGCTGAACGTGCTTAATCCTACTCAGACCCTTTATGAGGGGATCTGTTTGATTTTTTTATAACGATACCCTCTTAACCACAAGGAATCCTTCTTTTACCGGATGTCTAATGAAGTGGTATTTTCTGTCGATATGTCTAGATCTTCCATGATCCCTTGGTTCCTTGGTTAATGAAACCGCTCCTTTGTGATCACAGAAAATCTCCATGGGCTTCTTTATGGCTAGTACAACTCCAAGGTCTCCAATGAAGTTCTTCAACCATATCGCCTCCTTCGACGCTTTGCTCGCCACTATGTACTCTGATTCACACGTTGAATCATCCACAGTCTCCTGCTTGGAACTTTTCCAAGTAACTGCTCCTCCATTTATGATAAATACCCAGCCCGACTGAGAGTAGAAGTTATCTCTGTAGGTCTCAAGTCATCACTCCCACCAAGTATAAGGACCCAGTCCTTAGTCCTTCGTACGTACTTAAGAATGTTCTTAACTATTGTCCAATGAGCTCTACCCAGGTTCCCTTTATATCGGCTAACCATGCTCAACGCAAAAGCCACATTAGGGCGGGTACATGTCATAGTGTACATGACCGAACCAATAGAGGAAGTATATGGCACTCGACTCATTTCTGCTATCTCAACATCGGTACTCGGACTCTGATTCATACTCAACTTGGTATTCCTTTGGATTGGTAGTTCCCCTTTCTTGGAATTCTACATGCTAAAACGTTTCAGCACTTTGTCCAAGTAAGTACTTTGACTAAGTCTTATTAGTCTTCTACGCCTATTTCTTAAAATCCTTATCCCAGAATGTAAGCAGCTTCCCCTAGATCCTTCATAGAAAAACACTTCCCAAGCCAAAACTTAACCTCTTGCAAGGTTGGAGCATCGTTTCCTAAGAGCAGTATTTCATCCACATACAATACTAGGAAGCTAACTATACTCCCACTAGCTTTGACATATACACAGAAGTCATCTTTGCTTCTCAAAAATCCAACCTCTTTGACTTTCTCATCGAAACAAAGATTCCATATGAGAGACGCTTTCTTTAATCCATAGATGGATTTCTCAAGCTTGCATGCTCTATTGGGGTACTTTGCGTATAAAAAACCCTCTGGCTGACACATGTAAACATCTTCATCCAACTTCCCATTAAGGAAAGCAGTTTTGACATCTATCTACCATATTTCATAATCATGAAACGCAACTATGGCCAGCATAACCCATATAGATTTGATCTTGGCCACTGGTGAGAAAGTCTCATCAAAATCAACCCCCGGGGTTTGAGTAAAGTCCTTCGCAACCAATCGTGCCTTGAACGTACGCACCTTACCATCCATGTCGATCTTCTTATTGAAGATCCACTTGCACCCAACTGTCTTTCGACCTGATGCATTGTCAACCAAGTTCCAAACTTGATTGTCATGCATGGATTAGATCCCGCTATCCATTGCCTCTTTCCATTTTGCAGACTCGGGGCCCACCGTGGCTTCCTTGTAGTTAGTAGACTCATCCAAATTTACCAATGTACTATCACTGATAAACTTATCAAGTTTCGTAGTAATATGAAAACCATCAAGCTTGGGTGCCATTCTAACTTTAGAGGAACGTCTTAGAGGTAATTAAACGTCAATCGGTTCAACAGGAATCTCTTCCTCAGGTTGAGCGCCAGTGTTAGAGGTTCATGTTGGGTTTTGAGCATTATAACACTCCTATGGTGCACATACAACCCTAAATGCTTTGGATCTATATTTTCTCTAATTATACATGCATTTTTTCCCAAAGCATTCACCCTAGATAGCATACAATTGAAGCTACATAATATAAAACTTAGTTTGAATGCTTATCTCTTGAGTAGGGTAGAGTTCATGACCTTTGAAAGCTTGAGCACCCCAATTGTGATGCCTCTAATGGTTCACAAACACCAATATGCAAAAGGAGGCTTTAAGAGAATAAGTTACTTGTCTCAAAAGAGGGTCTAACCAATTTTGGTTCATGAGGGTTCTATTTATAGTGTTGCACATACTAGGGTTACACTTTGTAAACCCTAATGACCCATGACTTTCCACATTCTCATGCTCCATGGATTTGACCTCCATGGACTATCCATGGGTTATCTCATTGGATTAGCCCATCTAAATAATCATGGATCATTGGCCCACACTATAAGAATCATTGATTTACATAATCAATCCCCATATATTTAATTAGTCTCTTTTGACCACCAAACTAATTCTTGATCAATACTAATTAAATAATTTCATATTAATATATTATACTTGTATTATATAAATAAACCATAAATAACCTTATTCTCAAAAGTCCATCCTATCAAATTGAACTGGTGAAGGCAACCCAAAAGGACCATGCTACAATCGGGTCAAGTACATCCTAGTTATAGTTATGGGCTTAGACACTAAATCCAACAGTCTCCTACTTGGATAAGTCTAATAACTATAACTACCAATGTAACTCTAGGATCCAACTTAGCAATCGTAAGCTTTTAAAAGCCGCTTTCAATTCTGGCCAGTTAATGACGCATTCTTTAGATAAGGGATCATATAATCCTCTGTTCTCAACATATCAGTCGGACAATTACATGGAACAATGCCATACTTATTGTCCATCAGTTTGTTTCCCGATTTCCGATTTGTTTGACATAGATCTTAACTGAACACAATAATTTAGTTCTGACCAATCCCGGAACATAAGTCAAAACAGAATCATCGAGGGGCCCAAGATAACGCTTATAATCCTCCCAGGATAAAAGGGAATAGATAAACTTCGACTGATATGCTTGTACTAACTATGCTTTGAATTATACACAGCAGCACGTTTTATAACATTAGGTTACCGATGCATTTCCGTACTATCAATGTACAACCAACTCATAGTCAACAACTCATATATCTAGGTTTGAAGACTTATATGATATTATTGTCTCACAATCACTCGTGATAAATTCCATGAAGTGATTCAAGTGAGCACGGGTTGATCCAATACTCAAATATTATTTCAGAAGTACTCATGAATGGTTTAGCAAACTTGTTGCTATGTCTAACGCCTTAGACAATCTACAAGCCACTTCATGACAGTATTCTTTCATACTTACTTCCAACATATGATCGAATGTGAATAGTTTGAATAAATATTATTATTCTGGAATTCAAAACATGCAAAGTGAAACACAAGAATAATACTACTCCTATATGGCCCCAAAACTTTTGAGCGTAAATAAAACACCTTTTATTTAATCACCATATTGATTACTCATTATTCATTGTATAATGTTTCGATTGATCTACTAGATACTTGAATTAAAAAAATAGGTATCCCATGCTCCAAGCATGCACACTATGTTTACCTATGGTCCTTTGTGAAATAAATCAATTTAATTTCTAATTAAACTCATTTCACAATTCCAAATCTTTAAGTGTAAGAATACCAAATTCTTGCCACTATTAGAATGTGTTAGTTCTAAACCATTATGCAAAGATTCTTTTTGTAATGTCTAGCTACCAAAATTCAAAGAGACTTGACCAATGGTATTACTGTTGGAATAATGTCTAAGGCTGTGACGATATTTGGCAAGTATTTGACTCGGTTGAGCATGGTCCTTTTGGGTTGCCTTCACCATAGCAACTTGATAGGATAATTTATAATGAGAGAAGAAATATTATTAATATATTATGAGAATAATATAAGGTATAATAATATTGTTATTTGATTAATATAAGTCATAAATTAATTAGGAATTAATTTGGTGACTTAAAGAGGTTAATTGAATAAAGGGGCATAAACTGTCAAATGTGTGATAGTTGTATTTTGGGCTATGAATCTTTATCGGTATGAGGGTGGACGATTTTAGGGTTTGGAAAAACCTAGAAATCGTCCAAGGCCTAGTCTATAGGGATCACTGGATTGCTTAGGGCCTAAGTTATTCAATTAGGGTTTAAGGTGTAACCCTAGTAGCTCATAGTATATATAAACCCATTGGGTGGAGAAAATCGGCACTCATGCATCTCAAGAAACCCTAGAGCTGATTTTCTCACCCTCCTCTCTCTCTATTATCATCCTCTTGTTAGTTGGTGTTTGTAAGCCATTAGAAGAGTGACAATTGTGACTCTAAGCTCCAAAGACAAGAAGATTCAAGCAAGCAATTCAAGGTATTCCTTTAGAACTGATTTCATATGTTATGATTTGAATGTTTACACTAGATCTATCATTAAAAGTCTTGGATAAATTGCAAGTTCAATTAGAGAAACCTAGATCCAAGCATTAGGGTTTGCACGTGCACATAGGAAAGTTCTTATGGCTCAAACACATCAGTGGTATCAGAGCCTTGACTGGTTTCTATTGAATTGATGCATTGGTTGATTGCTTGTTGATTGCAAAATTCGATTTTGTCCATCTGCCTAATGAACACGGCAAGTTCCATAGTGGACTCGTCGAGTAGGCCTCAACTTGGCGAGTCCATTGTGGTACTCGGCGAGTTCGAGCGTCAGATGGAGCTAGTTTCAGGATTTCTTGCTGTTTTTCTTACGGAAACTTGCCTTAATCTTTATGGGTCAATAAAATTCGAATTTTAACATATATGTGAGTATATTCTTGACCTAACAAAAGATATTTACCAATTACTTAAATAATAATTTCCTTATATGATATTAATTGATTATTTTAATTAAATTGGTGAATTGTTTTGCAAGAAACATTTAAATAAATCAAATATGGATAATTATGAGATTAAATGGTTAATTTAAATTATTTGTTATTTGATCCCTTATGTTTTGAAAAGTTTAAAACTTGTCCTCAAGTTTTGAAATTTAAGTTTTGTGATTAAAAGTTTAATTTGGACAATTTAAATTTCAAACCCTAGAATTTTACAAGTTTAAAATTCAACCCTATACTATTATATGATTACAAGCTTTATACATACATACATATATATATATATATATATATATATATATATATATATATATATATATATATATATATATATATATATATGTATGTATAATTAAAATGCTAGTCTTACCGTTAGTAGGCCTCATTCACGAAGTCGGTCTATAAGGTGGGTATAAGGTTACTGCCTATAAAATGGCGCTTAATGGGTGTACACTCACACCCACCGCTTGCTTGATCGGTGGAGGGTCGTTAGCCGAACGAGTAGGATAGGGCAACCCTATCTCCTCATTAAAAGTATAATATTAAAATACAAAGTAACTACATGTTTTTCAAATTCCCAATCCTAGTTACTTTAGGAAAAGTGAATTGATGCAAACCCATGAAATTACACTTTGCACCCTTGCTAAGAAGTCAGTGGATCGTGTGTGGTTTACCGGCACACTAATTGGTTCTAAGCAAAGGTGGCAAAGGGTGATTCATTGTTTATCATAGTTCGGTGGACTGTGTGTGGTTTACCGGCACATCGAATAGGTGATTGTAACTGTTGGATTAATGTCTAAGTCCATAACTATATTTGGTATGTACTTGACCCGACCCGGCATGGTCCATTTGGGTTGCACTTCACCGACACAATTTATATGGATAATCTTTTGAGAATAGTATGTTTATGATTAATATTAATATATTATAAGTTCTAATATATTAATATGGAATCATATTATTTAATTAGTATTGATCAAGAATTAATTTATAATTAATTAAGTGATCAAAAGGAACTAATTAAATATGGACTCTTATATATATGGAATGGGCCAAGTTCATTTAGGTTGGGCTAAGCTTTCATGGATAGTCCATGGAGTGTTTAACCCATGGATCCTAGGAAATGAAAGGTCATGGGTATTAGGGTTTAACCCTAATCCTCCATACTATATAAAGATGTCTTTGGTTGGTGAAATTGGCGCTAGTGGGGATACACTAAGAGGGCTAGCCGATTTTACTAAGAGAGAACCAAGTATTCATATTCTCTAAAGTCTTCCAAGGTGTCTTGGTGATTTGTGATTCCACTTGAGGCTTCCACACTATTGGGGCTAAGCTCTTAAAGCTTGAAGACATCAAGCTACATCAAAAGGTATGTCCTCTAACTAGTACTTTGTAGATTAAGAACATCATAATATGCTAGTTAGGATTAAAGCCTTGGAAAGTTCTTATTTGCATGTATAATAGAGAAAACATAGATCCAAGGTTTATAGGGTTGCATGTACACCATAGGAGTGTTAGAATGCTCAAAACCCAACAGTGGTATCAGAGCCACGGGTTGTTTTCTGTTATATTGATGCAAATATTTTATTTTCAAAGTTGAAAAAAAAAAACATGAAGTTTGTCAAATTTTAAGATAATTACTTGTTCTTGTGAAAAACTAATTATTTGTAAAATTTGAATAATTTGCTTTATGAGTTGAATTAGGTCAAATTTAATAAAAGATAAAATAATATGGTTATTTTATTAGTTTTAAAAGTTTGATCTAAAGAGTTTTATTTTTTGAAACCTCCATAAGTTATGGATATGAAAAGGTTTTAAAAAAAAATTGATTCAAAGTTTTTTTTGGAGTTACAAAATTTGGTGTTAATGTTTTAAAGGATTCCATAACTTAAGAATAAGTTATGGATCACCAAAAGTTTTTTGTGTTACCTTGTTTTATGAGTGAATTTAGATTAATGAATAAAATTATGTGATAGTTGGTTTTAATCCAAATTAATCTAAGAATTGATTCTAAAATGTGTTTTTGTAACTTGTCCTCAAGTTATATGAAAAGTCACATTTAAGAATCATAAAACTCATAAAAATTGGCAAAGGTTACAAAAATGAAGAGTCTAGTTCTAATTAAATGGTTTTATGACTCCATAACTTGTCCTCAAGTTATGGAGGACCAAGAGTCTCTTCATTTAATAAAATAAAATAAAATAAAAAAAGGTGGAACCTTAATTAATTCCATAAGTTATAAAATAAAGAAAAGTTAATTCTTTTATTAGTTTAAAGTCTTCCATAACTTGTCCTCAAGTTATGGAACTTGAAGAGTTTTTGGATTAAAACTACTTTAAACACATAAGTTATGGAATTAATTAGTTTTGAATAATTTCAAAACTTGCCCTCAAGTTTTGGAATTTGTAAAGTTTTCTCTTATGAATACTTTAATTCCAAGTTAGCCCTTAGAATTTTAAAAGTTAAAATTCAACCCGTATACTTTATAATATTATAAGTTAATAATATATATATATATATATATATATATATATATATATATATATATATATATATATATATGTATAAGAGTAAAGTCAGTCTTACCGCTAGTACGCCTCATTCACGAAGCCGGTCTATAAGGTGGGTATAAGGTTGTTGCCTATAAAATGGCAACTTAATGGGTGTCCACTCTCACCCACCGCTTGCTTGACTGGTGGAGGGTCGTTAGCCGAACGGGTTTGACAGGACTAGAATTCTCCCTTCATTAAAAGTATTAATGATAAATACTAAGTAACTAAACACTTATAAATACCCAATCTTAGTTACTTAGGAAAATGTGAATAAGGTGCTAATCCATGAAATTACACTTTGCACTTTGTTTAAGTCGGTTAGTGGAGCGTGTGTGGTTAACCGGCACACTAACTCGTATTTAACAAGGTAGGCAAAGGGTAACTTAATGTTTATCATAGTATCCGTGGAGCGTGTGTGGTTAACCGGCACATCGATTGAGGGGTAAACACTTAAGGGTACCAAGTAATTTGCATGGTTACTTCACACCTTGTTTTGTGATCCTCGGCATCCCAGTCACAAAACCTGAAGGGCACACTCGAGATTGAAACATGCCATTGAACAGTTCAATGAATCTCAATAGATCTAGGAGTTTCAAAACCAATTAAAACCTAATAATACATTTTGTTTATCTTGGTGGAAATTGGTGAATCGTCATTCACCTACCTTCAAATATTTTATAGCTTGGATTACGGCATACCTCTTCTAAGTTATAAAATAGTTTGTTGGGTCCTAGCCTTAATATTTCATATTGGGTGTTATATTAAGGACTTAAGATCAATTATCTTGAATATCTCCCAAAAGATGTCTGGTTTAGACATTTATGATCTTCCTAAATCTCTTGAAACAAGCTTTCCTAAATGAAGATGATGTCCCATGGGAATCATACTTCTTTCACCTCCTCCAATTATTCTCCCTAACCCACAAGTTCAAGGTCACTCAAGCCCTATTAGCAAGGCAAGGTCTAGGTGTGATCACATCTTGGAGATGTAGTCACATATTGACAAGCCGGGAGAGTTGGGTGTCAAAGTCTTGAGAAAGTTGGTGGTTCAATCACTTTCTAAGTCACATAGTGAGTTCCTTTGGGACACCTATGAAACAGACTATGACAAGACCCTTAATGATCTTATCTATTTGTTAAGATCAACTTCCTTAAAACTTGATGGACACTGACAATAGTGACACAGGAAATCCAGAAAAGCATTCTCTTCCCAATGGTAAAGGGATCGGCCATAGTCAACTCGGTTGACCAAATGGTAAAGAGAAAAGCTAAGTCTGTGATAGTCCCTTGTACCATTATCAAAGGGTCCATATGTTTATATTGCCAAAGGAAGGGGCATTGGTTGCGAAGCTGCCAAATTTACCTTAGGCTGTTAAAGTCAATAAGTTTGACTCTACTTCAGGTAAAGTCCACTATCTAACTCTGTTAAGTTTCTATTCTGAGATTCTTGATACATGATGTGACTAGGTCACATGGTGATGTTTTAAGAATCAAAGAAAAGTAAAGGAACTTAAAGAAAGAATATGCTGAATCTGATCGCGTAGATGGATTTCTATCGCATAGTTTGAAGATCGGATTCTTGAGCTACTTCTTAGGAGTTATGAGATATTGCTTAGGAATAGATAACAACAAGTTTTCATATGGATTGTAAGGATAAGTTTTTCCGCAAAGTTTTAAAATAAAAGAAAATTTTTTGATTTTATTTATTTTAAAATATCCTTACAATGCCATTTGAGGAAAAATTGTTGCTTATATGATTCCATTAATAGCAAGAGTGGAGATATGAAATTGATTCTTTCATTTGTGGTAATGTCTAAATTTACCAAATAAGGAAAGATTTTCATCACCCAAGTTTCAAGTGGACCGGAACTTGGAATCATGGAAGTTGTATAGCATGATGAATGAGAACTTTCAAGTATTGGAAAATTAAGACTAATTACTTATTCACATGGATGTGTGAGTCAAGTAATGGACTAAGGGATCGAGTACATAGTCTTGTGCACTGGTCAAGTCCACCACAAAAGATCGATAAGATTATTCGTCATAATTTACAAAAGCTCAGTAAATATGATTATACTTACAAGCTTAAGTGTAACTCTGAGACATTGGAAAAAGGTTCCAATGTATGACAGAGCGAATAAGAAGAATCAAATTAGGCAGAAGGATAAAAATTTCTCAAATCTGAAAAGATGGGAGAGTACTTTCGTATCAGTTTTGTGATCATCTTAATGATTTAGAGACCTTATCACAATTCATCCTCTAAGAGCCTTCTTATAGCTAAGAAGAGGAACTTGAATTGTTGAAGTGGTTAAATCAAGAAGATGATTCATACTTCGTTCCAAAAACAATTCTTAGAGTTATACTCTAAGATTGTAACTTGAGTGACATGTCTTAAAGAAGGTTTAAAACTCTTGTACATTTGAAATTGGTAAGTTGTGATGTTTTGGATAAAACAAAGACCAACTAAGGCCAATTGTGTGAAGTGTTTGTCTTGATTAGAATCCGCACTATCTCTTGGATGTTTGACAAGGGAGTCTTATATGTCAAGAGGACAGTGGGAGTCTTAAAGGTCTTGAAAGTCTCAAGAACTAATCAAGAATAAACCTGAAGTTCTTCACTAGCACACGACTTGAGGTTTATAACCTATCGTGTTGACATATTCTGTGCCCATTCCAGTTAAAGTTGGCTTTGCATATGAGTTCTTAGAGTTCTCAATTTGTTGCACAACTTCTTGGAAGCAATGGCAGGACCTTGAGCTGCCAGGTGGCAAGAAATTAAGATTGAGTTCAGTCCATATGAGTTTGTATTTGTCATTATCCTTGTCTTATGTCTATGGTTTTGACAATTCACATGGATAAGAACACATACACCATTAAATCTAAGTGTCATAAGGTTTCTCTCCGATTCATGAAAATGATGGTGAGGAAACACTTTCACTAAGTAGATTTTAGCTAGATAGCAATTGTGATATTTGCATTCTCAAAGTCGTTAGTGGAGCGTGTGTGGTTTACCGGCACACTAACCTGGACTTGTGAGAAATGGCAAAAAGGTCTAACCATTATGATTACGGCATACCTCTTCATAATTGCTTAGACGCACAAGTGTGTTATCTAAGGGAAGGTGTATGATTTTGATAAAGTTTTATCAAAACAATCTAGTGTCAGAAATCTGAACTTTGGTAAGAATGTCAGCTGATTTCTGAGTACATGTCAAAGCTAGTGGGAGCATAAGTGTCATGCTAATAATCATCATGTTAGTGGGAGCATGATAATTATGATAAGTATTGCAAGTTAGCAATGTTAATTATAGAAAACAAAAGTTTCAATTGGGAAAGAGTTGTTTTGCTATAATTAAGGGAGAGGAAATTATACTTAATCTCAAATCTATAAGCTTAGATCGTGAGGTTTTAATCATTTAGTCAAGGATATATATATGAATTTCATGTTGGAATGGCTCAACATAAGGAAATTCTGTATATGGGTCCATTATTTGCGTTCTAAAATTCGATTATGATTACGGCATCCCTTTTCATAATCTGAATTATGAGAACTTGGCAAATAGAAATGGAAATGTTATAGCAAAAGACTGGTTTAGTCTTTATGTGAGACATCATGAATCGTGTCCCATATGCTTCGGATATAGGATCGATTACATGTGCTATATTCATCCATTCTAAAATTTTCCAGATGCCTGGGGCATTAAGAAGGGAAAAGGTTTAGAACTGGATATGACTAAAAGGATTAAACAATTGTCGAGGACAATCTAAGGTTTACTAAAGATTGGTTGCTCAAGGACAGTTGGAAGTATAGTGATAATTCTGGAAGGACCATATTGACATAGTCTGTAAGGAGGCAACTCTTGTTCAGAAGTGATAGTCAAAATGGAATCTGGAAATGTTTCAAAGTTAGAATTTTCAATATGTTTAAGATTAGGAAACTTAATGCAAGCAGGATGTTTCCAAGGAGCTGATCTCCTTTGGAATACTCTGTAATGGTTGTTGTCAAGTCTTTATGACTTTGTAGATAATCATTACAAGAGGATCAATGCATATAAGTTTAGAATCTAACAGATTTCAGTAAATGGCATGAATTTGGAATTCTTGCATTTGCAGTAAGGATTTGGGAGTGTGAAAAGAGAATCATTGAAGTTATGTTCAATTGATCTAGTTCACAAAGTAAAGATCATAGACAAACATAGTATGCATACTTGGTGTATGGCATGACTAGTGTTTAGAAAACATAGTGCATGCTTGGATCATGGGACAACTATTGTTTTAAATTCAAGAATAAAGTTGATAGCTGAAACAGTATACAATGAATAATGTGTAATCATATGGTGATAAATAAAAGGTGTTTTATTTATGTTCAAAGGGTTGATACCATACTGGATTCAATTATTATTCTGTTTCATTTTGCATGTTTTGACTTCCCGAATAAACTAGGTTATTCTTCCGGAATGACTAAGTTATTCAAACCATCCACAGTCAGTCATATGTTGGAAGTAGATATGAATTAAGACTGTCATGGGTTGGCTTGTAGAGGTCTAAGGTGTTGGACAAAGGACTACAACACTCATGAGTGCTCATAAGTTCTGAGTATTGGATTCAACCCGCGCTCATTGGAATCACTTCATGGATTTTATCACGAGTGATCATGAGACGATAATATCTTATATTCTTCAAACCTAGAGATATGAGTTGTTACTATGAGTTGGTTGTACATTGATTGCACAAAAATGCATTTGGTAACTCGGTGCTATAAAACGTGCCTTTGTGTATGATTCAACAAGTAGTAGAACAAGCCATATGAGTCGAAGTTTATCCATTCCTTTTACCTTCGGGATAAAAGCGATATCTGTGGGCCCCTCGATGATTTGATGATGAAAAATGGAAGTGCTCGGCCGGGCCAGGACTGATTTGATTTGTTCAATTAGTCAGTCGTCATAAATCGGAAATCGGGAAACAACAAATGGACAGAGAGAATGATTATAATCCATGTCTCAGTCCATATGATATCTAGAATGGAGGAATATATGATCCCTTATCTAATGGACAAGTTCGTTGACAAGATCAGAGTTCGACAGCAGCTTTAAGAGCTACGATTGCCAGTTAGGTTTGAAGTCATACACAATAATAGTTTTAGACTTATCCAAGTGGGAGACTGTTGGATTAATGTCTAAGTCCATAACTATATTTGGTATGTACTTGACCCGACCCGGCATGGTCCATTTGGGTTGCACTTCACCGACACAATTTATATGGATAATCTTTTGAGAATAGTATGTTTATGATTAATATTAATATATTATAAGTTCTAATATATTAATATGGAATCATATTATTTAATTAGTATTGATCAAGAATTAATTTATAATTAATTAAGTGACCAAAAGGAACTAATTAAATATGGACTCTTATATATATGGAATGGGCCAAGTTCATTTAGGTTGGGCTAAGCTTTCATGGATAGTCCATGGAGTGTTTAACCCATGGATCCTAGGAAATGAAAGGTCATGGGTATTAGGGTTTAACCCTAATCCTCCATACTATATAAAGATGTCTTTGGTTGGTGAAATTGGCGCTAGTGGGGATACACTAAGAGGGCTAGCCGATTTTACTAAGAGAGAACCAAGTATTCATATTCTCTAAAGTCTTCCAAGGTGTCTTGGTGATTTGTGATTCCACTTGAGGCTTCCACACTATTGGAGCTAAGCTCTTAAAGCTTGAAGACATCAAGCTACATCAAAAGGTATGTCCTCTAACTAGTACTTTGTAGATTAAGAACATCATAATATGCTAGTTAGGATTAAAGCCTTGGAAAGTTCTTATTTGTATGTATAATAGAGAAAACATAGATCCAAGGTTTATAGGGTTGCATGTACACCATAGGAGTGTTAGAATGCTCAAAACCCAACAGTAACAATGAAGGCACCGTGTAGATTTGCATGGTTATTCACACCCACTTTGTGATCCTCAGTATCCCAGTCACAAACGAGAGGGGCATATCGAGATTTAAACATGCCATTGTAAATTTCAATGAATCTCACCGAAATCTAGGAATTCTAAATGCATTTAAAACTTAAGGTTATCTTTTCATGGTGGAGAATTAGTGAATCGTAATTCACTTACCTTCAAATTGTTTGCACGTTGGATTATGGCATCCCTTTTCTAATGTGTAAATAAGGTTGTTGGATCCTAGCCCTAATTTTTCATATTGGGTGATAATTAGGGATTCAATTCTAATCAAACTTTGTCCTTTTCTACTAGTAGATGTCGTTGCTGCTAGCTCGTTCATGTTAATGAGCCTTTGACAAAAGGTGACTTTCGATGGAACGAACTTTAGCGAATGGATAAGATACATTCGCACGATTGCTCGCTACGAGGACAAGGAGTATGTCCTTGACGAGAAGCTTGAAAAGATCAATCCAGAAATCACTACTCCGGCTGAAATGACTGCTTTTGAGACTCATGAGCGTGATGCAACGAAAGTTCATTGCATCATGATAGCCACAATGAACGCCGAATTCCAAAACTCCTATGAGGACATGTATCCGTACGAGATGCATGAAGACCTATTGGAGAGATACCATCAAAACGCGAGGCAACAACATTACGAGATCTTCACTAACATGATCACTGCTAAAATGGGAAATGGAGAATCTCTAACCGTACATTTGCAAAAGATGCAAAGGTATGTCGATTGTCTTTGCAAGTTGAATGTCGACTTTGGGGAAGATTTGGCTATCGACATGGTACTTCACTCCTTGCCTCCGTGTTACAACCAATTTAGGATGACCTACCACATGAACAAGGAAGAGGTCACCCTAAGCAAGCTCCAAGGGCTCCTAAGGGTTGTTGAGAGCAACCTTAAGGACAAGTCTATTGCACAAACTCCCAATCCACCCGCTGCTCCTGTTTTGGCTATAGGGCAGGGAAGGGGCAAAAAAAGAGGAAGGCTCTGTCAAAGAGCCACCGCAAGGGAAAGTCCCAAGATGGTTCCTCTTCTAGTGGGACCAAGGTTGATCCTGCTAAACCCAACCCTAACCCGAAGGAGGCATAGTGCCACCATTGCCACAAAATAGGGCATTGGAAGAGAAGCTGCCCAGAATATCTGCAAGCCATCAAGGATGGAAAGATCAAGCCGTCTTTTGCAGGTATTTAAACAATTAAATCTAATGATTCATCTCATGCTATTTCTTGGGTTCTTGATACCGGGTGTGGTTACCACATTTGTTCTGAATTGCATGGACTAAGAAGAAATAGGGATGTGGAGCTTGGAAGAATAAATCTAATCATGGGAAACAGAAGATCATCGCCTGTTACCAAGATTGGAGTGTATTCTTTAGTGCTTAGTAATGGATTAAGTTTAGATTTGAATAATTGTTGCTACTCGCCAGATATGGCAAGAAACATCATTTCATTTCATGGTTTGTTTAGACAAGGATTTAGATATTCGTTTAATAATGAGAATGGTTCGATTTATGCTTATCTAAATGGTGTTTTATATTTTGAAGAAATGCCTTGTAATGGAATTTATGAGACTGTTATGATTGTAGATAACTTAGGAAATGATGTTTTATGCATGGATTCTTGCAATGATATGGATAAAGTATGTTTGTGGCATTGTCGTCTTGGACATGTCAACAAGAAGCGCATAGCCCAGCTCCAAAAGGATAGAGTGTTGGTGTCATTCGACCTTAGGGAAGATGACACGTGTGAGTCTTGTTTGCTTAGAAAGATGACCAAGTCACCCTTCACTGGTACTTGTGAAAGGGGTGAGGGTTTATTGGATCTCATACATACCGATGTATGTGGACCCTTTAGATCCACCACAAAGGATCCGAACCGCTTGTATGTGACTTTCACCAATGATTATAGTAGATATGGGTATATTTACTTAATCAAGCACAAGTCAGAGACGTTTGAAAAGTTCAAAGAATTCAAACATGAAGTGGAGAATCAATTGGGCAGGAAAATCAAGATGCTTCGATCCGATCGAGGAGGAGAGTACCTAAGTCTTGAATTCCACGACTATCTCAAAGAATGCAGAATAGTTTCGCAGTTGATGCCACCTAGGACACCGCAGTTGAATGGTGTGGTAGAAAGGCGTAATCGAACCTTGTTAGACATGGTTCGTTCTATGATGAATCATGCTTCACTACCTATCTCATTTTGGGGATATGCCTTAGAGACTGCCGCCCATATCCTTAACCAAGTCCCTACTAAGAAGGTTGCCAAAACACCTCACGAGATGTGGACAGGGAAAGCTCCCTTATTGACACAGATCAAGGTTTGGGGTTGCGAGGCTTTCGTAAGACGAGATACTCATGACAAGCTCGAACCTCGTAGTGAGAGATGTATTTTCATCGGCTACCCGCAGAACTCCTTTGGATATCTCTTCTATAGACCGAATGACAATGTTGTCTTCGTTGCGAGGAGAGGGGTTTTCCAAGGGCGAGAACTCATTAGCCAAGGAGACAGTGGGAGGCAAATCGAACTTGAAGAGATTCAAGAGTCAAGTGATGAAGGAACCTCTACCGATGGCACTCAACCCGAGGAGGAAACTCCGGTTGAACCAATTGACGAGTCCTTACCTCTTAGATGCTCCGAAAGAGATAGATTTCAACCCTAGTCTTATGGTTTTCATATTACTACCGAAGGGGACACGTATATTAGTGATGGTACACTAATAAATCTAGATGAACTTAATAGCTATAAGGAAGCCATGGCAGGCCTGGAGTCTGCAAAATGGAAAGAGGCAATGGACAGCGAGATGCAATCCATGTATGACAACCAAGTTTGGAATTTGGTTGATAATGTGACCGGATGTAAGACCGTTGGGTGCAAATGGATCTTCAAGAAGAAGACCGATGTGGATGGGAATGTACACACATATAAGGCGCAATTGGTTGCAAAGGGCTTTACTCAAACTCCCGGAGTTAACTATGATGAGACCTTCTCACCAGTTGCGAAAATAAAGTCTATTAGGGTGATGCTAGCCATAGCTGCATTTCATGATTATGAGATATGGCAGATGGATGTCAAGACCGTTTTCCTTAATGGGAAGTTGGCTGAGGATGTTTACATGGCTCAGCCAGAGGGTTTTGTCGATACGAAGCACCCAAATAGAGTGTGCAAGCTTGAGAAGTCCATTTATGGACTTAAGCAAGCATCTCGCAGATGGAATCTTTGCTTCGATGAGAAAGTCAAAAAGTTTGGATTTGTACGAAGCGAAGATGAATCATGTGTATATGTCAAAGCCAGTAGGAGTATAATTAGCTTCCTCGTTTTGTATGTCGATAACATACTACTCATAGGAAACGACGTCCCGACACTGCAGGAGGTTAAGTCCTGGCTCGGGAAGTGCTTCGCTATGAAGGACCTCGGAGACGCTTCCTATATCTTGGGAATAAGGATAGTGAGAGAACGAAGTAAGATACTAATAGGACTTAGTCAGAACACTTACTTAGATAAAGTACTGAAACGTTTTAGTATGGAGAATTCGAAGAAGGGAGAATTACCGATACAAAGTAATGCCAAGTTGAGTAAGACTCAAAGTTCAAGTACCGAGGCCGAGATAGCAGAGATGAGCCGAGTACCTTATGCTTCCGCAGTTGGCTCAATCATGTATGCTATGACCTGTACTCGCCCTGATGTAGCCTTTGCTTTGAGCATGGTCAGTAGATATCAAGGGAACCCTGGCAGAGCCCATTTGATTGCGGTCAAGAATATCCTTAAGTACCTTCGGAGGACCAATGAATGGTTTTTAGTCCTCGGAAGGAGTGATGACTTAAAGGTGCGAGGGTATAGTGACGCCAGCTTCCAGACCGATAGGGACAACTACCTCCAGCCAACTTTTCCTTATTTACTAAAAGTTGATTTTAAAATATCTTTTCAATTTACCAAACAACTTTTAGTGATTTTTAACTTTTTGAAGAAGTTAAAAGTCAAAAAGAAGATTAAAAACCAATCCCAAACACCCTCTTAATAAAAGCATTTAGTTACGTTATAATATTCATCATACTTTTAATGAGAATTTATGAGTCCTTATCTTACCCGTTCGGCTAACGACCCTCCACCGATCAAAGAAGCGGTGGGTGAGAGTGGACACCCATTAAGTTGCAATTTTATAGGCAGCAACCTTATACCCCCTTATAGACCGGCTTTGTGAATGAGGCGTACTAGTGGTAAGACGACTTGATGTTATACATATATATATATATATATATATATATATATATATATATATATATATATATATATATATATTATTGAGTTATAATATAAAGTATAAGGATTGAATTTTAACTTTTAAAATTCTAAGGGTTCGAACTAAAGTTTATTAAGTGATTTTACATGTTCCAAAACTTGAAAGCAAGTTTTGTAAGTTTACAAAACCTTTCATATTCATAACTTATGACTTATTAAAATGAAGACTCGTCATTTTATAACTTATGTGTTCTTTTAATGGCTTTTAACACAAAGAGACTTTTGGTTATCCATAACTTGAGGACAAGTTATGGACTCCATTAAAACAGATAAAGATCATGAATTAATCAAACAAACAAGTAATTCCTATGATCTATCAAGAACTCATAAGAACATGAATATTCATATCAACATTTCAAGAACATATGAACACATATAATCATGAAAAATTGATATTAGCCATTGTAAATGGATTAGAACAGCCATTACACCATCTAAAACAAGTTTTATAACACCAAAACAGTTTAGGGTAATGTTTCTAGTCCATTTCCAACAGCCAAGCTCCAAAAACTATTCACTGGATGACAAACTCGGCGAGTTCAACTGGGAACTCGGCGAGTTTTTGGCCAGAACTCGTCGAATTTTCTTGTCTGTATAGTTTTTGGCTTTTGAAAAACAAGTTTGCATCAAGTATTCAACAAACAAGCCTAGGCTCTGATACCACTGATGGGTTTTGAGCATTCTAACACTTCCTAAGTGTACATGCTGTTAGGTTTTATACAAACAATCCTATGTGTGCATGCAACCCTAGTTGGATCTATGTTTTCACTATAAGACATACAACTTTATGAACACAAAATAAAACCCTGGCATGCTTCTATAATTTTTCGAAAATTACATAGAAGTGTAGTAAACATACCTTTGTTGTTATATAGCAATAACAACTAGTTTCCTTGATCTCTTGAACTCTCTTGAACTCTTGAAAGCAAGCACCACAATTGTAGTGCCTCTAATGGCTCACAAACACCTTGAAGCAAGAAGGCAACAAAGAGAGAGAAGGGAATGATGCTAATTTCGGCCCTAGGGTTTCCTTGGAATCAAGTGGCCTCAAATTGAAGCATAGGGCATGTATTTATACTATAGGGTGCTAGGGTTTCAGTCAAAACCCTAATGGACAGCTTAGCCACCAAGCAGCCCAAGGAACCTTATGGAATGAGGCCTTTGGACGAAAATATGATGATCCTTCATCATAATTTAGTTCCCCCTTAGTCCATTAGGTTTCCTAGCCCAAAACTTAACTATCACACATTTGACAGTTTATACCCTTTTATTTAATTAATCTCTTTTAGTCACCAAATTAATTCCTAATTAATTTATGACTAATACTAATTAAATAAATATGATTTCTCCTTTAATATATTATTCTTATAATATATTAATAAATCATAATATCTCCTCTCTCATATCAAATTACCTTGTCAAGTTGCTTTGGTGAAGGCAACCCAAAAGGACCATGCACACTCGGGTCAAGTATATACCAAATATGGTTACTGACTTAGACACTAATCCAACACATGCAACCCTAATAAACCTTGGATCTATGTTTGTCTAAATACATGCAAAATTTGGTTTCCAAGGTTCATAAACCTATCTAGCATACATGGGAACATTAATCCTAAAAGGATTGCTAGAAATACATACCTTGTTGATGAGAATTAAATTCTAGATCGATTAGATCTTTCACAGGTATGATTATGAAAATCCAACAAGAGGAAAACAGTAAAAGAATGAACACATAATGGAATCAAATGTATGCTTATGATTCAATAAATTCACGCCTCAGCAGAGCTCGATGAAGAACTTCCGTTGTAGAGGCGAGCTAGGGTTTACAAAACTAAGAGAAAAATAATAAAAGCGATAACTTCTAAGACTGCATGCATGCAGCTTATATACTAAACCCTAGAACAAAAACATGCACGGTTGGACAGGCCCAATACCGGCAATCAAAACTGGGCTAAGGACCGAGCCCATGACGCAATCTAATAATACCAACAATCTCCCCCTTTGCGTCAAATGAGGCGAGAGATCATTTCTTCTATGTTGGCTTCACGGTCTTTATTACTTTGAACAAACGAGGAATTATTGCGAGAAGTGTCTGCTGAAACTGGATATACCACCTCAGCATGTCAGTGAACAACTTCTTGTCAGCTGCACTGTTCTGCTCACACCTCTGAATGATCTCTAAAATATGCTCCAAGCAAGACGTTGAGAAGAGGTGTTTGTCAACGAGAGCAAACAGGCATTTCTGACCTTCGCCTCTGATGAACATAACAGTGTGGTACTTTGAATCTATCTTCCCCTTGACCATAGTGTTGCCATTGCCTGCTCTGCCCATAGTCTTGATCGTAGTTCGCTTGTGAATGGTAGAGGCAATCTCCTGGTCCATCTTCGCTACCTCGTGAATGTAGCACACAAGCATTCGGTTGACATGATCAATTATTGGCTGGTACTCCTATGGATTTGACAGAAGAGTGTTGTTGAGGAGTATCCAGTCATGGGGATTAAGGTTCGGTAGATCAGCAAGGGTGAAGTTGTGAACTGAGCCTTCAGTTCCTCGAGTCACTTTGAATTTGACATTAATGAACTTCCCCGCTGAGTAGGGCTTCAGAACCTTGACAGTGGTAATTTTCTTGGAACTCCAGGTCAAGTACTGGGGTTGAGCATACTCCAAGTAAAACTCCAGCAGATCCCAATCAACCTTCGGGTCTGGGGAAGGAATAGCAGCAGTCGAATTGAAGCAATGGAAGATAAATGCCTTTCGTGTGATTGGCGTATTGAACAGTGCATCCTTGGACTTTTCGAGCCCAAAGGACATTACTAGCTCAAGCCAAAGAATGCTTGGCTCATCGATTGTGCATCTTTGAAGCAAATCTATAGTCCAGACAGGAAACATGGACTTTTTCTTCTCTAGGAGCTCTGCCTCCTTTCACTTATGCTCGAGCTCAGCTTTTTGTTTCTTGTAGTTTTCTTCCATTTCCTTTTCAGAGGGCTTTACCTTCTGAAAGGGATTCTTAGGATTCTCCACATAGAAATCATCCTCATTGTCTGTGTCATCCTCGCCAATCTTCTTCTTCTTTTTCACCTTGTTACTGACCGAAGCTTCATTACCCTTCGGTTCAGTATATGGTTTCGGTATAGAAGGAGGTTGAGTTGTCACCTTCTCTCCCCCTTGTTTCGACTGGACACCAGTCACCGGAACACCCTCGATACGACTAAGGATGTCCAATGCTGGTCTTAGCTTGTCAGCCACATGGCGCCGGATAGTTATGGTGATGATAGGATCATGAGCTTCAAGGAGATGAACGAGGATGGAGTGAACATCAGCAGCAAAACTCCGAATGACCTCCCTTTCTGACTTTAGGTCGTTGACCTCAGCAGTAGCAGTACGCAGCTTGTAGTTTTGCATTTTTATCTATGAGGTGCGCCTGTCTAGCTCATCCATGATATGATTCTCAACAGCTAACTCAGCCTCCAGTTGAGTCAATCGGTCATTGACATTAGCATGTAAAGTTTCGTTGGCTGCTTCAGTGGCCTGGCGTGCAGCTTCAAGGTTGGAACATTCAGACTGAAGGGACCGTTGAAGGTTCTCCACTGAAGCGTTGATGGTTTGAGCATTCTTCGTAGCAGCAGCTTGCAAGGAATCCAGAAACAGGTGAGCTTCAAAAACTAGTTTATCGACTTTTTTGGTCGCCTCCTTGCACTCCTTAGTAGAAGCATCAACAGCAAGTGAGGCTTGTTGACACTGTGAAGTAGAGGCTTCAATGGCTCTAGCTACAGCAAAGAGAGTGGCACTATGTTCTGTAACAACAGAGGAGAACAAGGCCTTTAATGCAGCTTCAGAGTAAGCTCCGGAGGAAGAGGATAAGAGTAGTTGATCAAGCTTTTCATTTACTGCCTTGAGATGACATGTTCTTTATATAGTGTTGACACATCTAGGGTTACACCATGTAATCCCTAATGTGTCATGGCTCTTCATTTCCATGACCCATGGGTTTGTAACTCCCATTGAGCATCCATGGAGCATCCTATGGGTTTAACCCAACTTGATAATACATGGAGCCTCTTAGCCCACTATAGAAGTTATGGATAATTTACATAATCAACCCATATATTTAATTAGTTATCTTTTGATCACTTAATTAATTTTGAATTAATTCTTGATGAAACTAATTAACATAATACTATTAATATATTAGAACTTATAATATATTAATAAACCACAAGTTTTATTTCTTTCATTTAGTCTATCCAATTGCATGGTGTCATGCAACCCAAATAGACCATGCTGGGTCGGGTCGAGTACACAAATTAGGATATGGTTTTTCATAATCATTAAGATGATCATAAAACACGATACTCAAGTACTCTCCCATCTTTTTAGATTGGAGAAACTTTTATCTTTCTGTCGACTTTGATTCTTCTTATTTGTTCTGCTATACATTGAGACTTTTCAATGACTCAGAATTATACTTAATCTTGTAAGCATAACCATATTTACTAACTTTAGTAAACCATAAAGAATAGTTTTATCGTTCTTTATGGTGGACCTCACCAGTGCACAAACAAATTTACCCGATCCCCTAGTCTTTCTGTAACGCCCTGTTCTAGAATATTCATTTATGAAGTTCGGAGGCCAAGGCCAGAGGCGTTTTAGTCCTTTATGAAATTTAGAGGTATTATTTGAGAAGGTTCTGAGCCGGGGCATGTTGTTAGAAGCGTAGGGCTTCTCTCCACCTTTCCGTGGATATAAAGTTCATCAGAAACGGATTTAGAATGAAGGAGTTATGAAAGTTTGAATATTTGGCAATAACGGCCCTTATGGAGAAAAGTTCGCATGGAAGGCCATGCATGCATGTTTGGAACATGTGTGGGTACGCCCAGCGTAATCTAGGTTACGCCCAGTGTAATGGGGCAACTTGGTCACGGATGTTCAAGGCGTACGCCCAGCTTACGTGGAGGTACGCCCAGCATACGCTAAAAGTCATGAAACCCTAAGTTTTGGGTTGAGCACTATATAAAGGACATGTTGGCTTCAACCCTAGCCCATTTCAGCCTCCCCAACCTCAGAAGAAACCCTAGAATGTACCTACCCTAATTTTGTGAGATCTTGACCTTGGAGAACCCATTTTGGTGGTTTAAAACTTAGAAGAGAAAAGAATAAGGTTGTCAAGGAGGAACCTTGGAGGCTAGAGCTTGTAGATCTGGGATAAGTGCTTCATTTCGGACCTCTTCAAGGTAAAAAGTTTTGAGCTTGATGATTCATCTCTTAGATCTCCTTTAGTTCAAGTTTATGGACTTTTTGGTCCCAAGATTGGGTCTTTGAGACTTAAGCACGTTTCTAAGACCAGGGTTGCCTCCTTTAGTGTCGTATGAGTCCGATAAGCAGTAAAGTTCCATCCTTTATGGTCCTATCAAGTCCATGCATGAGATCTAGTCCCCTTTATGGAAGTAGAAGACTATTTTGGGAGTTTGAGTTGGTTTGGGCCATATAAAGTCACCAAGTCAGTGACTTTATGTCTTAAGACAAGGAATAAGGTTTGGATCTGAGTTTATTTCTTCTAAATCGAGGTATTAAGCACTTGATAGAAAGTTGGCTTATCAGGGTATTATGCTAAGCGTACGTGCAGGTACGCCCAACGTACGCGTCGTCAATCCTGTATGCTAAGCGTACATTAGAGTACGCCCCACGTAATTTTGCCATATGGGTTTTGAGCATTTAGGCCTCGGTGTGGGCTATGTTTTGGACTATAGGTCCTTGGGCCAATAGTGGTCTTGGGAAGCCTACCTAGTGTTGGACCTTTTTATATTAGGTTTTGGCCCCTAGTTGTGGACCATTATGGGGTAGGGGTAAAATGGTCACTTTACCCTGAGAGTGACTATGATATTGTGCTAAGTGATATTATGATCTTGGTAGCTTAGGGAGCTGAAGAAGCAACAATCGGGGAAGTTCCATTTAGCAGCAGATGGCTATCAGCAAAGTTCAGTAGTACAGGTGAGTTTCGCTTTGTGTGAATGGGCCTAAGGCCACAATGCCGGCCCATGTAGATATGAGTAGGAAGACCCAGGGGTTAGCCCTAGGCACTGTATGCCAGTATGATATTTCGGACCAAGGTCCATTGATAGCGGGCGGGTGCCCATGAAATGGTTTGCATGATAGAGTATACTTGGTGTCTGTGTGATACTTGTATGTGCCTGGTAGGGAGGTGAGTGTGGGCGAGGTCTCGTATCTCACCAATACCACAGTGTGGATGGTGTTCCACATCTCATTAGCAGCAGAACAGGGGCGAGGCCCAAGTTAGGGAAAGAGTGAGTGTGGGCTGGGCCCGTATCTCACTATCAGTATTAGCATGGACAGGGTTCCATGACTCATCAGTAACAGGACAAGGGCGAGGCCCAAGATAGGCAAGGCCTCAGGACAGGATTCATTAGTATATGTTAGCTTATTCGTTGTGATATGTTTATGTGTTAGTATATGTTAGTGGGCGAGGCCCAATGACAGGCGAGGCCTAAAGGAAACTGATCTATATCCGAGCGGGGCTCGAAGCCAGGCGGGGCCTGGAGCGGCAGGGTCGTTGTAGCGGGCGAGGCCCGAAATAGCGGGCGTGGCCCAGTATATTCTGTATGTGTTTATGCAGGTTATGCGCTAGGTTGGGGAACTCACTAAGCTTCGTTCTTACGGTTTTCAGTTTTGGTTTCAGGTACTTCCGGTAGCGGAGGGAAGAGCTCGGGGTGATCGCATGGCACACACCATTGATTAGTCAGCCTGGGATGTTTTACTCTAATAATGAAAATATGTTTTGGAAATGATACTCTAAATTCATGTTATGACTTATGATATGTTTTATGAATATGGCTTTGGTAATGATTTAAAGAAAAATTTTTGGTACGGATTTTTGGTACGTTACAAGTTGGTATTAGAGCCTTTGTTTAAGGGATTCAGACATACCCCCGGGATTGTCTGAACTCAAACTAAGGGATTGGTATAAAGGTTTCCAAAAGGAAAAAATAGTTTTGTAAAAAGAGTTTTGAGAAAGAAAATAGTTTTAGTAAAGCAAAAGAATTCAGAAAGAAAAGAATTTTGATAAGAGAAAAAGGTGTGGTGCATGCAATCAGCCGAGCTCAAGTAAGTACCCCAAAATACCCATACAAGTTTATGTTATGATTATCAGTTAGTAGAACAGCATGCTAGATTAGAACTAAGGATCTAGGGAGAATGCCTTATGTGCCTATTATATGTGCTTTGAGCTGCATGATAATGCTGATTAGACAGTAGTAGGATAGCCTGTTTAGGTTATGCCTGAGTTTATGAGCTTATGTCGCATGCTAGTGCAGATTCTTGATATGAGATTATGATTGTTGAGTATGTTATGGTTAGGTTTTTCCCTTGTCCGAATGCTGCTTGCTTTGTACATTGTGGGATTCTGAGTGATGGGATTTAGTTATTAGGTGAATACGTCACATCACGTGTGATCAGGGTTGACTAACCTCAGAGTGCTGGATTTGGCCCTATTGTGCAGCTCTCGTTTGAGTCTAACTGTTGTAGGGACGAGTCTTTTACTCAAAGGATTATTTGAGCCTCGTCACATGTGATGGTATTCAGGTGATGGCTAATTGGCAACACAAGGAGGCCTTCAACAACTGAGGACTGGTTTGAGTTGAGTCAGAGGTTTCCCTAGGGTAAGCCTAGGATGAGATAGTGCTGGGAGCAATAATAGTAGAAAAGGAGGACCTGGTGAGTCGAAGCAGTTCTTGAGGAAAGTACAGATAGATGTGGAAGGTAGTATGGGCCCTTACTACTGAAAGCATAGGATTCGTACTCGATTCGGGAAAGGTCGAGATGAGACCGAGAATCTTGTAGTGTGTGCGTATGATCCCTCAGTAGTGATGAGTAATCTGATAGTTATTGTGATCTGTTTTCAACATGGTGACATTGCGAGAGAGACCAGTAGGCGAATTAGGCGCTAGAGAGGGATCAGGCTCGGGTTCAGGGGCCGAGTAGCTCGAGGAGCGGATGAGGGAGTTGATATCAGCTGAGGTTGCGTGCACTATCTTAGATCAGACTCCTGTGATCTTTGGCACGGTCAAGGAGGGTATACTGGAGATCTTGGATGAGAGGCTGGGAGCCTTTCGTACCGAGGTAATGGCTTTGATGGGAGCGCGTACTATGACATTTTGAGAGTTTAGAGCTTGCGGAGCGCCAGATTATCATGGGGCTAGGGACCCCATCACTAGCAGCATGTGGTTGGCCGATGTTGCCAACACATTCCGTATGATTCGGTGTCTTGAGGGGGACAAGGTCAGACTCGCCTCCTGTCTTCTGAAGGACAGAGTGAGGGATTGGTGGGAGGAGGTTGGTCACGCCATCGGTGATGATGTCGCGTTGGACGCGATGACATGGAGCGATTTCTCAGCCAGGTTTAGGGCTGAGTTTTCGCCGATTATTGAGGTGCAGCAGCTGGCACGGGAGTTTCAGGATTTGACACTGACTACTAAGACTGTGGCGGAGATCATCGCCAAGTTCAGGGAGAGGGCCCTTCTTGTTCCGCAGTATGTCGTGGACGAGGAGATGAAGAAGGCCCGATATCACGAGATGTTGAGGGTTGACATCAGGGAGTTCGTGAGGAGGTCCGGCTGTAAGACGCTGGAAGATATGATTTCTCGGGCTAGAGAAAGGGAGATTGATTTTGAACAGATCCGGAAGAGGAAGCCGGATGAGGTTCAGGTAGCCACAGGTCCGGGCAAAAGGCCCAAGGGGTCAGATTCGAGATCGAGGGATTACTAGAGTCGCGGCCGATGTAGGAAGTGTGATAGGACGCACGAGGGAGCGTGCAGGAGTGGTAGTGGTGGAGATTCAGGCTGCTTTAAGTGCGGCCGGACTGGTCATTTTCGCACGGATTGTACTGCTACCACCGCATAGGGATCATACCTGATATGTTTTCACTGCAGTCAGTGGGGCCACAAGAAGGCCAGTATCCGAGTTTGCCTTCTGCAGGACGGGTGATGGCACCTGCCCCTGCGACTTTGAGCATCACAGACAGCCGTCAGGGCCGAGCAGAGGCGCCTGCAGTAGGAGACAGGGATTTTCAGATGACTACCATGGAGGCGCGAGCAACGCCAGACGTAGCAGGTATGCGACTTTCGTTTTCTGTTTTCTTTATTCATGATTATATTCTTATGGTTCTTCATCGTTATTGGTATGAGTATGTTAGAATTGTGCGACTTGCTTGAGAAGTAGTTATATGCCATCTGCATATGAAGGACTTTAGAATGAGAGTTAGAGAATGCTCCTTTTTAAAGAAGGTTACTTAGGATGCAGTAACTATAGCATGCTTGTGTGGAACTCAGTACTGACCCACTTGATTCAGAAAGGTGTTATTGAGTGATGGATTCGTTAGATCCCTAGCTATGGCAAGCTTGGTTCTTCAGCAGATTGATTGCGGCATAGTAGAGAAGATTGGGAATTCTTCCCAAGCATTGAGCAGTGAGGTATAAGCAGGATCAAAGTGGGGGAGAACCCTCCGAGTATTCAAGGGTAAGATCACGCAGATCTAGGATGAGTACATGACCGTTGAGAAGGGAAAGAAGTAGCACAGTGATTGATGGATTGAGGAGTTCAGCATTGGGAGTTTGAGAGACTTCCCAACAGTTAGTTCATGAAATCAAGATGGTTAGTATACGGTTTGGAATTCGGGTTAGAGGATCACGTGCAGAACTCGAAAAAGTTGGAATCAGGATCTTGAGAACGGTTGGCATGGGATGCTTTCGTGTTAGTAGTCAGTGGCAGAGACAACTTGTAGAGCAAGGTAGAGCGGCGGGAGAGCCACAGTTTTCTTCAGCAGCAGTGAGTATGGAAGGTGTTGTAAGACTACGGGTAAGTCGTAGCATTCCCTAGCAGCCTAGTTAGCAGAGTTGGGGCAAGGCCCTTACCTCCTAGTGATCCAGGTAGGAATCAGGAATGGGTACTGGATGAGAATAGTATGGAGCTTGCCTGCATAGCCCTAGAGAGGTGAGACCTTGGGAGAGGCCGCTCCAGGATGTAGTTGGGTGAGACCCGTGGGCGAGGCCCATATGAGAGTAGCAGTATATGTGAGACCTGAGAGTAGGGTTGCTCAGTAGTATAGTCGGGTGAGAACCGTGGGCGAGGCCCGTGAGTCTTAATAGCACAGGTGGGACCTGGTAAGGACCTTAGGGTCAAGTTAGGGGATCGAGGATCCCAGGACTTGTAGCGCCAGGGTGGCAGAGTATAAGGGGCAGTATTAGGTAGCCTAAGTTTCCTCGGAAGTCATTGGGAGCGACTAGAAGTTTGTGTTGGGGCTAGCGACCGGTGGAGCCAGTAATCCAGATATTGATAGATTAGTAGGGACTAGGGTGGTCTCGGTTCGTCTGGAAGGCAGATAAGGGACGGCAGAAATTTTCGGTCAGTGGCAGTGATGGTAAGCAGACTATGGTGGAATACAGTTAGTTGGTCGAGGGGTGCTATGCACATCGCAATAGGTTGGATAATCTCTTAGGGAAGGGTTTGACCCTGTTGCGCAGCTCTCGTCTGAGTCTCACCGTTGCAGGGGTGAATCTTTTACTTGAAGGATTATCTGATCCATTCGTTGGGATGGGTGCTCGTGACTCAGTTATAGTAGTATGAAGAATTCAGTGAGTACCGGCAGTAGTGACCAGCACGGGGAGTGACTGGAGTTTGTAGCTTCTGAATCGAGGTATTAAGCACTTAATAGAAAGTTGGCTTATCAGGGTATTACGTTGAGCATACGTGCAGGTATGCCCAGCGTACGCGTTGTCAAGCCTGTATGCTAAGCGTACATTAGAGTACACCCCGTGTCATTCTGCCAGATGGGTTTTGAGCATTTGGGCCTCGGTGTGGGCTGTGTTTTTGACTATAGGTCCTTGGGCCAATAGTGGGCTTGGGAAGCCTACCTAGTGTTGGACCTTTTTATATTAGGTTTTGGGCCCTAGTTGTGGACCATTATGGGGTAGGGGTAAAATGGTCATTTTACCCTGAGAGTGACTACGATATTGGGCTAAGTGATATTATCATCTTGGTAGCTCGGGGAGCCAAAGAAGCAGCAATCGGGGAAGTTCCAGTTAGCAGCAGAGGGCTATCAGCAAAGTTCAGCAGTACATGTGAGTTTCCCTTTGTGTAAATGGGTCTAAGGCCACAATGCCGGCCCATGTAGATATGAGTAGGAAGACCCAGGGGTTAGCCCTAGGCATTGTATGCCAGTATGATATTTAGGACCAAGGTCAATTGATAGCGGGCGGGTGCCCAAGGAATGGTTTGCATGATAGAATATACTTGTTGTCTGTGTGATACTTGTATGTGCCTAATAGGGAGGTGAATGTGGGCGAGGTCCCGCATCTCACCAATAGCAGAGTGTGGACGGTGTTCCACATCTCATTAGCAGCAGAACAAGGGTGAGGCCCAAGTTAGGGAAAGAGTGAGTGTGGGCTGGGCCCATATCTCACTATCAGTAGGAGCGTGGACGGGGTTCCATGACTCATCAGTAACAGGACAAGGGCAAGGCCCAAGATAGGTGAGGCCTCAGGACAGGATTCATTAGTATATGTTAGCTTATGTGTTGTGATATGTTTATGTGTTAGTATATGTTAGCGGACAAGGCCCAATCACAGGCGAGGCCTAAGTGAAACAGATATGTATCCGAGCGGGGATCGAAGCCAGGCGGGGCCTGGAGCGGTGGGGCCGTTGTAGCGGGCGAAGCCCGAAATAGCCGGTGTGGCCTAGTATATGTTGTATGTGTTTATGCAGGGTATGTGGTAGGTTGGGGAACTCACTAAGCTTCATGCTTACGGTTTTCAGTTTTGGTTTCAGGTACTTCCAATAGTGGAGGGAAGAGCTCGGGGTGATCGCATGGCACACACCGTTGATTAGTCGGCCTGGGATGTTTTACTCTGATAATGAAAATATGTTTTGGAAATGATACTCTGAATTTATGTTATGACTTATGATATGTTTGATGAATATGGCTTTGGTAATGATTTAAAGAAAAATTTTTGGTATGGATTTTTGGGACATTACACTTTCACTTAACTCACATATACATGTGAAGAAGGAATTAGTCTTAATTTCCCAAAGATGAAGGTTCTCATTCATCATACGATACAAGTTGCATGATTCCAAGTTTCTATCCAACTAAAACTTGGGTGATGAGAATCTTTCCTTATTTGGTAAATTTGGACACTACCATAAACAAAAGAATCAAATCCATATTGCGAAAATAGAAACATACAAACATCAATTTTCACAAATGCCATTTTAAGGAAATATAAATAAGATAAAATTTTATTTATTTATAAAAGGTGCGGAAAAACTTTTCCTTACAATGCAATTACATATGAAAACTATGCTATTACAAATTAATAAGCAATCTGTCATAACTCCTAAGCAGCAGCTCAAAAATCTGATCATCGAATCAGGTGACCAAAATCCATATTTTCACGATTAGATTTAGCTCACTCTTCTTTTACTCCTCCTTTCTTTTATTTGATCCTACGAAAAATCAAAATACAACCCTCTCACATCATGTATTAAGAATCTCCAAATAGGAACTTAATAGAGTAAGATAGTAGACTTACCTGAAGCAGAGTCAAACTTTTTGACTTTACCATCCTTATGGTCCTTCAAGTAGATACAAAAGCTTCGCAACCAATGTCCCTTCTCTTGGCAATAGAAACAAACAGACTCTTTGGGAATGGTACACGGGACAATCTCAGACTTAACCTTTCCCTTTCTCTTGGAAAGAGAAATCTTTTTTGGACTTCCAATGTTTCCATTGTCAATATCTATGGAAATATGTAAGATCGATAAGAGACATGTTGCGGTAATTAGCAAATATGTAAGATCGATAAGAGACATGTTGCGGTCTGTCATATAGTAGTCTTTAACAAGCTGACTATACGACTCAGGAAGTGACTGCAGAACCAAGTCACCAACCAACTTCCTCGACACAACGACTCCTAACATTCCCAGCCTGTCAATGTGTGACTTCATCTCCAAGACATGTGCCGACACAAACCTTCCATCTTGGTGTTTTCTAGCAAATAGGGCTTGAGTGACCTTGAACTTTTCAAGTCTTCGAACATGTGGGTCAGGGAGAATTATTGGAGGAGGATGAGGAAGTGAAGTATGATATTGTGGAATATTTTTTCTTCATGTGGAAAGCTTTTTTCCAAAAGATTCGGGAAGACCATAGTTGTCTGACCTAGACATCTAAGGGGAGAAATTCAAGTTAGTTGATTTAAGTCCTTAGTATAACACCCAAAACGAAATATTAAGGCTAGGACCCAACACAATATTTTACAATTGCGAAAAGGGATGACGTAATCCAATTGTAAAATATTTGAAGGTAGGTAAATGACGATTTCCCAATTTCCACCATGAAAAATGAAATAGTTTATTAAGTTTAAATTGGATTTGAAATTCCTAGATCTTTGAGATTCATTGCACTTTTCAATGGCATGTTTAAATCTCGATTGTGCCCTTCAAGTTTGTGACTGGGATGCCGAGGATCACAAACAAGGTGTGAATAACCATGCAAAATAACTTGGTATAACCAATTTTACAAATCACCTAATCAATGTGTCGGTTAACCACACACGCTCCATTGATCTATGATTAATAACAAGGTACCCTTTGCCACGCACTTTCAGTCCCAGATTAGTGTGTCGGTTAACCACACACGCTCCACTAACGACTTAACAAGGTGCCAAATGCAATTTCATGGATTAGCACCATTTTCACATTTTCCTAAAGTAACTAAGATTGGGAATTTAATAAAAGTTTAGTTACTTTATATTTATCATTATAATTTTAATGAGGGAGAATTAATGTCCTATCCTACCCGTTCGGCTAACGACCCTCCTCCGGTCAAGGAAGCGGTGGGTGAGAGTCGACACCCATTAAACTGTCATTTTATAGGTAGTAACCTTATACCCCCCTTGTAGACCAGCTTCGTGAATGAGGCCTACTAACGGTAAGACTGACTTGTCTTATACATACATATATATATATATATATATATATATATATATATATATATATATATATATATATATATATAAGTATTAACTTTTAATATTATAAAGTATAAGGGTTGAATTTTAAACTTTTAAAATTCTAAGGTTTGGAATTTAAATGTTTCAAAAGTGAGACTTTACAAATTTCAAAACTTGAGGGCAAGTTTTGAAACTTGTCAAAACTCTTCATATCCATAACTTATGAGTTTAATGTGTGTTTTATGAAAAGACTCTTGATAATCCATAACTTAAGGACAAGTTATGGAGTTCATAAGAAACATTTATGAAAAGACTTTTCATGTTCCATAACTTGAGGACAAGTTATGGAACTCATTAAAGAATATTTAGATCAATCCTAACAAGGAAAAAATTATCACATAATATTCTATTGATCTAATCTAACTCATATAGCAAAGCAATTAATATCAAATAATACAAATAATTAACCTATTATCTTAATATTTGACAATTGTTCCTTCATTTTCATATCATATGAGTTTAATGCCATTTTAATGTATGAGACTTCTCATTTTCCATAATTTGAGGACAAGTTATGGATGTCATTAAAATTCATTTAGATCAATTTTCTAACAACTAAAATTTTCACATAATTCATGATCTAACTAACCTCATAAACAAGATAATTTCAAGTCAACAATTTGAAAGAAACTTTGTTTATCATATAAAGCGACAGTTATTTTAGAACTTTGACACTTATCTTGTGGTTGGATGAGTATAAGCACTACCATATCATAAAAAACATTTCCAACGATCCAAAACAGTTTGTGGTAGTGTTTCCAATCCAAATAAGGCCAAGAAACTCGAAATGCTACAACCAGAGCCTGCTACTCGATGAGTGCATGAACTAGACTCGTCGAGTTGCTCTTTTACTAAGTGGACTCGGCGAGTTCAGCAGTCAAAAGCCAGAAATTCAACTTTTTTAGCTTTGAAAAATAAGTGAGCATCAAATAAAATAGAAAACAATCATAGGCTCTGATACCACTGTTAGGTTTTGAGCACTATAACACACCTATGGTGCACATGCAACCCTAAATGCTTTGGATTTATGTTTTCTCTAATTATACATGCATTTTGTTTTGCCAAAGCATTCACCCTAGCTAGCTTAAAATTGAAGCTATATAACATAAAACTTAGTTTGGATGCTTACTTCTTGAGTAGGGTAGAGTTCTTGACCTTTGAAAGCTTAAGCACCCCAAGTGTGATGCCTCTAATGGTTCACAAACACCAATATGCAAGAGGAGGCTTTAAGAGAATAAGTTACTTATCTCAAAAGAGGTTCTAACCGATTTTGGTTCATGAGGGTTCTATTTATAGTGTTACACATACTAGGGGTACACTTTGTAAACCCTAATGACCCATGACTTTCTACATTCTCAAGCTCCATGGATTTAACCTCCATGGACTATCCATAGATTATGTCATTGGATTAGCCCATCTAAATAATCATGGATCATTGGCCCACACTACAAGAATCATTGATTTACATAATAAATCCTCATATATATTTTATTAGTCTCTTTTGACCACAAAATTAATTCCAAATTAATTCTTGATCAATATTAATTAAATAATTTCATATTAATATATTATACTTGTAATATATTAATAAACATAAATAACCTTATTCTTAAAAGTCCATCCTATCAATTTGCACTGGTGAAGGCAACCCAAAAGGACCATGCTACAATCGGGACAAGTATATCCCAGTTATAGTTATCGGCTTACACACTAAATCCAATAGTTCCTTCATCACTTAACTCTTGAAGCTCTTCAATATCAATTTGCCTCCCACTGTCCTCTTGGCATATGAGTTCTCTTTCGCAGAAAACCCCTCTCCTTGCTACAAAGACCACAATATCACTAGGTCTGTAGAAAAAATATCCAAAAGATTTATGTGGGTAGCCGATGAAAATACATCGCTCACTATGAGGTTCAAGCTTGTCATGAGTCTCTCATCTTACGAAAGTCTCGCAACCCCAAACCTTGATGTGTGCCAACAATGGAACCTTCCATGTCCACATCTCGTGAGGTGTTTTGGCAACCTTTTTAATTGGGACTAGATTAAGGATATGGACGGCATTCTCTAAGGCATACCCCCAGAATGAGATAGGTAATGAAGCTCGACTAATCATGGAACGAACCATGTCCAACAAGGTTCGATTGCGCCTCTCAGCCACACCATTTAGTTTTGGTGCTCTAGGCGGCATCAACTGTGAAACAATTCAACATTCCTTAAGATAGTCGTGGAACTCGATACTAAGATACTGACCACCCCTATCGGATCTGAGCATCTTTATCTTCTTGCCTAATTGATTATTCACTTCTTGCTTAAACTCTTTGAACTTTTCATAAATATATTGTATGAAAAATAAATATATCATTGTTATTAAGTTTAAATTATTAGTTATTACACTATTTTGTTTTAAAACATTCTAATTATTTTAAATATAGATGATTATTAAAATCACATCGTCTCAATAGCTGATGTACGCGAGTTGTACGTTAAAAAAATGTTTATTGATTTATAGTTATTTTTAACTATTAGTGGCTAATTAATTTAGATATACATCATTTATGATCATATCATTTCAATGGAGTATATATGTAAGTTGCTTGTGAATATGATATTTCAAAATAGGTTTTATATTTAATATTATATTTAAATGTATATTAGTTTCAAATAAATAAAAACTACTTCTTTTGAAAAGTTTCATTATTATAAAAAAAAAAGATAGGTTTTTTAGGTTAATTTGACATTGAATGTTTTATATTTAGTATTATATTAAAAAAATTTAACTATTTTAAAAATATAGTCTATTGGATTATTTTCTATATTTATTTGGTATATTTACCTATGTTACGAATTTAACATAATATTTGAATTAACAAATTAATTTTATTAGATTACTTGTTATAAAATATGTTTCAAATAAAATAAAAAAAATTAAATATATTTATGTTTTGAATTTAATATCTTATTTAAACTAACAAATAAAATTTGCTGAAAATTAAAGAGTTACTATAAGTTAATATAATAACGAATTTGATGTATTAATTAAAAATAAATTTTAAAAACTAAGAAGTTTCAAATACATATAATTAAAATCGAATGACATTTAATGTATATAAATGAAGCCTTGATATTTCTTGTATATCTTTATGGCTTCTTGTTTGTCTCGCTTTTCCTTCAACAAGAATAATCAAAACTTGACCCTTAAAACTACAATACCTAAATTATAATGTTTTCTCATGAAGACATTAATAAACAAATTTCTAGAACATCAGATTTTAAAGCTAAGATGGCTCGTATTTTTAATAAGAAAATGACGAACAATTGGAAGCTTTGAAAAAACAGTTAACAAGCACCAAAAGAAAAGGTAAGATACATATTTAACAATTTTATTTTGATGGTATCAGTGGGAAGAACTTGATTCAAAACAATTTGAAACAACATTGATAAGAAAGAAAAAGAAAGGACCTATTCCATGCATGATTTTTCATTATGTTTTTGTAATTTATTGAAAAAGATATTTCAAAATAATAAAAATAATTCCATAGTTTATAAGATTAATTCTGGCATTTAAAAACAAATTTGTAAATATGAAATAAAATTTTAATTTTACTTATAGTTTGAGGTTTTATTTGTAGTCAAGAACAATTTAAAAATTATGTGAAAAATTGCAACTTATGAATCACTTGATTATCATTTTGACTCTTTACTTGAAAAAAAAAGCGTTTAAAACGTTTATCTTTGTGTTTATCCATAAAATCTATTATTTTGATTACATTTTATCACAAGAAGTAAAGTTCAACATTTGTACGAACATTGACATAACCAAAGACCAGTTGGGAGAACTTTCACACAAAACCCACCGTCATAGAATCTATCTTTACATTTTTGGTCGCAACATTGTGTAAAACACTCAGCTGAACAAGCCCCTATTCCTCCTGCATAGCATATCTGTGTTGGCATCGATTTTGTTTTGCTAATGTATTCATCTGTTGGATTAGGTAATGCCATACCTGCATAAGTTACATATAATAGCGTAAGTAATGTTTTTCTTGTTTTCGGAAGACCAAATATTGTTTTCTCAACTATTTTTATTTTAATCCGAAAAATAGACATTTCACTTTATAAATTAATACGACAATATTTTAAAGATAATATACAAACATAAACGCAAATGTACGTAATAATCACACACGGTATGTTTAACCATCATATTTCGATTACATTTTTTTTTACTTTTTGTATGGAAAGGAAAAAAAATTAGGCTATTAATTGTTCTGTGGGAGATAGTAAGGAATATGAGATTTCATACTTGAAGTTTTTTGGAAACGGAAAATAATGCTCTACAAGAAGCAAAGGCGCAGGCAATAGTACAAAGAGTTAAATAAGAAAGAAAAATGATGTGGGAAAACCAGATATATGATCAAATTTCATACTTGAAGTACCAAGAAGAATGAAGGTGATATGAAATATGGTCACAACTTTAGTCATTGTTATCGACATATTTGAGAATTTCAATGGTGAGAAAACTAATGTATGTTTTATAGTGGATAAAGAATTTATAGAAACCAAGTGGTAGTCAAGATTGAAGAAGACATTTATTGCATCTTTGTTTTTGTATTGGTTACCATTCCGTTGTACTTGTTTTGTGATTTAATTTTATGGTTGGTAGTACAGGTAATTATATATCCTTTTTATGTATATTTTTATTAGTTTCAATAAAATTTTGCATATATATTAAATGCAGGTACATTATATTTTGTCATTATCACTTAATGGCATTTATGCAACAAACAATATAAAAATATTTTGAAAATCCATGTACTGTTCAAATTTTATCACTTACATCATATATATATATATATATATATATATATATATATATATATATATATATATATATATATATAAAAGGAAAGTATAGGAAAAATGAATATATCCAACAAAAAAATATAAACTTAGGTACTCAAATCCACCGTATATCATTTTGTATTATATATGCATGGTAATTGTCTAAAGTTCTTAAAATACAACTAATCACTTGATTTATTTCCGAGATTTTTAAAAATATTACAATTATTTTCTCTTACATAATTTTCATTTGCAACTATAATATATATATAGATTGTTAGGTGTTCGGTAGAAAAATATAATGTAAAAGAAAGATAAACGTGAAATTTCAAAATCTTGGAAGAAAATTAAGTTAATAGTTGAATTTTAAGAACCTTTTACAATTATTATAATGTATATTAGATACAAAACAACATAATATGACGATTTTGGAGACGTAAGCTTATATACCTTGTATGGTATATTCACTTTTTCATATATATATATATATATATATATATATATATATATATATATATATATATAGAGAGAGAGAGAGAGAGAGAGAGATAAATTCAAATGTTTTCACTATCTATTGTGTGGATGTATGATTAATTCTGTACCAATCATTTTAGTTATTTTAAGAAAGTAATTAATGCATATTAAATGCTGAAGATTTAATTAATATTCATTATATCTTCAACATATAATATGCATTAATTAGTTTCTTAAAATAACTAAAATGATTGGTCCAGAATCAATCATACATACATACAATAGATAGTGAAAACAAAATAACCTAACCTTATATATATATATATATATATATATATATATATATATATATATATATATATATATATATATACACACACACACTAGGTAAGTTTTGAGGCTCGTGCTAAGCACTATATATATATATATATATATATATATATATATATATATATATATATATACACACACACACTAGGTAAGTTTTGAGGCTCGTGCTAAGCACAGCCCTGGAGTATACTTTGGGTCTTTTTTTGGATTGTCAAATGTAAGTACATCATTATTATAAGTCAGGAATATGTGACTATTATCGGTAAAGAACCAAGAACGTTGCAATTATTGGTAAGGAGATGGAAAGTGGTAACATGCTTTGCATGTTGCCACATCAGATTTTTTTTAATGTCATGTCAAATTTTTTGAAGCCAGATAGGCCGCAGAAACTGGTAGCATCCAAGTTGCAAAAGATAAAGAGTGGTGGCATGTTAGTTTAATAGGTTTTATTTTGGAAAAAAAAATAAAAAGAAAAAACGTTTCAGCCAATGAGAGCCCACCATCCAAGTGTTTCTCTCTTCTTTCCTTTTTGTTATGTCGATGGTTAACTTAGAGTAACGACTCTTATAGAATCTTTAATATTTGATAAGAATGGTGGTGGCTCTTGTAATGAGATGGAGGCGAGAGTCTGGCGAGGGCCACTCCCTCTAGACTTAGGGATAAGGAAATGAAATAAAAATAACATATTTGTTATCAACCAAACAAAGAGCCAACCATGATTCCGGCTTCTAGAAACAATGTGTTTATTGTTTTAATGCAAACCTCCATCAATTTCATATAAATCACAACATAAAAATATTAGGTGAATATCAACACCATGTATATATCTAGAAGTTTCTCTATTTACAACATTCTCATATTCCACAACAATTTGGATGGATGCCATACATTGTCCACTTGGTTATGCGACTTTCTTTTTCCTTTTACATTATATGTTAGCTGAAATGACAATATATATACAAAAATCATAACACACACACACACACATATATATATATATATATATATATATATATATATATATAGAGAGAGAGAGAGAGAGAGAGAGAGGGTGAGAGAGAGAGAGAGAGAGAGAGAACTGCGAACACACTTCCAACACAAATCTTATGCAGCAATACAAGAATGGTTGGTCTTTCTTTTAAATCTAGAATGCTTGAAAAATAACTTGGAAATGAAGAACCTAAATAAAATATACAAAAAAAAAAAAAGACACCGTCATAGTAAGCAAATATATAGCTAACTTTATTCCTTTATTTTGTGGCTAGAAGCATTGCAATGCTGTAAGCATTGTACTTTACTAACTCAAAGTTTAGAAACCTACTTTATTTATCCTATGAGAATTGTAATTTAGTTCATTTCCCATCAATGTATTATACTTTGAATATATATATATATATATATATATATATATATATATATATATATATATATATATATCTTCTTTAAGCCGTGAAAATTGCTTTGTATTCAAATGATAGTGCTATAATTGGATAGATATTTTTGTAAAAAATTCAAATGAGATGCTATGATAAGTAAGTGAATGGAAGTATGTGGCTAATTTTTGCATTTACTGTCTTTTTTACCTTCCGTCATGAGTCGGTCACAAACAAGGATAATCTTTTAAAACATCATGAACACATTTTGCAACCCTGCAACTATTAGCCAACTCTACAATGAGTTCAAAAAGTCACAGTCTCACTAATTTTCATACCAAAATACTTTGTCCTTATACATAACTAAATTAAATTGCACTTAAGAAGCTAATAGTAACAATGGTTTTGAAGACCGCCATAAAGTCCCAATTTAATTAAAAAACATTTTTTCAATAGACAAAAATTATAAAATAAAAAATTCACCTATGATGGTGAATAAATAAGGATTGCTATTTCCATGTTTTTTATATGGTGTTACATTAGTTTTATACTCATCGGCCACAATCATACCATAGAAGCAAACACACCGAACAAATTGAAATAAAATTGGGAACTTTCTAGGGAACTGGATTATATAAACTCCCATACGATGATTTCAGAATGACAATATGTTACAATAATTTTACTGCATGCTTAAATTCGGGTTGTACACCTTAACAAGCTTTATTTAAATGACTATATTTTACAACCCAAAGCCAACCCCCCCCCCCCCCCCCCCCCCCCCCCAATAATTGTTGCAGCAAATTCCTTAACCTACCATTCACTGCAACACAAAACTACTTTAATCCATAAGTTCAAAAGTATTGCAAAATTAGGTGTACAACTATAAATAAAGTGATCCAAGTTGCCAAAATCGAGGACAAAATTAACAATATAAATAATCAAATACCATCCAGGCCGTGTAAAACTAACATGATTTGGATAAATTTTGAGATACATGAGGAAAGTAGGTTGCTATGATAATCTATAAATTAATATAAGAATTTAAATTTACACCCTAGGTTAGATCGGGGATCATTGATGCAACGAAATGCTTTACAAAGCAATAAAATTTTACACAGTAAAACAAAAATGGGTTATATTTAAGCTTTTTTTGTTCTATTAAATATAAATTGGAGATATCACCAAAAAAAGTATTAACAATAGGACCGAAAGTTTCTTATATATGTTCAAATCATTTGTTTCAATGGAAAATTATGATATTTAGAAACACACACACCAAAAAAAAACCTTATGAGAACTAAAATTAAACCCTAATTTTTTTAGCATCACAAAAACCATCGAACATGTAAACAAAATTTAAACCAAAATCAATGAATGATGGAGAGAAATTACTGAATGAAGTGACTAACAACTTCAACTTCTGTGTGTTTTTGGCTGGAGAAACATGAAAGTGTGTTTTCAGCCTTTACACATATCACATAAAAACCTACAACAAAAGTGAACGTTATTCTGGTTATAAGAACTTTCTTCGATTACATAGATCAAATTTCTTATTAAAAATGTAAAATGAGTGAATACTGAAATGAAAAGTAATTCAAACCTTTGTGGTTAGAAGTGAAGAAGAATCGGTGGGTGAGTGGAAGAAGTGGTCCAATTTGGTGTGTAATAGAAGAAGAGACTGTTGCCTCTTCCAGGGTTTTATAATCGAATAGACCCTCTATCTGCAATGAAAATAAAGAAACATGGATATTTGTTGTAATAATTGTATAGCATTTACATTAATCAAAATGAAATGAAATTCACGTCTTAACTTGTGATTGTGCTTGATCAATGTAACGCCCTGATTCGCAGGTATTGATTTGAATGAAAGTTTATTTGGTTTTAAGATCTATTCGACGAGTTGGTTGCCCTACTAGTCGAGTAGCAGCGGGGTGGGATCGCGTGTTTAGTGGCCTACTCGTCGAGTCCATGAGGAAACTCGACGAGTAGAAGCTGGCAGAAGAAACCCTAGATCTCGGGGTCTTGCACCCTATTTAAGGAAGCATAAGCCTCCTTTGGCCTCTTTACAGTCCTTTGAGAGCTTAGAAAACCATAATTCATGTGGTGCTTCATCCTTGTGTGACTTGGGCTTTAGGAAAGAGGTTTTTGGAAAAGAAGAGCTTGAAGGGCATGATACTAGAAGCAAGGAGGGCGTGGGAATCAGAAATCTACCTTAGTTAGCATCATTTGGATGTATCAAGTTGTCACCTTTACTTCATTTTCCTTCTAGACGTCATTTGCTTGAGATTTAGGGTTTTTATGGTTTGATTGAGAAGATAGTGTGGGATATGAGCTAGATCTGAAGTTGTAACTTCATATCTAGACCCTTCTTAAGTTCTAGAGTCATAAAGCTCTAAGTTTAGTCATGTATGAAGCCTCCTTGAGTATGAAACCCCCATTGTGAACTTGAATTTGACATTAAGAGCCTTTTTAGCTATGCATATACGTAAAGTTTGCAACTTTACGTGAAAAGTGGGCCTTAGGAGCTTGGATCTGTGATTTGGAGCCACTGTATGGCTTAAAGGGGGTCTGTATGGCTTAAGGACTGAAGGAACTCGACGAGTTGCACGGTCGACTCAGCGAGTCATATGAAGATAGACATGGACCCGACGAGTTGGATGAACAACTCGGCGAGTCCGATGAAGATTGCCATAGAACTCGACGAGTTGTATGAACAACTCGGCGAGTCAGTTGAGGTTTCCCCAATTCATGTATGTGTGTGTAACCGTCGAGTTGCAAGAAGGAAACTCGATGAGTGGCCTTAGAGTTTGATCGTAAACCGAAAGAACTCGACGAGTCACTATGTGACTCGGCGAGTGGGCGAGTACTTCAAGGAACTCGGCGAGTAGCCTAGGGTACTCGGTGAGTTAGGGTTAACATGGAATGTTAACCTTGACTGATGACTTTGACTTTGACCATGGGTTGATTAGTGGACTTATGGGGTACCTTAAAAGGTTGGGAACTTTTGGGTATGATTATATTATGGTAATAGCTGGTGGAGTTGTTGACAGCGATCCGAGAGTTGGAGTTCATCTATTGAGTCGACATCTGCAAGGTGAGTTATCCTCACTATATCGATAGGGTCTACGGCACCAAGGACGGCCCTTTAGTTGTTATTATTATGGTATGCTACATGTGGTTATGATCTGTTAGACCGGAATGAGGATAGACGATATGTTATGCTCTTATGACTCGTAGGGATTGGTATGTTAGTGACCTTCTAGGTCGGTACTCTAGTTACGAGAGATTTCTATGATTGATGATCAGTGAGATAAATATGTTTGATGTTTGTATATGCCAGTATATGATAGTTATGCGCACATGGTTATTTGCTTGTTGGTTGGGTTGAGGCGGTCCTACTTTGTGCTGATGGCCAACATACCCTATGAGCGGTCCAGGGAGATTGTAGGCCCACGTGGCGGACCAGTCATGCCGAAGGCTCAGGATAGGATCAGATAGACTGTAGTGGAGGGCAGTCCAGTCAGGCCGATGACCCAGTATGCATGTTATTGATTGTCTGTTACTGATATGGTATTATCAATGTGGTATTGGTATTTTGGGGGTAGCTCACTAAGCCCTCGGGCTTACAGTTTTCAGTTTATTGTTTCAGGTACTTCAGTAGATCATGGCAAGGTGAAGGCGTGACCGTACCGCTCCTCATCCTTTTGATCTAGTTATGGGGACACTCTGATGAATAATGATTTGAAAACATTTTGTAAACAAATACTATTTGGTTTTTATTTATGATTGGAAACTTTTGAATTTGGCGTAAATTTCTGGATTTTACAATCAACTAAGAAGCATCTTTTCTTCTCTGTGGGTGTTTGTGTGTCTTGACATACACTATTGATGCAGATTATGGAGGTTCAAGCAAGGCTACTCAACCTATAAGTCTATTATACCCAACCATGAAAAGAAAGGAGACATAGCCCATTACATTCAATGTTTCCACCCTTGGTCAGTTTACCTTGGCAAACCCTAACCCTTAATTGAAAATTGAAAATCACCTAGGGTATGTGCTGATATGCAAATTAAATCAATACAATCTTTTAGCCTTTTTTCAGCTTTTTAATTTGAAGAAAATCTTTTGGTTTGTAGTCACACTAGAATCAGAACACTACAAAATTTGGGGCCGTTTAGAAAAATTGCACGTTTCTACTTTAGGATTCAGAAGCAGGTACAACACCAACTTTCATGAAGATTGGGTACTCTGCTTTTTAAAATGGGTGCAATCAAAATGATGAATTTCATCATTGATTAAGGGTTATTTTCTATACAACATGATGTTGATTGTGACGTATGGAAGAATAAGAAGAAGATTTTGAGCATAAAATTGTTAACAAAAAGAACTGAACCGAGAAAGAAATCCATCGATTGGATTAACAGTAACAACTAATAAAACTTGAAAGCAACTTAGTGTTTGTTTTGATAATATACCTGTAGAAAAGATGGTGACAGAAAAAAGAAAAGTTGAGTCATTCTTCTTTGATTCCGATTTCCAAATCTTTGCGGTCAACAAAATGATGAATTTATCATTGATCGCATAATTAGGGTTTCTTTATATGGAAGATATGGTTGGCTTCTTGTTGGAGAGGAAACGATAAGTGTGACTAGAAAGATGGAGAATGGATGATTATGTCGACTTGCAAAAGGAAGAGCGTTCAAATGGATGCGACGATGAGAACGATTGACTTTGAGTCGACATGTTGGTAAATTAGGTCGTTTGGAGACTGCGTTACGTGGAGGTTTTTGATGCCTATGAATTTGTTCTAAACGATACCAGAATAATAGGGTGTTTATATATAACAATGATATATACATATATATATATATATATATATATATACACAAGGAGAGAGAGGGAGAGAGAGAGAGAGAGAGAGTAAGAATCTTTTCCATACTTATATTTTCCCACGAAGTCCGCTAACTTTTTCATGTGATTTAAAAAAAAAAGTTAGTTAAGACACTAAGATTTTCATATAGAAGTGCATTAAAGAAACTCCAAAAATATATGCACATATGAAAGTAAATGTTGACGAAGGTATGCACTTCCAACGTTTCTGCATATATGTAATTTTCATGTGTTCATATTTTTTCGAGATTTTTTTTTCTGAGTATGCACTTCTCTATGCCCAACTTAGTGTCTTAAGTTGCTTTATCATATAAAAAAATTCACATGATAAAGTTTGCGGGAAAATATAGTTTGGAAAAAGTCCAAGTGTGTGTGTGTCTATATATATATATATATATATATATATATATATATATATATATATATATATATCCACTAAGGTTATATTCGCTCGTGAGATGGTCAAATTTGGCTAGAGCGAGTGGATACAATTCATGAACTTATCGACAAACATAAAGGTATTCATGCTTAGGAGCTGAAGTTAGCAATTCAACAGCTGCTCAACAAAGTCAAGAAGCTGAATCTTGTGTCATCAGCTGGTCCTTCTCGAGTGTTCACTTCTGGATGATCATGCGCTCCCACAAGGTCCAATAATACTAAGTTTATTCTTCCATATAGAAATCACTACATCTACAATGAAATGCTAGTGGGGTGTTGAACCAGTTCACTACATGTTCATTCGAGAACTAGAGCATGGTGTTTTCTATCTTGATAGTCAAAAGCATATGTGCTTTCAATGCACTAATGATCTTCCTGCAACACCCATTAAGCATTTATTTCATCTTCGCATGGAAGGACTTAGTCATATAGAACTTGAAAGAGGATAGTGTGTGCTGATCTCTCTTGAGATTAGAAAATATTGAAAGAGCTACAAATTGATGAATTTAGGTGGGTTAAGTCTGAAATTTTGAAAGAAGATGATAAATTCTTTAATGGTTCTTTGGATGACTCCTATGAAGAAAACTAGTTTTGACATCATCAAATATGGGAGATTTTATGGTCACACCTTATGATCTGATAAGTGAAACACTCTATATGCTGACCGCCAGCGCCAGCACCAACATCTACGCCAACATATCAAGACATTATCAATGACAGCATGAAGATCAACGTCAACATGTAGATAGTAATCTAATGTAATCTTTGTATATTAGGTAGTTATACGGATATGTATAGAATAGATAGCAGATCTGATAACCTTGTGATAAGTATCGGTTTTTAATATATATTAGATATAATCCCTTCAATCAAGGGATATAGTAGTATAGATTAGTATATATACAACATTAGGGTGGAACCCGAATGTATGTCTTGGTGACCGTCTTTGTGACAACCTGTTTTCTTCGTGAAAACAAACCCTTCATGGTGAACGACAATTTTGTTAATATCTCGTGTTATTTACTTTAGCTGTTTTTTGTTTCTTTAAGTCAACTTGCTTGTTCTTTGTTATTTTACTTGAAGTGAATCCGATTGATACTAACTTTCAAAAAATCACCTTGAAAATGACTCAAAATATTGACAGTTATGTGGGCGATTCTACTAACGATCCAACTGATGGATAGCGTACCGAACAAGTATTAACCTATAATACAGTTATTTACGCAATTCTACTGACGATCCAACTTGAGAGAGAATTTTGGGAGGGTGTGTAGATAGAATGGAGGGCTAAATCACTATTTATACCAAAGTTATCTTAAAGTGCACTACGCATACTGTATGTGCATGCCGTGGCGGAAATCTAGTGGAGTGTCAGAGCACGTTGTATTTTCAGTTTGTTCAAAAAATTATATATTCGTCGTACCATCTCCGTTTTCGACGTTCTTTATATCTACACGTAGCAATCAACATGATCTATAACTTTCATTTAGACTTTGCCGGCTAATTCTCAATTTAGTTTTAATTTATTACTTTAATAGGCTTAGACTACTAATCTCCATTTAATATTCATAATATATCCATACATATTCTATTCTCGAATATCTTTATATCGAACGAATGATATTCACAAGATCTTTGACTCTTGTTTAGATTGTTTTTCCTCACGCTATGTCAGATTTGGACGTTTCCTATATGTACACTCTCAATTTTACGACTACTACGACTTTTGTGTAGATCACTAAGGCTAATAAGTAATCTATATCTAATTCGTATTTTACAATGCACATAGCCATGTTTGTTTAATCGCGAAACTTCAATGAAGCATAACTTCTTCACACAAAGTCGTATTCGGGTGTTCTATATATCTAAGGAAATCATATTTATGTTTCCTACATGTTTATAGCGAGAAACTTAGCTCAAAAGTAATGCATCTATGCTTCGAATTTTATAAACGGTGGTTTATATTGAATTCTATTGGAATACAAAAATGTAGTGTTACATTTTCTAAGAGAGAAAAACAACTAGTAACTCATATATTATGATTTATATGTTGTGTACATTTTTTTGGACTTATAGTAGTTCATTTATATAAAGATAGACTATATAATAAAAGGACGTATATGCAACTTAATGGGTTGGACTAAAAGATACACCACCGTCACTTCTTGTCCCTTTTAGCGTGATTTAATTCCAAGGGAAGAAGGTAGTGTGTTGTCTTTCCTTTCTTCCTACCATGTTTGTCATAAGGTGTCATTCTAATCATACAAACTTGCTAGTTTTTGAAAGTTTTTCACTCCTTCTTTTCTCTCTAGAAAGCTGACAGTTAGGCCTCATTTTTTTGTCTCCTTGTTCTTGCAATTTGGTGCATGTTCTAAGTGGTTATTAGTTTCTTCTCCTTAAGACTTATTTGGTATATGCCTTTAAGGATTAAAAACTGTAAGTCCTAAATTTTGCTTGATGTATTAGTCAGATCCACTTAACGGTGTGGAATCCTAATCAATTGGATGATGCAAGTTCAAAATGAAGAAGAAGGAGAAGAATATGATGAAATTGATGAATCTTCAATGTTTATATGATTAGAAAGATTTTCCAACACAAGATTCACTCACACACACACTCTTCTTCTCCCTAACTTTCTCTCTCTACAATATGCTCCTCCTTTGTCTAATTCTATGACCTACCTCTACTCCTCAACTTTACATCTATATTTATACTAATGGACTAAAACCCAAGGTGGAAAATGAAAACCCATGAGTTTTCGGTTCAAGCTACAATTACACCAAATAATATTGTTGGACCAAGAATAAAAATAACAAATTTTTAGAAAAGCAAAGTATAAACTATATTTTTTACCCAACAATCTCCCCCTTGGTTTATAGCTTTCTTTTCTTTGACCCAACAAACTCCCCTAAAAATGTAGCTAGCTTCTCTTGTCAATCTTCATTTGGATCTTGGCTTCAGCTTTAATCTTCAATTTCTTCACATCTTCAAGATGAATAACTGAATCTTCTAGCTGAATGACTTCATCTTGAATGGATGGGCATTTCTTCTAAATTTTGCTTTGAACGAACATTGGGTGATGAGGCTTCATGTAGAGATTCTTGAAAAATTACGCTTTCAGCTTGAGAATCTTTAGAGAGAATATCAGAGAGAACGAATCTTCTGGATCACTCCAGCAAGTACATAGATAGCAACAAATTGATTGGGGAGGCTTCAATGCAATCTGTCACATAATCTTTAAGTACAACTTCACCTTGATTCTGGGGTTGAAAGATTGAATGTTGACAGAATAATCTTCATTTTTGTTCCTTCGAATGAGAATTCTTCACTGATCACGGATGAAGCCTTGGCTCAGAAATTATCGATACAGTCTCCACGAGTCTCATCTACATTTGAATTCAGTTTTCAAGACAAAGAAAAATTTGAGATAAAAACAAAACTAAAAGAAAACTTAGCTCACAATATTTTTGGATTTTTCATATTTTCAAAAAAAAAAAATTAAAACAGAAACAAAAATATTTTTGGTTTTTTGATTTTTCTGAAAAAATAAAATAGAAATAACAATATTTTTGGATTTTTGGTTTTCTGATTTTTGTTTGATTTTTAAAATTTTTAATTCTCCCCCTAATTTGTGCATAGAAGAAAACTATGAGCAAATTTAATAAAAACAAAAATATTTGGGATCAAAGTTGTCAAGCAATTTGATATCGTTTATCTGCACACACCTACATGTTTAGATCTGATCAATCACCAGTATTGTGGTCCACTTAAACACAAATGATATTGACAAATTGGACATGTTATAAGTGACAAGACAATTGTACCTATATACTTAATTAGACATTTAGCAGACGACAACCAAGGATATTGTTGTCCACTTAAATTCAACAGCGAGATCTACAAACAACCTATTAAATGGTTCAATTTTAGATGTACTGGAACATGTTCCCCACTTCCCGACATACCCCAGTAATCAAGAACTTCCAAAGAACTCCTTACTTTAGGTGAGTAGACAATCATTAAGAAAGAAGTCAGATATAGAAGTGCATAAGTTTTATCCTAGGTCGGATGTCTTCCAATCACGTAGAGGGAACAACACATGACTAATATAGATAGAGGGTTATAGCGATAGTAGGGTGCATATGTTGTGTCCTAGGTCGGGTCTTCCGATCACGTAGAGGGGACAACATATGGCTAACAGATAGAAAGAATTTCATAGATAAGAAGATGCATAGAAATAGAGTTGCATATGTTGCATTCTAGGTCGGATATGTTCCAATCACGCACAGGAGGCAACATATGACTGATAGATATAAAGCAAGAAAATAATTTCCTACAGACCTATTTTATCAGAACCCCCAATTGCCCTATCAGTACCAGAATTAAGGACAAGTCCATACAACAGGGAAATGTTGAGCCACAACTCTAGATAATTAACTTTTAGTATATCTCGCAGGTTCCCATGTTTATCTCACTTCTCAATCTACCCAAGCGTCGTATTGTCAGTCCAAATGAAACTATCTAAGTTCATATTGTCTAGTCCTTTCATTTGTCAATCGATGTCTAGTCCTTTTGTATCCTTTGTGCCTACCAGCACATTGAACACAAAGCCTAGAAAATTCGGCTTTAGTACATTACACACATCATATATTGCCCTTTATCACTATACTTCATATTACTTCCCAATAATACCTACTAACGAAAGACTATAAGAAAATAAACGATTATCTTCAAAACGAATCATTGTAAGAAAAACTTTGGAGTATCAAGAAGAAAACTCAAATCGTAAGTCACCGATTGAATTTGCATCAAGATGGTCTGAGAACAGCACGCATATTTCTATCTCAGAACAGATCCAAAAATTCTTCACATCGTTAAGCACAAACCCAATATGTGATCCTTTCCTTTCTTCCCTTCCTGAAAAGGACACATACTCTCAAACAAAGTTATGAATGTTGTACAGTTGAGAGATGTCATCTATAATGTGCCTGGAACAGCCACTACCAACAAACCAAAGTCTGATGATATGCCTCCATAGCTGCTCCAGCATAGAGCAGGATCAGTTGGTCTTTGGAACCCAGTCCATTTTGAAACTGGGTTGACCTTTGTCATATTTTCAAGGTACCCTCTCCCATGACATATCCTATTTATGAGACATGGAAAATGAAGAAATATTAGAAGCATTAGATGATTTGGGAGATTGAACCTTTGGTACCTATCTGTAGTTCGGTTTAACCCATTTCCTGTTCGATCTGATGGGTGCCTTATCATTTGCTTTTGAAGATGAAGCCAATCTCAGAGATGAATTTGATCTAACAGATCTTGGTTTCACTCGAGCATCTCTTGGATTGGACTTCTTGTCCGAAATACCCTTCTTGTTGTTGAGAGTTGACTTCTTGGTCTTCTTGGAATTCTAGTCACCATTGTTTAAACGTGGCCTCGAAGGGTTTCTTTTGGAAAATCTCCCTTTTGGCACGTTCTGCCATCCTTGAGCGTAGTAGGGAACATATGCATGATTTGGACAATTTTCGGCAATGTGTCCAGGTGTTCCATAGTGAAAGCAAGTCTGCTTCTTCACGTAGGAGTTGTTTCTTCATGTCCCTGGTGACGTACCCTTGCCTTGTCTCTGATTGTTCCCACAAGCACATTTGCAGCAGGAATTGTGATTTGCTTGTTTTGGTGGCCTATATTTACCAACAGTAGGTTGATTAGTAGCAACTGAGTTAGAAGCAACATATTATGAGTTCAAGGAGATATTTGTTTGTTCAATAGTGTTCTCCTTGTTCTCATCTTCCACTACTTTACCAGCACAAGAAGTAGAAGCATCATAAACATTCATCTTAATATTCTCAGTTTGCCTAGATTATTTAGAATTAACTGAAGTTGGAACATGGGTTTAGCCAAACTTAGCTGGAATTTTTTCCTCGTTGGTCTCAAGAGGTGGGTTCTAGTTGTCATTGAAGGGAGGTGAAACACTATGATACCCTAGACCCTTAGATTAGTTATCTTTGAATTTTAATTGCTTTTCAATCATGGATGCAACTACCTCACTTGATACATCAAACTTTTTAAAGTTAAATTCAGCATCATTATATTTCGTTTTCAATGCATCAAGTTCGGCAGTTAATTTGGCAAGCTTTTCCTTAACATATGAATAATTTTCGCATTTATTACTATATTATTCTTAAAGTGTTCTAAAGTCCTTGATTTTGGCCTCTAGTTGTGCTTTTAATTGTAGTTTCACAAGATTGAGAACATGAAACTTCATTGATTGGGATGTTTTATGAACTCATTGTTTTTTTTTTCAATTGCCCTTTGACTTAAAAACTCAAAAGTCAAACTTAAAAGTCAAATTTAAAAAGTCAAACTTAAAAGTCACAGTTGAAAAGTCAAACCGAAAAACTAAATTTGAAAATTTGAAAGTTAAACGAGAAAATCAAAGTTTAAAGTCAAAGGTCAAATTTGAAAGTCAAAGTCGAATTTTTAATGTCAAAAGTAAAAAATCAAAGACAAAAATTAAAAATCAAAATTTTGGGTAGAAAATGAAATTTAAAAATTTAAAAAAAAATTGATATTTGGGCTAAAAGTGTTAAAATTGCGAAACTAGAACCGAAATAACGAGTCTTTTTGAATTAAATCGGGAAGGAGAATAATGTGTGGCTTATTAGATTAGTTGGAAGGGGCATGGGTTGTGTATGCGAGACACCCAAGTTCAATCCTTGCAACCCTCAAAAAAAAATTTAAGCTCGCTGATGGCCGTGAATGCGAAGAATGAGCTGATCGAGAATGCAAGCCGAACACGTCTGTTGACCGCAAGAGGCGAGGATCGTACATGTGTGAGGCTGCTGACTGCAAACCCTCGCACCGCAAACTCTTCGGAAACCCTAGCCGCCGGCCGTACACGCTGCCACCCCCTCGCTGGTTACGACTAAAAACAACGTTGTTTTTTTTCACTTTTTTTGCTCCAAAACTCGATCAAAAACTCATTTTTATGAAAAATACGAAGAACAAAACCCCAATATTTTTCAAAAAACTATCCAAAAATGAAAGATCCTTAAAGAAAAAGTGCAAAAACGATGTAGATCTTGCCAAAATGATTGATACAATCCAAGCTCCGATACCAACTGTAAGTCCCAAATTTTGCTTGATGTATCAATTAGATCCACTTGATGGTGCGTAATCCCAATAAATTGGATGATGCAAGATCAAAATGAAGAAGAAGCAGAAGAAGAAGATGATGAACTTGATGAATCTTCAATGTTTATATGATTAGAATGATGTTCCAACACAAGATTCACACACACACACACGCACACTCTTCTTCTCTCTAACTTTCTCTCTCTACAATATTCTCCTCCGTTGTCTAATTCTATGACCTACCTCTACTCCTCACCTTTACATCTATATTTATACTAATGGACTAAAACCCAAGGCCCAAACGGAAAACCCATGAGTTTTAGGTTCAAGCTACAATTACACCAAATAATATTTTCGGCCGAAGACTAAAAATAATAAACGCTTAGAAAAAGCAAAGTATAAACCATATTTTTGACACAACACAAAAACTCTAATATATACTAGCATCCATGTCAAGTTGAAGTATTACTTAGTTATAATTCTATATCTACATTCTTCATCGACTTCCAACCTCCCAATATGATCAAAGGCTTCAAAGTTTGTAGTTATTTTCATCCTATAGTTGTTTTGATCTTTCCATGCTTTGCAAAATGATCCTAGGTGTATTAAAATGATTTTAAGTTTAATCATAATTTTAAAGCTCCCACCGTTTCTAGCGTTTTTCTTAGAAATTGATTTTTGAATAAAACTCAACAACAAGAAAGCACATAGTATTAGACACAACTTTCTTCATTAATGTCTAAAACCATTGAAAAATTAGTGCATACGCTAAAAGTTTATAAATCTTAAAAAAAATCTCTTATCCATGAGTTTCTCACGTACATTTATCTTCTTTTCCATTATTTTATCAAGAAAATAGATACGATTGGTGAAGGTGAGAAAGTTTTGAACATATTTATCGTATGAGCCACTTAGATATAGTTGTTCATAACTCTTTTTTATACAGTAAGAAGTACGCAATCATTCAGACATTTGTTGCTTCTCTTCGTACATTGAATTGGTTTCATCCTACATAGACAAGAATATTTTTCTTCTTTTAATATTCTTCCACAAGTTGTGACTTCCTTCATTAATAAGCTGGTTTTTGTCACAAAATTTAGACTTGTTTCTTTACTTGTCTTCCTGTTGAGTTATCATTAATGTACCTAACATTATGTATGGTATGTTTTTTCAGTAGGGGTAAAATACTTGTGATGTGGTTGTTAATCTTGGTTGTTTATATAGAGAATCGAGTTCAATGACCTATAATTCCTATGAAACCGACAAGACTTTTTAATGGATTTTATAGGTGTGTTGTAGTTCATCACTATTTAGTATGTTAACATTTTGGGTTACAAATCTAGAAGGTATTCCAAAGGCAACTAGTGCCACTTGTTAGCATTGAATTAATGTTTTTTTTATTTATATGTATACAATATTTGTTTAGTATTCTTGTATCCCATTAATAAGTCAATTATGTAATTAAAATATTCATAAATATATTGTATGAAAAATAAATATATCACTTATATTTATAATACTATTAATTTTTGTTCCCTAATGCACAGTTCTTCCATGTCATTGGTTGATTTTTCTGTTTTGTTTTTTTTCAATCTTTCTGATTCCACCGCCATTGCAACCACTAAAAGTGGGATTAGTGTACTCCACTGCTTCATTCCTTGTAAACCTCCTCATCTACTGCTTTTACCCGGGTTAATCCACCACCGCCTTCTTTCTCCTCAGTTACATCTACGCATATCAAAATTCCCTCGACTTAACGTCTTACGCCGCTACATGTTCATATAAATGATCGCGGTGCTGCTCACAGTCACCGCCTCAAATACTCGGATACTGTAAACCACCGCTTCCTCTGTATTTCCTCACGATCGGTGCTTCTTTTATTTTGCCTCTCACCCTGTTTCTCTTCCACTCACAGATTTACACCACCTCCATCTAACCCTTCCCACCTCCTTCGTGTCCACCTCCTTTTTCACAACCCTTTCCATCTCCCTACTATCGACCCCGATTTCATTCGCCAACATCATTGAATCCTACACAGGATGCACACAAAGATTGGTTGACTAAAGATCCACAAATATTCATGATTTTTCTCCGGTTTCTGATTTATCAATTGTGTTTGCTTTAATCGCCAATGGTTTTTATCTGATTTCACCACCATCAATTTTGTTTGATTTGTTGCGGTCGGTATGAAGTTCCCTATCATATCCATTGAAATTTACTGAAATATGTACATGGTCTCCAGTGAAAGTGGTGGTTCCTGGTTCCATCGATTATTCTTAATTTTTTTCAATAGAATAAGGACCGTCTAAGGTTTCCCTCTCCAATTTATGTTTGGTGCTCCTATCGGTGAACCATAGGTAAAATGCCTCTTTCTAGCTCTACAATATTCTAAACCTCTTCGTTTTTCTATTATAATTCTCAATAACCAGATTATAGTTTCAAGAGAAAACACGAGGTACGAAACCTTTTGCATGCACTTAATAAAACAACAAAAATCATTTCGACCGCACATCTATTAGATTTCAATTAGGAATTAGTTAGATTGAATGTAAGAATCCTTTTGTTTTCTCTATTGATGTGCATTATCATCTAATTTCTGTTTTTGTGTTCTCTATTGTTGTCATAATTAGAAGGCTAAAACCTCTTAGGCTAGCCTTTGACTTTTTGGATTTATAAATATATATGATTTGATTTCGTAGGTTAAAGAAACAATCACTAGTTTTGTGTGATTTTTCTTTTGTACTTTGTTTTGTAATTGTTAATGTTTAAATTTAGTGATTTTGATTTCTTTTTCGGAAATTCATCAGCAAATTGACAGATAAATCATTACGGAAAGTTCAATTGATCTGAAAAATAGATCAACTGATGCTGCAATTGGACATCTTGCAAATGGTTGTTGAGGAATTCAAACAATGAAATTTGGTGGCAATGTTCTCAGGTTTTTTTTATCCATTTTTCTTATATTTCATGTCCATTAATGAATTTTGTATAATTTTTTGAGATTTATATTGAAGCATGTGGACACTCTTTGAAGGAACTGTCACTCGATCATATTTCTTATAAACCTTTTCAAGTTGTCAACCACACTACTTTATCACTTGCAAAACATGCAATAAAATCTGCAAAGTTTGGATTTATCATGGTGTCGTAATATGACAAATTAAGTTGCTGTGTTATTGTAGATAGCTATTCAAGAATGTATTTTTAATTTTTATTGTGTAAATTTATGAAATAAAGCTAATGTGAGGTTCTTTTTGCAGATTAGAGATGTCTTTTTTTAGGATATTGGATGGTTATGATGACATCTAAAAGTACATTTCGGACCCAGATGCCAAAAAGTTATGCATTCTTTGACATCCATTTTAATTATCCTTTTAACATTTTTTATTATTTAGTTTTTACTTATAATGAGATAAAATTGCAGCCACCAGATTAGGATGATGACGAGATGGCGAGTGGACTGTTCCAACTACTCAAAGCCCTGATTACAAGGGTTTATGAAATAGAAGCCCAAATTAAGGTAGTTTCAAGGTAATGTAATATTGAATAATCAAATTACTTGAACAATGTAATGATTTCTTCTTCACCCAAAAGCCATAATATTTTCCAATTTTATGGTACATTGTAATCCCTCACTATGGGTTTCAGGACCGAGCCATGAACGTGATTTGGAGGTCATAAATACACATTACATAACTAATACTACTTCAAAAAAAATATCAAAATGGATTAATAGTTTTCTAATTGAATTATCAAAAACAAACCATATGTGGTCATACTTTGGATTGCATAACTAATTTTTTGTAATGCTTACATAAAACTTTTAAATTCTTTCTAACAATAATTTAGAGCTATTTATATTTTTCTCATCAATTATAAAATATATTTAGTTGATTTGTTTAAAATAAAATTTATAATACAATGCATTTTGCTTCTTGGTGAAAAAAAATAAATAAATTGAAAGAAACAAAAACAAAAACAATGCTATTTAGTACATATACCACCTAAATATGAAAAAAATAACAAATAACAATGTGCTTTGGTTTTCGTAAAAAAACTAAATTTAAAAGGTGTATACTGAAAGTACATTGCTAATATGATATATTAGGAAACACCCTCTCACCTAAGTCACAAGGGTATTATGATAACTTCTATTAATGCACTTTTTTATAGGGTTTCTTGCGCTAGAAGGTGTGGATTTAGAGGAAAGATAGTTAATGTCAACCTTCAAGTCTTTAGTTAAATGTCTAAAGTACCTTTGCACTATATTTTTACAAATTATTTATTTATTTGTGGGTGTTAATGTTTTTAAATTTTAACCTACGTACTAGTCATATTTCATATTGTTAACATACAATAACAAAAATTAACTTTTCATTGAAGGCTTTCAACCCCTCAATGTGGGGGCATTTCTCTAGTTGTTATTAAGTTTAAATTATTAGTTATTACACTGTTTTTTTTAAAACATTCTAATTATTTTAAATATAGATAGATATTAAAATCACATCGTCTCAATAGCTGCTCTATGCGAGTTGTACGTGAAAAAAATATATTTATTGATTTATAGTTATTTTTTTTACGATTAATGGCTAATCAATTTAGATATACATAATTTATGGTCACATCTAGGGTTGTAAACGAACTGAACGTTTCAGCGAACTGTTTGTGAACCGTTCAACAGGAAGTTCGTTTATTTAATAAATGAACGAACATGAACATAAATTACCGTTCGTTTAATTAAACGAACGTACATGAACAATGGTCTCGTTCATTCAATTATGTTCGTGAACGTTCGTTTATGTTCGTTCATATAAGTTGATTTTATGTTCACATATGCTTAATTGTGTTTGCTTACCTTAGTGTATTATATGTTCATTTATGTTTATATATCTTTAATTATGTTTTTTTTTTTTTTTTATTTTTTTTTATTTTTATCTTTTATCTTTGTTCATTTATGTTCGTTTAGCATGTTCACGAACATAGACGAACGAACATTAACAATGTAATTTGAAACGAACAAACATGAGCAAGAAAACTCGTTCGTTTATCCGTTATCCGTTCATGTTCGTTCATTTGTTCGGCTAACTTAAACAAACGAACATGAACGTGTTCGTTCGGTTCGTTTACAACCTTAGTCATATCATTTTAATGGAGTATATATGTAAGTAGCGTGTGAATTTGATATTTCAAAATAGGTTTTATATTTAACAATATATTTAAATGTATATTAGTCATAAAAAAACAAAAACTATTTCTTTTGAAAAGTTTCATTATTATAAAAAAATGATCCGTTTTCTAGGTTAATTTGGCATTCAATGTTTTATATTTAGTATTATATTTAAGAGTATATGGTATGGGCAATGAGAACTGCAATTTTTGTTGACGTGACACCTCATTACCTAGTCATAACAAGTTGAACACCACCCCTCATTCTTGTTAAGAGGATGTTATGACATATCTTGTTGTGACGAGCACAAGAAGCAACGGGAAGTTTAATTGGTTGTTGCCTTTATCAACCAATTAAATCATTTTATTTATTTCTCTCTCTACTTCTTAACATGTTATAACATGGGAACACCATTTCCCTTGGTGTTATAGTGGTGTTATAGATGAGGTGACATATGAACTTGGTGTTATAACGTGACTCATACCTAATGCTCTAAAAAATTTAACAATTTTAAAAGTATCGTCTTTTGAACGTTTTTTATATTTATTTGGTAAATTTACTTATGTTATGAATTTAACACCGTATTTAAATTAACAAATTAATTTTATTAAATTACTAATTATAAAGCGTTTCAAATAAACAAAATTTAGTATATTTTATGTTTTGAATTTAATATCTATTTAAACTAACAAATTAAATTTGTTGAAAATTAAAGAGTTAATATCAAATTAATATAATAACGAATTTGATGTATTAATTAAAAAATAATTTTAGAAAGTAAGAACTTTCAAATAAATATAATTAAAATCGAATGAAATTTAATGTATATAAATGAAGCTTTGATATTTCTTGTATATCTTTATGGCTTCTTGTTTGTCTAGCTTTTCCTTCAACAAGAACAATCAAAACTTGACCTTTAAAACTACAAGACCTAAATTATAATGTTTTCTCATGACGAGATTAATAAACAAATTTCTAGAACATCAGATTTTATAGCTAAGATGGCTCGTATTTTTAATAAGAAAAATGACGAACAATTGGAATCTTTGAAAAAACAGTTAACAAACACCAAAAGAAAAGGTACATATTTAACAATTTTATTTTGATGGTATTGGTGGGAAGAACTTGATTCAAAACAAGTTGAAACAACATTGATAAGAAACAAAAAGAAAGGACCAAATCCATGCATAATTTTTCATATGTTTTTGTAATTTATTGAAAAGTCATTTCAAATTTATAAAATTAATTCCATAGTTTATAAGATTAATTCTGACATTTAAAAACAAATTTGTAATTATGAAATAAAATTTTAATTTTACTTATAATTTGTGGTTTTATTTGTTGTCAAGAACAATTTCAAAATTATGTGAAAATTTGCTAACTTATGAATCACTTGATTATCATTTTGACCCTTTACTTGAAAAATGGTAAAAAAAAAACCCTTTAAAGCGTTTATCTTTGTGTTTATCCATAAAATTTGTTATTTTGATTACATTTGATCATAAGGAGTAAAGTTCAACATTTGTACGAACATTGACATAACAAAAGACTAGTTGGGAGAATTTTCGCACAAAACTCACTGTCATTGAATCTATCTTTAAAAATTCGATCGCAACATTTTTTAAAAAACGTGTTGAATAAGGCCCTAATCCTCCTGTAGTGCATATCTGTGTTGTAACATTTGAAGAATTCGCAAAATTTTTAAATAACCACAAAACCATCATTTATTACAATTTGTTTTCAAAATAAGTTTCACGTCAGAGTTTTTCCAGAAATTATAACACAAAACACGAGGAGGTGTACGATCAAGCCTTCACATTCCCGCGATCATCTGAGGTTCCTAAAACATAATCAAAACTGTAAGCCTAAAGCTTAATGAGTCTTCCCCAAAATACCACCACAATACATAATCACAACTATCACACAATGTGACAACCCGAAATTTCTTCCGTTCATACCGTTAAAAATAAATCAATTCATAATTTATTTCTGCTCTTGTCAGCATTATCTCGGGTCTTACTAAATATTCTAAACTCAGTACAATCGAGGTTTGGATCAAAGAACGAGTTTTTCCAAGTCAAAGCATAGCATCCGAGCCAAACACCCCTTCGAGAGCAGTGTACGGCCGCAAACTCGAGTTTACGGTCATACACCCCCACCCCACCCCTTAACCGAAAACTCTACCCTATATATAGGGTATATGGCCTTCATTTGTCACTTTACACACTTCAAAGGATTTCTCTCTCTACTCTCTCTCTACCTTCATCAAGTTTGCTCAAGGAATCCTCAAGAAAGTAAGTGATTCCTTCCTTTGGGTGTTAATCCTTCCTATATCCATAATTCACTTTTGATTCATCCATGGATTTCACCTTTTTATCTAGATCTTCAAGAATCCTCAAGAATGCCTTAGTGTTTCGGACCGAAAACACTTTTCTTTGCCTTCAAATCGTAAGTATCATCCTCTTATCCTTATATCTAGTTAGGATTCTTGTGTTTTGCATTGAAATCGTCACTATTCCATGAACAAGAGTTGTTTACGGTCTAGTGTATCTCCTTAGACCGTACACCCTTCAATGACCGTAAACCCATGGACCGTAAACCCTATGACCGTAAACACATGGGACCGTAAACACATGGTACCGTAAACCCATGGGTGGTAAACCCATAGACCGCAAACCCATGACCATACACTCCTGAATTACGGCCGTAAACTCCCCATCTTCAATCACGTGTGATTCTAACACGTAGTTTCAAGTGTTTCCTAGTCCCTAAGGTGGTTTCCTTCCATAAAAAATAGTGTTATGCCCCCATCTAATATGTGTAGGTGTTACCATATGATTAATAGAGTCCACTTGAGTACGAAACATCAGTTGACACTCAACACTCATCCCGATCGTACACTCAAATCCTACGTTAAATAGTGAGTTCATACCCCTACGCTTTTATGATTTTTAAACGTTTTCAGGGGCGAAATACAAGCCAAACACAAAGTTTTCAACAAGTCAAACTTATGCAATTTATACAAATCAATGATTTTCCTAAAGCATTTAGATAATCCCTTTTGTAGTATGCAGAGCATAAGGGACGTTTTTCTAAATATAATTGCATAGTTTTCTGAACATTTCACGAACATAACATTTCAGTCAAACTATAAAGGGTATAGTTTGGGGATTTCATTACTAGTCTTACAAATGCAAACTACTTACACGGTTGAATACATGAACTATGCCAGATTTAGTTTATAACCTACATTACTTCGAGAGTACAACAGTGAATAATTATTTCAGTATAATTATTTCTACTCTACAAAATAAACATCGGATTTACATAAGAAAGGATAGTACACTTATATATTATTACTCGTAAAGTCGTTGACATAAAAGGGGACATGTCCTTGGTCGCTTACAACATTAACTAAGTGGAGGACTACCCTTATGAACTAGAATTTCCTAGAGGGAAAGCGTGGCTTTTATGTATAGATCTATATGGGACTAATTATCCCACACCTGGCTGCTAGCTACAGTCGGACTGGCAGGTCTACGGGTGACAAATGTCATAAAGGATATCGACGTCCGAATTCACGTCGTATCAATTTTAAGTATGGTCATAAAACTCGTCAATAGTTACGACACTTTTACGTAATAATACAATGTTAACAAACAATTGCTTTAATCACATAAATATGGATTATATTTAGGCCTTACCATTGCAGAAACATTAAAGCAACCACTCACACAACAGAGAAAATAAGGGATTTTCTCGGTTAAATCACAGTACCTAATATATATATATATATATATATATATATATATATATATATATATATATATATATATATATATATATATATATATATATATATATATATATATACTAACAGAAATCAGATTTTTCAAACGGAATATACTTTACTTACTTTATTTAGTGGTGGTAGTCAGGGTTTTCAAACCGAACTCATCTTACATACTGGTGGTAACCAGGGATTTGATACAAATGATGTTTTACATATAATGAAAATAAATCATTTGTACAAATTCAGTGACTAGTTTTCAATACAAAAACATTGCTTATGAACTCACCAGCTTTATGCTAATATGTTTTCAAAACCGCTTGTATTTCTCAGGACAACAATAGACAGGTACTCTTGCTAGCTTTTGGAGAAGACTGAGCATCTTGGAGTCACGTCTTTTACTTTTGTTATATACTATTGTATACAAACTATGTTTTTCAAGCAGATGTAAATAATCATATTGTAATGTAATGGTTGTGTTTACTTTGCTTGCTATGATACAACTGTTGTGATATTACGCATGACGTCACCCGCCCCCGGACGTTTCCGCTGTTATTTTCTGACGGTTCGGGAGTGTGACACACAACAACATTGTTGTGATATGTTGGAGATGGTAGTGCTAAGACTGTCGATGGGTTCAGTGTAGATTTCCTCTCCTGATATCACAATACAGAAATGGAAAATAGATCGTTAGTCAACGTCCGGGAGGGATTCCTGGGACGAATCTCCGATGATCTAGTTAGTGATTGTTCTCATAGAAAAGAAAGAATATTCACTGGAAAGAGAGTTATCCCTCTTCACGAGGAAGAATGATCCTTTGATACCTGGTTCCAGAGGCATGTGGACCTTAACGGATTCCGTTGGACATTCCTTCGTGGGGCGTGACGTGCCAAACCCCTATAGGAAGATCCTTTGTCACGTCCTTTTTACATCCTTTCCTCATTGGCTAGAGGAGGATCTTTCAGTTATTATGGAGAATGTGGCTATCGTATAACGTGCACGTGGGATGCTCTGAATGGTCCCACGCTTGCTGGGATGTTATGATGAGGAGGTTATAACGTTGCTCTACACCCTAATTGTCATGCCTATGTCTTTCGCGTTGGCAAAGGCCCGGACTTGGTAGGACTTCGTCTGAATGAGTTCAGCTAAGATAAAGCTCGATACTAGTTTTGAATTTTGTTTTTGATGTTCCCACCGATGGATACGTTAACAAGTACCTTAGGCTTGTAAGCATTTGTGTTGGCCTGATAGCATCGACGTTTGAGCCTATTTCTCAACACGTGTACACCTAGGATTATGTAATGCCCACAGATTTGAGTTAGTTAATTTAGAGACGATAAGCGTCAAAAATTATTTTTTTATAGATGATTATTTAGAATAATTAATCTTAACTATGTTGTAGTATATGTCACAAGGTTTCCGTATATATAAAGAACGCTTAAATCCGAGTTATAATGAAGAAGTTATGACTTGTCGAAGTTTCGCGACAAAATTAACATGACACCGAGAATGGTAAAAAGTGAGTTTAAAATAAGGTAATTATTAGCCATAGGGGTCTAAATGAAGTTTTAGAGTATGTCTCTGCCTATGCTTGGATATGAAGAATGACAAAAACAGAGCTCGTATGCAAAAGTTATGACCTTCCGAAGATGCAGCTGTCTGAGAGCATGACACATGTCAGAAAACCCTAATCTGACTGGAATCACGACGTGAGTGTCTTTTCTCACGATGTGAGGAGTCAAATGCCACTTTTTAAGGCTAGAATGCAGATGGGAAGTCTACGGAACGGGCTCACAACGTGAGCATCAATTCTCACGACATGAGGAGTCAATCAGACACTATGCAAGCCTAAAACGCAGGTGGCAAAGCTACGAGGTGATTCAGCCATGGCTCACGACGTGAGCAATGAATTCTCACGGTGTGAGAGAGCCAAAATCAGCCTATAAATAGCAGTTCGACCCTAAGCTTGTTTACACCAGTTCTTTTCTCTCTCTCTCTCTCTCTCTCTCTCTCTCTCTCTCTCTTTCTCTTTCTCTTTCTCTCTCTCTCTCTCTCTCTCTTTCTCCTTCTCTTGTTTTTCGAAGGCCGTTTCCCTTCCCGAGCCCGACGATCACGAACCGTTGACCGTTTCTAGTAGGATTCTATCAACTCACACTACTAAGGTGAGTGCATAGCTACTTTCATCTTACACATAGATATGAAGTATTTAAT